>NC_090646.1:402234817-402543317 GCF_040937935.1 Hyperolius riggenbachi
TGGGTTTGTTCTGGCCCCCGAACTGGACACTGATGTGAAATGCATGCAGGCTCATGTGGCCGTTTGAGGAGGTGACCAACCTGGTGAGTCTCAGTTAAGGCACCATCAGCGACTTGATCCCTTACTTACTGGAGCATGCCGTGTGTAGAGTGGTGGATCAAGCTGTGGAGGAGCATGAAGAGGAACAGTTATGGCAGGAACAGTTGTGGGAGCAATTTTCATCAGAATCAGATGTTTCCTCAAGTCCTGCGGCAGCACAGAAGGGGTGGAGGAGGAAGAGTCATGTGGGGAAGAGGAGTCAGACTTGGATGATGAGGAAGGTGTTTCTTTAGAGGAAGAGGAGACGGTGGCAGAAGGACAACCGCAGCAGCCGTCGCAGGGGGCTTGTGCTGCTCGACGTTCCCGTGGTATTGTTCGTGGCTGGGGGGAGGAGGAGGACTTACCCGACATCACTGAGGAAGAGCAAGAGGAGATGGATAGTACGTCTGGATCCAACTTTGTTCATATGGCGTCTTTCATGCTGTCCAGTCTGTTGAGGGACCCCTGTTTAAAAAAAAACTCAAGGGGAATGAGCTGTACTGGGTGGCCACGCTACTAGACCCTCATGGTGATGTCGGACATTCTTTAGTCCAACGCCTTGACTTAGCACTTCCGGATCCATCCTCCACCAATGCCTGGACCGGCAGGTAGCCGACTACCTGGCCTTAAGTGTGGATGTAGACACTGTGAGTAGCGATGAACCCTCGGACTACTGGGTGCGCAGGCTTGACCTGCTGTGGCCAGAGCTGTCCCAATTTGCCATCCAACTTCTGTCTTGCCCGGCCTCAAGCGTCCTGTCAGAAAGGACCTTCAGCACAGCACAGGCATTGTCACTGAGAAGAGAAGTCACAAAAGTTTTCAGTACTTTACCTTTATCAAAATGAATGATGCATGGATCCCAGAGGGCTACTGCCCGCCCGAAGACTAAGTCAGTCCCCACACACAGAATTTCTGCCTGCACGCCGTGTGACTGGCTGCCTGCCCCAAGACTAAATCGCTCCCCACACAGCACCTCTGCCCGCAGGTCGCTTGACTGCCTTCTCCGCCACCACCAACAGGGTCCAGGACTTCAGGCGGCCGCTATAATAATTTTTCTAGTGCGTGTACATGCCTGCCTAATTTTTCAGCTGCACTGTGGCTGCAACAACAAAACAAAAGGCATGTACATGTGCCCATTCCCTTTCGTGATCAATACCTTGCGGCGGTGAAGGGGCTTGCGTATCACAGTGAAGCAATGACCGACGGCTACATGAGTGTCTTGGGGGGTGGCACACCAAAGATAATAAGGTCATTGCTTCATTGTGGACAGACCAAATTTGATCAGCTGGACAGTCACTGTTCTGTCATTCAGCTACCTCAGCCCGGCGACCATATAGGCTGGAAAGCCGCCATCACCTGCACTCTCGTCATGGTGCGCACCAGTCCAGCATGGCCGTCACTACACAAACAGCTGTTTGCAGTCACTGCATACCTTTCACTGCATCTTTGACTGCACATTGTATTATACCTGGCAGTCAGTGCATACCTTTCACTTGAATGGATGGCAGACTTGCCCTCCATAACAGATTTTCGTTGAAGGTAATAAAGTCGATCAGTGTCATATACAGCAGGGCCTCGAAAGTCCTCCTGTATTGATATTTTTGGTCACTACCTCGGGACGAGCATGCCATGCCTGCTGCAATCCTTGCATGTGTGTGGTAGCCATTCCTGCTCCTTTGCCCACAGCGTGCCTGCTGCCGTCCTTGGACGTGTGGTGGTAGTAGCCATTTCTTAGGCTCCCACTCCGGACCGGAATCAAACCAGGATTCCCCGGCCATTACCCGTGGTCACTCGCAATGGCAGACTTGCCCTCCATAAAGGATTCTCGATGCAGGTACTGAACAGCAAGCAGAACAAGTATTTAAAAAAATAGATGTAAGCTTTAACAATGGTAGAGAAAGAACCATTGAAAGTTGATAAGGCAGTCAGACATTACCTGACTAGAGATGACCAGAACCTCCGATTTTCAGTTCGCGAACCTGGTTCGCAAACTTTCGCAAAAGGTTCAGTTCACGCGAACTTTAGCGAACCGCAATAGACTTCAATGGGGATGCGAACTTTGTAAACTAGAAACATTTATGCTGGCCACAAAGTGATGGAAAAGATGTTTCAAGGGGTCTAACACCTAGAGAGGGGGCATGAATGAGTGGGATAGACGTCAAAAGTCCCGGGGAAAAATTTGGATTTGACGCAAAGCAGCGTTTTAAGGGCAGAAATCACATTGAATGCTAAATTGCAGGACTAAAGTGATTTAAAACAGCTTGCATGTGTATACATCAATCAGGGAGTGTAATTAGAGTACTGCTTCACACTGACACACCAAACTCACTGTGTAACGCACCACAAACAGCTGTTTGCGTAGTGACGGTCGTGCTGGACTGGTGCGCACCGTGGCGATAGCGGTTTTCAAGCCCATATGGTCACCGGGCTGTGGTAGCTCAATGATAGAACAACAGTGACTGTCCAGCTGATCAAATTTGGTCTGTCCACAATGAAGCAATGGCCTTATTATCATTTTGTATATAGGTAGGCATAGGTAGGTGCCCCAGTATAGGTAGGTAGACATAGGTAGGTGCCCCAGTATAGGTAGATAGGCATAGGTAGGTGCCCCAGTAGTTAGCTAGGCATAGGTAGGAGTCCCGGTATAGGTAGGTAGGCATAGGTAGGTGCCCTAGTATAGGTAGGTAGGCATAGGTAGGTGCCCCAGTATAGGTAGGTAGGCATAGGTAGGTGCCCCAGTAGTTAGCTAGGCATAGGTAGGAGTCCCAGTATAGGTAGGTAGGCATAGGAAGGTGTGCCAGTATAGGTAGATAGGCATAGGTAGGTGCCCCAGTAGTTAGCTAGGCATAGGTAGGAGTCCCAGTATAGGTAGGTAGGCATAGGTAGGAGTCCCAATATAGGTAGATATGCATAGGTAGGTGCCCCGGTAGTTAGCTAGGCATAGGTAGGAGTCCCAGTATAGGTAGGTAGGCATAGGTAGGAGTCCCAGTGTAGGTAGTTAGGCATAGGTAGGTGTCCCAGTATAGGTAGATGGGCATAGGTAGGTGCCCCAGTGGTTACCTAGGCATAGGTAGGAGACCCAGTATAGGTAGATAGGCATAGGTAGGTGCCCTAGTATAGGTAGGTAGGTAGGCATAGGTAGGTGTCCCAGTATAGGTAAGTAGGTGCCCCAGTAGTTAGGTAGGCATAGGTAGGTGTCCCAGTATATATAGTTAGGCAGGACCTGGCTGGCACAGTAATAGCAATTACAAAGGTCCAGCTGCAACAGTTAGGGCTGTATAACGCAGTGGCAGTGGGCAACACAAAAAAAAACACATCAGGAGAACATTAGCTCTAAAAAGAGCTGTTGAGGGGTGCTATTTTAGCAATAACAATCAGCCAGGAGCAAGCTAACAAGCTTACAAGAGCCTAACTAATCTTTCCCTATGAGAGTCTGCCAGAAGCTGTCCCTTTACTAAGTAATGCAGGCACACGAGTGAGTGTAAAGCCCGGGGGGAGTGGCTCCAGGAGAGAGTGTAGCCTAATTGGCTACAATGTGCCTACTGACTGGGATGTAGAGGGTCAAAGTTGACCCTAATGGCGCACTATGGGGGCAAATTGAACTTCCGCAAAAGTTCACCTTCGCTGGCGAACATGAACCACTGGAAGTTCGCCTCGAACAGTTCGCAGGCGAACCGTCGGGCCATCTCTATACCTAACATCACTGAGTGAGGAAGAGCAATCTCGCCATGGTGCGCACCAGTCCAGCATGGTCGTCACTACGCAAACAGCTGTTTGCGGTGCGTTACACAGTGAGTTTGGTGTGTCAGTGTGAAGTAGTACTCTAATTACACTCCCTGATTGATGTATACACATGCAAGCTGTTTTAAAGCACTTTAGTCCTGCAATTTAGCATTCAATGTGATTTCTGCCCTTAAAACGCTGCTTTGCGTCAATCAAATCCAGATTTTTCCCCGGGACTTTTGGCATCTATCCCGCTCATCCATGCCCCCTCCAGGTGTTAGACCCCTTGAAACATCTTTTCCATCACTTTTGTGGCCAACATAAATGTTTCTAGTTTTCGAAGTTCGCATCCCCATTGAAGTCTATTGCGGTTGGCGAAAGTTTGCGCGAACCAAACCTTTTGCGGAAGTTCGCGAACTCCGTTGGCGAACCTAAAATCGGATGTTCGGGCCATCTCTAATCTGGAGCTGTCTCACCTTGGAGTGACCCATATGGTTGTCCAGCAAACGTGTTTGTTTCCCACTTGAGCCAGGGATCTGGCATGGTCTGGTCTGCCCATGCATTTTCACTCCCAATGTTCTGGCGGTGAGAGCCATTGATCAGCTAGCAGGGATGCTCGGGTAGTGCTTTTTATTACCCGCCCGGATCCGGATTCGGGTACCCAGATATCCGGATCCGGGTATCCGGATCCGACCATGCGGATATCCGGATCCGATCCGGATATCCGACCAAATTACCCGCAGGTACCCGACCTATTCGGGTATCCGGATAGAAAACCCGGAAGTGCCCTTTAAATAGCTTTAAAATGGTTTTTAGGGTAAATGATGCATGTAGCATCATGTTTTTTGAAAGGGAAATACTAATTAATTATTTGGTGGACATAAAATGAAAAAAAAAAAAAAAAAGCTGTCAATTAACATCAGGACTAGGTTCCAGACAGTGGTCGTGCAGCCCACATTGTGTCCAAAGTCCAATCGCACAACTGGGACATGACAGTTTTCAGCCCAGACACCTCCAAAGAAATGACACTGCAATTGTGTTTTGGGTTGAATATAGGTGGCGGTATCAGCAGCAGTGGCCTGTAGCACCGTGGCGGCCAGGTTAAGATTCTCCTGCGGCCAGAATGGGATGATTTTCTCCCTGTGGCGGTTGGGGGTTGAGTGGTGCGGCTGGTGGTAGCGGCAGAAGGATGTGGTGGGTCCCGCATTCCACGGCCACTGTCTGCAATGCTGATCCTCCGTGCCAAACCCACCGACGCATCAGAGTCAGAGCTGATATCCCCATCCTGTGGATGGTAGTCACGGTCCTTCATCCCATCATCAACATCATACCCCCCCTCCTCAAACCCCAGAACATCCTCCTCAAACTCCTTGCGGCTAACAGCCCTGAGTTCAATCGCGGCGCCTGGAGCGAAAAGCTCGCTGACTGAGGGTAGGCTGCCCGCTGGGGTCGACACTGACACGGCAGACCTTCTGAGGGTGGCTGTAAAGTTGCTCCCTGTCCTCTTTCCCTTGCTGCCCCTCCCCCAGCTGCCGGTGCCAGCAGACATAGTACAACTTATGCGTGATGATGTCACCAGATGATGTGGGGTACTTTTACTTAGTAGAGGACAGACAGTGCACACTCTGTTATGGTGGTCCGCCTGGCGGGTACACACGGTGTGTTCCTGCACTCGATTTCCCGCTCGATTCCCGTTGACTCGCTTATTTCCGACATGTCCGATTTGCGTTTTGATGGATCGTTAGGTCGATTTGGCATACTTTACATGCGAATCGACCTAACGATCCATCGAAACGCAAATCGGACATGTCGGAAATAATCGAGTCGACGGGAATCGAGCGGGAAATCGATTGTGGGAACGCACCGTGTGTACCCGCCAGGCCGCCGCCATAACAAATAACTGCAGTACTAACTACAATACAATAACACAGTAATCCTCCTATTTCCTGTACTGTCCTGCTGGCCTACACAGACAGGGCCTAACTGAGTGAATGAAAGCAAACAATTACAAGCTAGCTAGCTAAAAAAAACAATAGAACAATAGCGTAGTGAAGATGTTTAGCACTCAAAGCTTTAGGTTTATCACTGTATACAGCACTTGCTAAGCCAGCACTGGAGCAAGTCTGTCAGTGACCAGCCAGCCACACAAGCAAGGATGATCTGTCTCATCATGCCAGCCCTCCTTGCTATACAGGGGGGCTGGCCAAGGTTCCCTTCTGTGATTGGGTGCCAGGACTTAGGCTGGTAGGCCTCTGATTGGCTCAATGAGGTCAGGTGGGGCTGGCCAAGGTTCCTCTCTGTAATTGGTTGCTAGGGCTTCTGCTGGGAGCCCTCTGATTGGCTGAATGACATCATCTGCTTACTAGTTACACTATCCGGATCCGGAACTGGATATCTGGACGGATACCCGCGGGTATCCGGATTATGCAGCTAGCTATCCGGATAGAATCCGGATAGAGCTATCCGGATAGTGGGCCAGGTATCCGGATCCGGATCCGACCCGGATAGCGGAAAAATGGTCGGATACCTGGGTTTACCCGGGTACCCGGATCCGGATGAGCATCCCTGTCAGCTAGTTCCCGGAGGAGTAGGGAGGAACATGGCTCCTGCATATGGAAGTTGGTGTTGTGCTCCAAGGGAGGTTACAGGCAGCTAGTTGAGCTGCGTGTCAGAGGCAGCAGGTACATCCATGAATTTATTTATTTATTGTATTTATAAAGTGCCAACATATTACGCAGCGCTGGACATTAGTTTAGGTTACAGACAATATTTAGGGGTGACTTGCAGCAAAATGACAATACCTGAATACAAGAACGACCAGATCATGCAGCACTGTATGAGTACAAGGTAATGCTTAGTCACTGGAGGGGAGTATGGAGATTAGGCAAGTTAGGTTCACTCAGACGCATAGCATGGGTTCACAGTAATGGGGGTGCATGATCAGGTAGGGCACAAAAGGAGGAGGACCCTGCCCACTCCGCCATGCCCCCCTCCAGGTGTTAGACCCCTTGAAACATCTTTTAAATCACTTTTGTGGCCAGCATAAATGTTTCTAGTTTTCAAAGTTCGCATCCCCATTGAAGTGTATTGTTCGTGAAAGTTCGCGCTAACCGAACTTTTGTGGGAGGTTCACGAACCGAAAATCGGAGGTTCGGGCCATCTCTAACAGGGATGCCTTTGTAGTAGATTCAATTCTTTTAATTAGGCTTATGGAGCTTGTCTTATTAGTTTTACTATTAAAGTCTTATATCCAGTGCAAAGAGTTATATGTACTGTCTTATAGTTTTGTTTTGTTTTCTCAAAAAATCACTTATATTTTTATTTTGTTCACAATTAACCTCACTCTAATTTTTTACTGTTCCAAGAGAAACATGCCAATATCATAAAAAGGTGTTTCATACTGCACAGTACTGTACTGAGCTGGGCTTATATCCGGCATATAAGACAGCCCCCAACTTTTCCAGTTAAAATATACATTCTGGGATATACTCGCCCTATAAGACTATGCCTCTTGACTTTTGGACATTTGTATACTGTACCTAATGTACTGGTGCTATACTGTATAAACAGGTACAGATACTGGTGCTGTACTGTATATGGTATCCAGTATACAACAACCAACCAATCATGGCAAGTGATGTACCTTACTTGCAATTGGCTGTTTGTTGTATACTAAGCCTGCTTGGATTGGCCAGCTATCCCTGTCTACAAGACTATGAGAGCAGTAGCGCAGACATGCCTCTTTCACCCGTCTGGCCTGCCCTTGTATACTATTACCTCCTTCTCTTCCCCTCAGATCTTGCACATTCGTGCCTGCACCACTTCACTGCAGTCCTCAGGAGTGAGATCTGAGAGGCAGAGAAGGCGGTGCAGTAATAGGATACAAGGGCGGGCCAGACAGGTGAAAGAGGCGTGTTTTTTTCTGGGCACAGCGCCACTCTCTCTCTTTTTTCCATACTGGGTATCCTGGACGCCTGCAGCTTGCTCCACCCTTCACTTACACCTTCCAGTGAGGTGCCTCCTCACCTCATCATCGGGACCGCATTAAGTAACTTCTTTCCAGGAATCCTGGTGAGTGGCTTTTCTTCTACCATACGTGTGCAGCACTGCCCTTGCTGCTTTCATACTGTCGTCAAATACGGTGGGGATGTGGCCACGGACGTTTTTGAGCTCTCCCCACCGTATGTGGCAACCACAGATTATCCAGTCCGCTCTGTAGTTTCAGCATCTGCCCTATAAGACTACACCTGGCATATAAGACGACCCCCGACTTTTGAGAATATACAGTATATATATACAGTAGTGTGTGTGTGTGTGTGTGTGTGTGTGTGTGTGTGTGTGTGTGTGTGTGTGTGTGTGTGTGTGTGTGTGTGTGTGTGTGTGTGTGTGTGTGTGTGTGTGTGTGTGTGTGTGTGTGTGTGTGTGTGTGTGTGTGTGTGTGTGTGTGTGTGCGTGGGTGTGGGTGTGGTGTGTTTGGATTAGACAAGTCTTTGTACTTAACTTTAATATTAATACTTTCATAATTAAAACCAATGATGCCACCCAAGTGAAAAGAATATGTTAATTGTTTATTACTGAAGAAAAGTAAATGTTGATATGGAACTAGATACTGAGCAGCAGTAAATTTTAGAAAATGTATTGCTCACTTTGCTTTGGCAATTTGTGTACTGCAGAATATACTAATAGGTGTTTTATATGTTATTAAAACTTTTATTACACTCTCTTACCACATGTAAAACTTCCACTTTGCATTCAGTATTGCTTACACAAGTAGGCAGAACTAATTGAAAGAAAGTCATCTATTAGTTCATAAGCTTTATGGCAAAATGACCCTTTTATGATAAGCATATTGCATAATAGCATAAAGTGTAACATAATTTAAATCTCAGTATAAATCCAGGCGTATTTTATGGTTTCCTGTAGGAGTTAAAACAATTTTCAGCTGGTATTGGATTTCTATGATGATAAAATGCAAAGTGCTGTACCTTCATAATTTTGCAGAATTTTAGTTTTAGTCTTAATGGTTTGTAGCAAAATGTTTTATGCACTGGTTTAAATTAAAGCTTAACTCTTGACACAAATATTGTGTACTTTTCAGACATGGATGGCATTTACTTTTTAAAGAGCATAGACTGTCCCTTAGATTGGTAATTTCAATATAAGAAAAAAGTCTTGGTCCTGTTTTTTTAGAAATGATTCACTCAGGCAAGCTATTGCTGTTTTAAATAAAGTGTTTAAGTACCCCATGCCTGGTCTCAGACCTGCCCTTTAAAGAGAAACTTTACTGAACATTGTTTAACCACTTAATGACAAGTAGACTTATAAAAATGTCCTGCTAGAGCCTCTTAATGGCTCCAGGACATTTTTATAAGTCAAACAGCGCTGCTACCGCTTCACGCGTCCGAGCTCCTGCACATTCACGTGTGTTCCCATGCGGGTGCATGTGAGATTAGTGGAAAAAAAACACCATAAAAAATACACCTTTATTTCCAAATAATATATTGTCACCATACTTTGTACTAGGGACATAATTAAAATCTTGTGATCAGGACAAATAGGCAGATAAAATGTGTGGGTTTTATGTACAGTACAGTTTATATTAAAACTATAGGGGATGAAATTGGAGAAATAGCATATTTTTTTAATTTTTTCCTTGTTTTTCCCTTTAAAATGCATAGAAAATAAAGTAATTACTGAAAACATATATCAACCCCAACCCCCCCCCCCAAAAAAAAATCCCGAGTGTGCAGTGGGGAATGCTTTGTGCCATCATAGCCTAGGCAAAACATTACTGGGAGGGCAGGTGTGCATACCAATATACAGCAATAAATACATATAGGAGGCTTTTCTGTGGCGGAAACCAAGATAATTAATGTAAAAGTGGGTGTCCTTAGTAATGTACTATTTATTCTGTTATAGGTCTACCAACATCAAAGCAAGCAACCAATGTTGATTCAGGTCATATCTTCTTTAATTACTGAAGTAGCAGTAGGGCATTGTACCATGTTAGCCATCAGTAAAAGCAAGAAGTTTTAAATCAGGATGATACCATTTATTGGCTAACTAAAAATGAATAAGAATAAACAAGCTTTTGGCCTTGCAGCCTTCGTTGGGCTTACATCCTGTTAGTTTGCAGGCTGGTGGTGGTACAGACAGCTATATACATGCAACATCATATATATATATATATATATATATATGATATATCATGTATAAAGCTGTTTGTACCACCAGCCTGCAAACTAACAGGATGTAAGCCCGACGAAGGCTGCTACATCAACAAATTCAGACGCAGAATCTCCGACAGGATCCTCAGTAAAAGAAAGACACTGGACCAGAATGTAACACCACAGGAGCGACAGGCCATCAGATCCCTTAAGGAGAATAAGGACATTATTATTAAACCAGCGGATAAAGGTGGTGCCATAGTCATAATGAACACCAGTGACTACATCCAGGAGGCACAAAGACAGTTATCCAACACCACTCACTATGCCAAATTACAGGGGGACACCACAAAAGGCTACAGGATGGCACTCAATAGGATGGTTAACAGATTGCCTGCAAACATCAGACTACATGTAAGGACCCTTATCCCTGAAGAGCCTAGAACAGCCTGCTTTTACATGCTTCCCAAGATCCACAAACCCAGGCAAGCCCATAATCTTAGGGAGTGGAACTCTTACAGAGAACATCTCAGGGTGGCTGGAAAACATCTTGAAACCTCTTGTCTGTAAAAGACCCAGCTACATACAGGATACCACCCACCTCCTGAACAAACTGACAGGCATCGGCCCAGTACCTGAGGGAACCATACTGGTCACGATGGACATGGAGTCTCTGTACACAAACATCCCCCATGATGATGGAATTGTGGTCTGCCGTAAATATCTTCAGGGTCAGGGCATACCTGTAAAGCCTATTGCTGGACTGATCAAATTCATTCTCACTCATAATGATTTAACTTTTGGACAGGACCTCTATTTACAATAGATGGGCTTGGCAATGGGTTCACGATTTGCACCACAGTATGCAAATCACTTCATGGCCAAAATTGAAGAGGAATATCTCAATGCATGTTGCATAAAACCCATGGCCTACTTCCACTTCATTGATGATATTTTAATCTCACACAGAGATAAACTTTCTGGACACAACCATATACATCAGGGGTAACAACCTACAAACCTCTGTGTATCGCAAACCTACAGACCCTCCCACATACCTAAGATATGATGTATGCATAAGATTTTTAAGGGAGATAAGTTTAGGCACCCGTCCAAAGGTACTGAGTTCAGCATACGTGGTCTGTATACATGTCATTCTTCATATGTAGTTTATTTACTTAAATGCCCATGTGGGCTATTATATGTGGGAGAGACCACTCAGCAACTGCGTGAACGTATCTCCTCACATAAATCGGCCATTAGGACCAAGAATATGTCTCAATCTGTCTCGGCCCATTTCACCCAGTTCCGCCACTCTATACCACAGCTCCGTGTGCAAGTCATAGATGGGGTTCCTGTTCATTTTAGAGGAAACAGGGAAAAGGAATTAGTTAGGCGGGAGGCGGGTTGGATCAGGAGGTTGGGTACCCTGGGAGGGGGGGGTCTCAACTGGGATTATGACCTTTCTTTTTGCATTTAAACTTTTATATTCTAATTGAGTGTAAGATTCATTGATATGGTGATGTGGTCGGGGACAGATGAGGAATTTGTGGATTTCATGGGGTATCTCAATAACAATCAGGTGAATATGCAATTTACCTATGAGATTAATGAAAAAGAAATGGCGTTCCTAGATGTGAAGCTGGTGGTGGAAGATGGCCGTCTGTTCACTAAAGGTTATAGAAAGGAGACGGCCACTAATTCAATTTTGCATGCACACAGCTTCCATCCGGGCTCAGTCATTAATGCTATCCCCTATGGACAGTACCTTAGACTAAAACGTAATAATGCTAGGGAATGTGATTTCAAAGCACAGGCTGACGAGCTTACTGCCAGGTTTAGGAGAAGAGGCTATGATCAGGATCTCCTGACTAAATCGAGAATGAGAGCATCAAAGCAAAGTAGAAGTGCCCTTCTAGCCCCTAAAAGAATTATGGTTGAAGGTTCAGATAGAACCACATTCACCTTTGACTTCTCACCGATGGCTGACCGTATTAGAAAGGCCATTTATACAAATTGGTCTATGGTCAGGAGAGATCCCGACCTGAACCTGATTGCAGAAAAGGCCCCAAGGGTAGCCTTTAGACGTGCCCCCACACTTGGTAACATCCTAACCAGCAGTGAGTTTGTCTCGCCTGGAAATAGCGATTGGCTCAATTCTTCTCTGCCTTGTGGAAACTACAAATGTGGCCGGTGTAAATGGTGCGATAAGCTATTGACCCATAAAAATATCCAGATGGGAAGAGAACGGTTCCAGATTAGGGAATTTTTTACCTGTCAAACGAAGTATGTTGTCTATGTTATGATTTGTCCCTGTAACCGGTTCTATATCGGACAGACAACTAGGTCTATGAAGACAAGATTTGGAGAACATATAGGGTCAATTAAATCAGGAAAAGGATGCGCACGCTTGATTGAGCATATGAGAAATGTCCATAGCACTGACAGATTTAATTTAAGGTTTGCAGCCTTGGAGAAACAGGATGTACCCCGAAGAGGGGGGGATAGAGATAGGTTACTTTTGAGGAAGGAGACGAGATTGATCTTGAGAATGGAAGCTATGGGGCCTTTAGGGTTGAATGACAAAACAGAATTATCCTGTATGTTGGACCCCTAAACAAGATTTTTGTGACTGATGATAGTTTGTATTTACCCTTGTATAAGTCCATTGAGTTCATATATGCCGTATATCAGTTAACAACATGCTGGCAGTTGCGTGAAACTATTTATGTATCATCCCTGTATTGTTCCTGTCATGCATGCTTTTTTTGGGGGGGGGGGCTATGTTATTTACCACTACCAGGCCTGCTTAAGTGTTAGTATAACCTGTCTAAAATGTAGAATGTGTGGGGGTTGTTGAATTTGAAATTGGATGTGAAGTTTAGGTGCTTCCTAATGGTTCATCTAGAAATTTATTTTTGGTGGACTATCATAACGTACATCCCCCCCCCCCGTTTCTTTTGCTTGATTTGTGGCATAGACCTGTTCCCCCGACTAAAACAAACCCCCCCCCCCTCCCCCTCGTTCCTTAGAAACCTTAGGAACCTAGCCAAGCCCGTAGGACAGCTTTTATATGTTTTTATTGGCCATATGGTAATCCCCGTCTTTTTTGTTTTTATTGACACTGTCACTATAATTTTAGTGTGAGTCACCCCTCCCGGAATACCTGGGTGCGGAGACGTTCGTATGGGGAGATAGCGGGCCACCCCCGCTAGTAATTATATTTAATGTTTTTTGCTCATTGATTTATTTCGAGCATGGTGCGTTTAAGAAGCGCTCTGAGTGGCGGCAGATGTGCCTTTTTTGAGCACTGGCCGCGCATTGAACGCGTAGCACCGTCTCGTTACAGCACTACTAATGTGAGTGCTGTTTGCGGGGGTGGTCTCGTTTTGAAGGATGGAGTTGCTAACTCCACCCTGCTGGGTCCCCGGCTGCAGCGTCCCCGTTTCCAGGCCAACGGGCTCTCACGAGGAGGAAGTGACGTTACCGGAAGGGGCGGGACTTTGTCCTCGTCTTTACTCCGGCCGTTCACTTCTTCCTCCATCAGTGGCACGTAGCGTGACCAAGCGTCAGGAGACGCGAAACGGCCGTCGCTCGCCACCTCAGTGCCTCCCACCCACCTCCTTCCCACAGACCAGCCATCTGGATGGACACGTAAGCTTCACATCAACGTTCACCCATCATGCTGGATTTTGCACATTGATACGCTGAAATGTACTTTTGATCTATACCACTGTCACTATTTGAGATTAAAAACCCTGGACGGAAGGTGCACGCTTCTGCTTCCTTTCATTCATGTTTGAACTGTTTTCCCCATTCGTTTGGCGGAGCACACGTCCAGTGGCAGTGGATTCAAGTGCAGTTAGTGCAGGCCTGCTGGACTGTGAGGGTTATATTTGTGTTCCTCACTCACTGAAGGGGATGTGCCACACCTATTACTCTGATCTTTAGAATTACTAGATTCATTGATATATTGTGATCTTACATGTTTTTGTGCGGTCTGCTATGCCGCGTTGGTGTTGTGCTGACTGCCAAGTCCAGTTATGTGTGTTTCCCTTGTGGGTTACACTTTGAGTATTCTGGGGGTTGCTGCTTTTTGATGTGTGGGTCTCTTTATTGTCATTGTATTCTTTACATCTAATACAACGATCTATTTATAAGGGTGGTTATCTATTATGGCACACTCAGCCTTACCTTACCACAGCACTAGCATTTTTTGCTTTTGGTCATCATTTGATGATTTACGGTGCTGACTTTGTCAGCATGTTCTGCATTATATGCGTTTTACGCGTCAGTTTGCGTATTTTTGCGCTCGGCATAGCGGCTATTTTATATGGTTCCGCATTTGACTTTATGCGTACGTTTTGACGCGTCGTTTGGATGCTTTTACGCATGGATGCTGTTGAGCATCTTACGCGTACGTTTTTACGCATTGCTAGTAAACAAAAGAGAGGGAGCACCGTTTCCAAAAAAGAGTATGCAGCGTGCCCAAGGTCTCTCCCCAGTGCCTCCTGGGAAGTGCAGTCCAGATAAAACAGAAAGGACCGGCACCGCTGTCTTGTATCAAAGCTCTTTTAATAGCACCAAAGTGGCAGCAGTGACAGACTGCTGTTTCGGTTTACACCTTTATCAAACTGCTCAAAGCCATAAAAGTTTTATGGCTTTGAGCAGTTTGATAAAGGTGTAAACCGAAACAGCAGTCTGTCACTGCTGCCACTTTGGTGCTATTAAAAGAGCTTTGATACAAGACAGCGGTGCCGGTCCTTTCTGTTTTATCTTTACGCATTGCTAGGGCGCTTTTACGCATGGAAACGGTTCCGTTTTTCGGCAGTACGCTTCTCGCATTGCACTCTGGGAGATTGGGAGGAGCGTTATGACAGTGCTGTGGTTTCCCATCAGGTCCTCCTGACTTGGTAAGTGCTGATTGGCCATTAGGGATATGACACTTTTTAAATCATGCTGTGATAACGGCTGCTGATTTACATATCTGTTCCCCATCAGGTCCCAGGTCCTCTCATTATGCTTTGCCCTGTGATTGGATATTCATGCTTTTTTGTATTGTGATGTTATCTGAATGGTCCATGTGACCCTATTGAAACTGTATATAAATGCCTTTGTGTTTGTTATCTCTTTTGAGTGAGCCTATACAGCTTGAGGAAGGAGCTTGTCTCCGAAAAAGCGTCTGTCGCTGTCCCTGGGAGCTATCTTTATGCAATAAAGAGCTTGAATACATCTACGTGGTGCTGCTGATCTCTTCTACCTACACAAGGATCACAGACTGAGAAAGATATTCCCTTAACCTCCCCTCTTGTCATATCGGCAACCACACAATCTACAACAGATGATTGTCAGGAGTTCTTTGAATAGGCCTCAACAAAACGGAACATCACCCTGCCGACAAAAAAGATGTGGGACCTACAGACACATTTACTCCACTGACAGGTTAACAATACCAGGTTCACAACAGGAGTAGAGTACAAGGCACATTTTCCTGTGGTTCCACCAATCTGGTATATTTGATCATGTGTGCTAAATGCCCCAATGTTATGTACGTGGGAGAAACTTGACAAACTCTGCACAAACGTATGAATGGACACAGGCACACTATTAACGATACCGAATCTGAACTCCCAGTTGCTACACACTTTCGGTCCAACGGACACAGCATGTATGATCTTCGTGTCACTGCCCTGAAGGGTGGCTTCAAAACGTCAAATGATCGATTAATAGCAGAAACAAAATGTATAAATTGGTTCAAAGCTGTGGACAAGGGCTTGAATAAGGACAAAAACTTTTTATATTGGAATGAGGCTGACGATATTTAAACTCTTTCTCAGCCTATATAGCTGAACTTGTGAACTCAGAATTTACGATACATCTGTGTCAGTCCAACTCCCAGGTCTGTAAACATGGAGTAAACAAGGATTCTTATCTCAGCTAACAACTTCTCACCCCATTTGGATGTTCTGTTTCACTTAAGGCATCTTAATGACATGTATTTATGCTTGAAAAAAATCTGTTTTCCCTTTTGATGTTGCATGTATATCGCTGTCTGTACCACCAGCTTGCAAACTAACAGGATGTAGCCCGATGAAGGCTGCAAGGCTGAAAGCTTGTTTATTCTTATTCATTTTTAGTTAGCCAATAAATGGTATCATCCTGATTTAAAACTTCTTGCTTAATTACTGAACTTAGACTATTGCAGACTTTCAAAACTTTAAGTTTCTCCTTCAGGCATGATACAGAACCAGATCAGAATTGTACTGAAGTAATTGTAGCATACAGAGACATATTTATGATTTTGTTTTCTTATTCAGCAATCTGACTCATCAATACGTCGTCAGTGCTTAGATCTATTGATTAAGTGCACAAAAAGCCCTGACAAAGTTCTGCATATTTAAAGGATACCACAACTGAAATGTGACATAATGAGATAGACATGTGTATGTACAGTGCCTAGCACACAGATAACTATGCTGTGTTCCTTTTTTTCTTTCTCTGCCTGAAAGAGTTAAATATCAGGTAGGTAAGTGGCTGACTCAGTCCTGACTCAGACAGGAAGTGACTACAGTGTGACCCTCACTGATAAGAAATTCCAACTATAAAACACTTTCCTAGCAGAAATTGGCTTCTGAGAGCAGTAAAGAGATAAAAAATGGGAATTTCTTATCAGTGAGGGTCACACTGTAGTCACTTCCTGTCTGAGTCAGGACTGAGTCAGCCACTTCCATACCTGATATTTAACTCTTTCAGGCAGAGAAAGAAAAAAAGGAACACAGCATAGTGATTTGTGTGCTAGGCACTGTACATACACATGTCTATCTCATTATGTCACATTTCAGTTGTGGTATCCTTTAAGAAACAAATCAAATAGCAATGGAAAAGGCCGAATATGCACTGCTACATACACACAAACGAGACACGCTGACATGATTGCATTGTTGCACACATGCCCACAGCATTAGGAATCTAAGGGGAAATTTCAAATCTGTGGAAAAAGATATTTCAATACAAGTCTATGAAAATGTTCACACCCTAAAACAAATTCTAGATATAAAACCTGGATACATGGTTTAGTATGAACCTTGACCTCATTTGGCTTATCCATCATTCCTTAAATAATTTCTGACTTTCTGTATCCTGACAGTTCTGGGAGACATGAAAACAAAAAACACAGACTTGCTGGGTAAGGGCTGGTTCACATGGATGCTTGGCGGCGTTCGGGACTTGTCAGCTAAACGCTCCCATTCAAGTGAGTGGGAGCATTTAGCATTGCGCGGTTACTGGCAAATACCATCAATTGCACAAACGCTGCATTCCGATCCTGATTTACCGCGTCGTTTCAGCCGGCCCTAGAAGCCGCATGCGGCATCCAGGGTCACCTAGCCGCCGCAGCTTTATGTCCCCTTGCAGGGACGAAAAATGCAGATTGCGACGGGAAGCCGACGATCACCATACAACCACCCCTAAACGAGATTTCACAAGATGACGCGACTCGCGTCCTGCCAAGCATCTGTGTGAACCAACCCTAAAGGTACCCATACATCTAACGATGTTGGGCAGATTTGACCAAGAGACAAATCACTCTATAATTGAATCTTATTAGAGAAAGATCAGCTGCCCATACACCGCAGGCTGATTTTCAATCAATTTCATACTGGGATCGATCTGAAATTGGCTTTGTGATGCCGCATGTGCCGCCTCACTGACCTGACGCTGTCCTCCCTAATGTTTAATGTGCCCCCCAATGCACTTAATACACTACCTGTCCATGGCTGCCGCTTGCTCCTGGCTCCTCCGCCATCCATACATGTGCCCCATGTGGTTGCTTAGTAAAGTGGCTGATGTGTGATGTCATACACGCAACACGTAACTAGGCAATCACGTGGGACGCGTGTATGGACTGTGGAGGGAGCCCGGAGCAAGCAGTAGCCGCATACAGGTAATGTATAGAGTGCATTGGGAACCGGGGGTCACATTAAACATTGGGGGGGACAGAATAGGGGGTTTTGTCTCTTATCCCGATATTGCTCGCCATTACCCCCATGCACTCAATCGAGCAAGATGGCCCTACATCTTGCAGCATGTCCGACCGATTAATGTGACCAATTTCAGGCCGAAATTGATCGCATTGTTGGTTGGGCATGCACCTGGCGGCACTGATTTTCATCTGATTCCAATTATAATAATCAAATTGGATTGTTGATCGCTAACCAAGTTGCCTGATGTATGGCCACTTTAACTTCTTAATTCTTCCTTAATTCTTCCAATAAGGTCACCTTATGTAACTCTACCCTCCCATTTTACCCTCCAACCCCACGCAACTCCCATACCACTCCATCACCGACTCCATGCACACCCCACTCTAAACATGTCTCCACCCCCCTCACAGTTCCTTCCCGCACCCACACTCACTCCCTCTCCTCCCTCATTCCCATCCAGACCTCTCACAAGCACACCACCCCTCTCTCCTGCGCCCTCTGGAATGCTAGATCAGTCCGCAACAAACTCACTGAAATCCATGACCTTTTCCTCTCCAACTCCCTCACCCTCCTAGCCCTCACAGAGACATGGCTCACCCCCTCTGACTCTGCTGCAGCAGCGGCCCTCTCCTATGGGGGACTTCACCTCAGTCACACCCCCAGACCAGAAAACAGGTCTGGGGGAGGGGTGGGTCTGCTCCTCTCCCCGTCCTGCACTTTCCGTGTCCTCACGCCACCCCCTTCTTTAAACTTTACATCCTTTGAGACACATGTTATCCGCCTCTACCATCCCCTTCCAGCAGTCATCGCAGTCCTTTACCGCCCCCCATCCACCTCCATTAAACAATTCATGGACAACCTGGCCTCTTGGCTCCCACACATCCTCTCCTCTGACCTCCCCACAATCATACTTGGGGACTTCAACATACCCATGGACAGTCCTTACTCCCCTGAAGCCTCTCAACTGCTCTCCCTCACTACTTCCCTTGGCCTCTCCCAACACACCAATTCCCCCACCCACCGCGCTGGCCACACTCTCGACCTGATTCTCTCAAAATCCGCCACCCTCCCCAACCTGGACATCACACCCTTCCCCCTCTCCGACCATCACCTTCTCACTTTCTCCATCTCCCCATCATCCTCCCCCAACCCTCCTCCACCCTCAGGTCGTTGGCAGAGAGATTTGCATAACCTAGACCCAACTGCACCAGCCAACCCCCTCCACTCCCTCTCATCCACCCTCCCTAACGTTACCTGCCCAAACCAAGCCGTGGCCAAATACAACCAGGCCCTTTCAGCAGCCCTAGACATTGCTGCACCCCCTACATTCCGCCCCAGCCGTCCCATCAACCCCCAGCCTGGCACAATGCACACATTCGCAACCTCCAAAAACAGACACGCACCTACGAACGCAAATGGAGGAAATCCCGCAGCAACTCCGACTTCTTGGCGTACAAGGCCAACCTGCAGCTGTTCTATACCGCATTAACTGATGCTAAACAACAATACTTTGCTGCCTTGATCGGATCCCAAGCCTCCAACCCTCGGCGCCTCTTCGCCACCTTCAACTCCCTCCTTAACCCCACCACTCCTCCCCCCACCTCCGCCCTCTCAGCCACTGATCTGTCCACCCACTTTACCGACAAAATAGCCAGCATCCGACGGGAAATCTCATGCCTCCACTCCACCACCTCTTCCTCCCCCACCAATACCTATTCCCCACCCCACCCTCCACTCACTGCCTTTACTCCTATCACAGAGGACCAAGTCAGCCGTCTCCTAGCCACTTCTCCTGCCACCTCCAGCCCCCTAGACCCTGTGCCATCCAAATGCCTCCGTCCTCACTTCCCTGTTCTGGCTCCTGTCCTCACCACTCTGTTTAACCTCTCCCTCTCCACGGGTACCTTCCCCTCTGACTTCAAACAGGCCACTGTACTTCCCCTACTTAAAAAACCCTCACTAGACCCCTCACTTCCATCCAGCTACCGTCCTATCTCCTTACTCCCTTTTGCATCTAAACTCCTAGAGCGTTTAGTCCACCAACGCATGACCCATTACCTTGACTCCAACTCCCTATTTGATCCCCTACAATCAGGATTTCGGCCAGGCCACTCCACCGAGACTGCCCTCACCAAGGTCGTCAATGACCTCACGCTTGCCAAGGCCGAAGGAAAATACACTATCCTTCTCCTCCTAGACCTCTCATCAGCATTCGACACTGTTGATCACTCCCTGCTACTCCAGTCAC
This sequence comes from Hyperolius riggenbachi, assembly GCF_040937935.1. Lineage (NCBI taxonomy): Eukaryota > Metazoa > Chordata > Amphibia > Anura > Hyperoliidae > Hyperolius > Hyperolius riggenbachi. The sequence goes on from NC_090646.1 coordinate 402,255,016, forward strand.
TGCAATCTGTGGGTATCCAAGACCGTGCCCTAGCATGGTTTTCCTCCTACCTCTCAAATCGCTCCTTCAAGACCTCCTTCAATGGTTCCTCCTCAACCTCCTTCCCACTTTCAGTTGGGGTCCCCCAAGGCTCTGTTCTTGGTCCCCTGCTGTTCTTCATTTACACCGCCTCCATCGGAAAACTCATCTCCTCTCTGGGTTTCAACTATCACCTATATGCAGATGACACCCAGATTTACCTCCATACCACTGACCTCTCCACCACCACCATGGAGAAGGTATCCTCTGGTCTCTCAGCTATTTCATCGTGGATGTCTGCCAGGTTCCTAAAATTAAACCTGGATAAGACTGAGCTCCTAATCTTCCCGCCCCGTGCTGCTTCACCCCCCACTGACCTCTATGTCACTGTCAATGGCACAATCATTCATCCAACCACACAAGCCCGCTGCCTGGGTGTCACCCTAGACTCGGCCCTCTCCTTCACCTCCCACATCCAAACCGTAGCTAGAGCCTGCTATTTCCACTTACGCAACATCTCCAGGATCCGGCCTTTCCTGACCCCAGACACTACCAAACTCCTTGTCCATGCCCTCATCATCTCCCGCCTGGACTACTGCAACTCCCTCTTGTCAGGCCTTCCTCAAAACCGCATCGCCCCCCTAAAATCCATCATGAACGCAGCAGCCAGACTCATCTACTCCTCCCACCGCTCTGTCTCCACAACTCCCCTACGCAAATCCCTTCATTGGCTTCCAATTCACTTCAGAATCAGCTTCAAGATCCTATGTTTGGCATACAAATCCTTACACAAGTCCTGCCCAACCTACATCTCTGACCTGGTCAGCAGATATACACCTGGCCGCCCACTTCGCTCCTCCAACGACCTCCTCTTAACCACCCCACGCATCTCGCACTCCCATGCCAGACTGCAGGACTTCACTAGAGCTGCCCCTATCCTGTGGAACTCTCTCCCGCTGCCCATCAGGCTCGCTCCCACCTTCAACACCTTCAAAAAAGCACTTAAAACTCACTTCTTCAAGGAGGCCTACATCAACTCAACACTACCCTAATCCTTTCTGCCAATAACTTCTTGATGCACCCCCTCCTTTTGTGTCACCAGCCCCTCCCTCTAGATTGTAAGCCTTTGGCAGGGCCCTCTTCCCTTGTGTATCATACTTGACTGTGTGCACTTTACCCAGAATTTGGAACTGGTAATTTTTTACCACTACCATTCCAGTTTATGATCTGGCATTGTACTATTATCTGCATTGTGTTGTGTATCTTATTGCTATTACCTGTATTGTTGTATCTATGGTCTGTTACCTGTATTGTTCTGTCAACCCTGTTATCATTGTCTGTAAGCCTATTTATTGTACAGCGCTGCGTAATATGTTGGCGCTATATAAATCTAATAAATAATAATAATAATAAAAAATCTTCTACTACCCAGTATTTTACATTTCAAAGGAGGTAAGTCTGTGTGAAGAAAAGCATGGTGTCAGATTACTGAACAAGCCTACAAAATCCTCTGTTTGTTTCATTCACTTTTGTATAGTTCTAATCCAGTTCTGTATCATGCCTGAGGAAGAAACCTTTTTTGAAAGCTTGCAATAAACTTGGTATAGTTAGTTATTAAAGGTATTACCTGAATCAACATTGGTTAGTTTGATGTCAGAATATCTGCTCCACCATGGCTAACACTGGACCACCACACCTCACTTGCTCCAGTATAGGTCATTATGGTTCTTCTATAAAGACTAAAAAGTTATGGATGTGGTATAACATTATGGAAACACATGTCTGTAATTACACTGAATTAATTAACTTTTCACCTGAATTTTCTCTCACTGGAGAGGCCATAAAGGGCACTGAGGGGAGGCAAGTGAAGGGTGTGATCATTGATGGGGGGGCATTAAAGTTTTGTTCGGGGTGGCCATGAACTGTAGTCATGCCACTGTTCTGTAGTTTAGTTTTTCAGGGCCAAGATACGTTAGGATTTGAACCATTTTGGTCAACTTCTCTTACACTAAACTGAGGCAAATATCAGCACTGACAGTTGAAAGGAACTTTGCCTAAATGTATCTAATATATGCAAGTAACAAACAATTGTAACTACTCCCTTATCCCATGGCAGTAAAATATATACCGATGAAAGAAAACAAAGCTTTGCTGTATAATATTTATAACACCTGTTTGTTTCATTCTTGACTTCTAGCAACTCCTTCTAGAAGTTATGATGAGAATAACATCTTGAGTAAATCTTCCTGTTTCCAGACCTGCAGTTCTGCACATGTCAGTGAAGACTTGACTCACAGGTCACAGAAAGCACAGAAGAGCCCTTGCCAAAGACGGTTAATAATTTCATCTGGGGATTTTGTCAAGAGCATCTGCAGTATCCTGAAAGTTGGTAATTGTTTTCCATTTAGTTTTTCAGCTTTTCATTGTGAAAAATTACTTTACCAGATTAGTAATAGTAAGCAACTCCAAGTAGCTTCTAAGGTGACATACATTGGAAACATTAATGCCATGTTAAAATTACATAGTCTTTCAATTTAACTTAGAATTACATCTGTGCTGCCTCTAATGCTACTGCAAACATGTAGCAATTTAATTTAAAGGGATAGTGGAAATATATTTTATAGTAGTATGCGCAGTAAGGGCTGTTGCTTTGTGCTTATTGAATAGTAAACAAGCTGCAGTGTGAGCTGATTCTTGTTTCTATCACGTTAATTTCCTTCTCCTGTGTCCTGTTGTGAATTGTATGAATGCAATTATTATTATTACCTCTATGTAGCTCTTTTCAGAATATCAGCAACACCAACTAAAGGTTCATACCCACAAAATGATGATATTGTCGGGTCTCATCAGGTATGGAAGACGATGCTGATGCCCGAGCACTGCACACCACTCTCTCCCACTTCATTGCTCACACTCATCTTCCCTTTGCCCCCCATAGCAACATGTGCATCATCAGCCAGAGGCGGATGACATATGTACGGCTTCCTGGATGATTTGTTGCCAAGCGGGGATCAATATCTGATCCTTTAGACAACAGCGCTCTTCAAGACATCGTTAGATGAATATGTAGCTTATGAAATATAAACCTCATGATGAGTTGTTTCTTCGATTAACCCTTTAACAGCCACATTTGTTAAACTATATATGTGCTGCAGGGCCACATTTTTTTACTTCTCCCTCCTCCTCCCAGCCTGGCAGGCAGTGCAGAGCGTCAGGGAGTGCTTACTTATTTACCTGCTCTAGATGCTGGATTGACTCTCCTCTTCCTCCACTGGCTCTACTCTTCCTCCACAAAGTGGCACTGCAATGCCAACATCCCTTTCTGGGCCCCGATCACATTATATAACGTGATCAGGACCCAGAGGATGATATCACCACCATTACAGCGCCATTTGGTGGTGGAAGAGGGGTGACCCAAGCGGAGCTGCAATGCTGACATCCTCCTCTGGGTACCTATCACATGTCATATCATGTGATCGGGAACCAGAAGAGGATGTCAGGATTACAGAGCTGCGGGTGGAGGAAGAGAAGAGGAAGAGGAGAGAAGATCCAACATCTGGAACAGGTAAATATGAAAGTGCTTCCTGCTGCTCTGCATAGATGCATTAGGCAGCCTGAGATTAGCTGGATGAAGATGCTCTCCCTGCCCTAAAATATCTCACACGAGATAATACAGACTGAACAATATAAATAATGTGCTAAAATAGCAATGGAAGTTCACTAAAATATTGAAAAAAACAAACTTATTATATGTACGCAGAGTTAACATTTTAGTATTAATTAACCAAACTTAGGCCTGGGAGTGGGACCCACTGGTGGTGCTTTGAGACGGATCGCAAAGTTCCCATGATGTCCAAAATCACATCCATGATCTAAGATTTCACTATGATTGATCAGAGAATTGCGGTCAAAATCGTGGACAGCCACTGATGTGATTGCTCCGGGATCGCTTACCAAATGCTCCACGACTGAAAAAACTACAAGTGGAACCACCTACATAGAGTTCTATTGTTTCATTGCTTTGCCATATGCCAGCGATTGGCAAGCACGTGTAGTGGGTAAATGACATATTGGCCTACCTAAAAAACATTATTAATTATTTCCAGTTAATTTGACCTTTTACACTGCTGTAAGGTTGCCTAAAGATTGTTCAGGTAGTTTGCCCTGTGGGTTTATTTATAAAGTCGCTATGTTGGTCCAGGAACTTCAATTTACTTTTGTAAAATCAGATATCTTGCATTGCAAGAAGGATATGAATAGCCACTTGATGCATGATAGGTGCCCACCAAATAGGGGTCTTTAGGATACTTTCAGTAACATTTTAGCAAATCTGCATGTTTGTTCCAGCTTGGGACAAACCATATAGAAAAAAATTGTATTATTAAGAAGCAGTGAAGCATACAATGAAAAGTATGCTTCACTGTCACTAGAGATGGCCCGAATGGTTGCTGGTGAATGGTTCACAGCGAACTTCCGGTGGTTCGCGATCGTGGAGAACCACAAACTTTTCCATGTCCAGCGCCATGTATCGCCACCTATGTACAGCCAGCCAACATGCCCTTCAATGTCAGCTGCTGATGCCACCATAGTGCCATCACCCCAGGGGGGCTCAATGGTTTGGACATTTTTTAATGTGTCTGCCTCAGATCGGAGCAATGCCATCTGTTGTCTCCGCCTCCAAAAATTGAGCCATGGAAAGGCCAACACTCACGTAGGAATACATGGAGGCACATGGAGAAAAGGCACAAACTGCAATGGGAAGAGCACCTGAGCAAAAGCAGCACACAAAAGAAAAGCCACCCTCCTTCTCCTCTTCCTCCTTCATGTGCAGCATCTTCAGCCGCTCTCTCCCTTGCACCTTCACAGCCACCCTCCTCCACTCCGCCTCTGCCCTTGAGCGGTTCCTGCTCCTCTGCCCACAGCAGCCAGGTGTCCATGAAGGAAATATTTGAGCGGAAGAAGCCAATTTCTGCCAGTCACCCCCTTGCCCGGCATCTGACAGCTGGTGTGGCGGAACTGTTAGCTCGCCAGCTATTACCATACCAGCTGGTGGCCTTCCATAAATTTGTGGCCATTGGGACACCGCAGTGGAAGATACCAGGCCGCAATTATTTCTCTAAAAAGGTGATACCCAAACTGTACAGTGAAGTTGAGAGGCAAGTGGTGTCATCACTGGTACAAAGCGTTGGGTCAAGGGTCCACCTGACCACGGATGCCTGGTCTGCCAAGCACGGTCAGGGCAGGTACCGTATATACTCGCAAGCAAGCCGACCAGCATGTAAGCCGACCCCCCAACTTTCACCTGAAAAAACAGGGAAAAATAATTGACCCCCCATATAAGCCGGGGGTAGGAAATGCTGGCCGCCTTATTCCCCTAGTGTGTCCTAGTATAGCTAGTATAGTGCCCAGTATAGCTAGTATAGTGCCCAGTATAGCTAGTATAGTGCCCAGTATCGCTAGTATAGTGCTCAGTATAGCTAGTATAGTGCCCCATTTTAGCTAGTATAGTGCTCAGTATAGCTAGTATAGTGCCCCAGTTTAGCTAGTATAGTGCTCAGTATAGTGCTCAGTATAGCTAGTAAAGTGCCCCAGGTTAGCTAGTATAGTGCTCAGTATAGCTAGTATAGTGCCCCAGTTTAGCTAGTATAGTGCTCAGTATAGTGCTCAGTATAGCTAGTATAGTGCTCAGTATAGCTAGTATAGTGCTCAGTATAGCCAGTATAGTGCCCCATTATAGATAGCATAGTGCCCCAGTATAGCTAGTGTAGTGCTCAGTATAGCTAGTATAGTGCCCCAGTTTAGCTAGTATAGTGCTCAGTATAGCTAGTATAGTGCTCAGTATAGCTAGTATAGTGCTCAGTATAGCCAGTATAGTGCTCAGTATAGCCAGTATAGTGCCCCATTATAGCTAGTATAGTGCCCAGTATAGCTAGTATAGTGCTCAGTATAGCTAGTATAGTGCTCAGTATAGCCAGTATAGTGCTCAGTATAGCCAGTATAGTGCCCCATTATAGCTAGTATAGTGCCCAGTATAGCTAGTATAGTGCTCAGTATAGCTAGTATAGTGCTCAGTATAGCTAGTATAGTGCTCAGTATAGCTAGTATAGTGCTCAGTATAGCCAGTATAGTGCCCCATTATAGCTAGCATAGTGCCCCAGTATAGCTAGCATAGTGCCCCAGTATGGGTAGGTTGGTGGGTAGGTGCTGCCCCTCCCCGCTCCCCCCATGGCCGCCGCTACTATTACCTTAGGCGGCGCCGCTTCCTCTATCCCCGTCCTGCTCCGATAACTAACTCATTCACAGCAGCACGCCCCTCGCTGCTGTGATGATGGAGGAAACCATAGAGAGCGGCTTCCTGTAACAGCGATGTCGTTACTATGGGAACCGCTCTCTATGGTTTCCTCCATCATCACAGCAGCGAGGGGCGTGCTGCTGTGAATGAGTTAGTTATCGGAGCAGGATGGGGATAGAGGAAGCGGCGCCGCCTAAGGTAATAGTAGCGGCGGCCGCGGGGGGAGCGGGGAGGGGCAGCACCTACCCACCCACCTACCCATGACTCGCAAGCAAGCCGACCCCCCAACTTTTGGGGCATGAAAAATTCGGCTTGCTTGCGAGTAGATACGGTACATTACTTACACAGCCTATTGGGTCAACCTGGTGACCGATGGCAAGCAGGGAGTATGTAGCTGTGCAGCAGACCAACTTGTGACACCTCCACGGCTTGCAGGCAGGCCTTTTGCCACCTCCTCTTCTCCTGCTACATCCTCTTCGCTGTCGTCATCCTCCTCCTCCTTGGCTGAGTGGCAGTTCAACTCTACTGGTGCTGCGATCTCCTCTCCATCTACCCAGACCCAGCTCCCAAGGGCCAATGCTGCATGCCAGGTACGACGGTGTCACGCCATCTTAGACATGTCTTGCCTCAAAGCAGAGAGTCACACTTGACCAGCTCTTCTGGCTGCTCTTAACACACAGGTGGATTAGTGGCTTACCCCGCACCAGATGGAGATCGGCAACATGGTGTGTGACAATGGCAGCAATCTCCTTCCACTTTGAATTTGGGAAAGCTGACACATGTACCCTGCATGGCACATGTGCTGAATCTAGTCATTCAAAGATTTGTGTCAAAGTACCCAGGTTTAGAGGACGTCTTGAAGCAGGCCAGGAAGTTGTGTGGGCATTTCAGGCGGTCTTACACGGCCATGGCATGCTTTGCAGACATTCAGCAGAGGAACAACTTGCCGGTGAGACACTTGATATGTGATAGCCCAACTCACTGGAATTTGATCCTGGTCATGTTCTGTCGCCTGCTAGAACAGGAGAAAGCCGTCACCCAGTACCTCTACAATTTCAGTAGAAGAACACAATCTGGGGAGATGGGGATGTTCTGGCCCCCAACTGGACACTGATGCGAAATGCATGCAGGCTCATGCGGCCATTTGAGGAGGTGACCAACCTGGTGAGTCGCAGTGAAGGCACCATCAGCGACTTTATCCCATATGCTTACTTCCTGGAGCGTGCCGTGCGTAGAGTAGTAGATCAAGCTGTGGAGGAGTGTGAAGTGGAACAGTTATGGCAGGAACAGCTGTGGGAGCAATTTTCATCAGAATCAGATGTTTCCTCAACACCTGCGGCAGCACAGAGGGGGGAGGAGGAGTAAGAGTCGTGTGGGGAAGAGGCGTCAGACTCGGATGATGAGGAAGGTTTTTCTTTGGAGGAGGAGAAGGCGGCGGCAGAAGAAAAACCACAGCAGGCGTTGCAGGGGGCTTGTGCTGCTCAACGTTCCCGTGGTATTGTTCGTGGCTGGGGGGAGGAGGAAGACTTACCTGACGTCACTGAGGAAGAGCAAGAAGAGATGGATAGTATGTCTGGATCCAACTTTGTGCAGATGGCGTCTTTCATGCAGTCCAGCCTGTTGAGGGACCCCCGTATAAAAAAACTCAAGGGGGATGAGCTGCACTGGGTGGCCACGCTACTAGACCCTCGGTATAGGCACAAAGTGGTGGACCTGTTACCAACTCACCAGGATGAAAGGATGCAGCACATGCAGAACAAGCTGGCAACTATGCTTTACAATGCGTTTAAGGATGATGTCACAGCACAACGCAATAAAGGTACCACTGCCAGTAATCCTCCTCCCATGTCCACGCAGGCAAGGACAGGACGCTCCAGTGATCTCATGGTGATGTCGGACATGTGGACATTCTTTAGTCCAACGCCTCGCCTTAGCCCTTCCGGATCCACCCTTTACCAACGCCTGGATCGGCAGGTAGCCAACTACCTGGCCTTAAGTGTGGATGTAGACACTGTGAGCAGCGATGAATCCTTGGACTACTGGGTGCGCAGGCTTGACCTGTGGCCAGAGCTGTCCCAGTTTGCCATCCAACTTCTGTCTTGCCCTGCCTCAAGTGTCCTTTCAGAAAGGACCTTCAGTGCAGCTGGAGGCATTGTCACTGAGAAGAGAAGTCGCCTAAGTCACAAAAGTGTTCAGTACCTGACCTTTATCAAAATGAATGAGGCATGGATCCCGGAGGGCTACTGCCCGCCAGAACACTAAGTCAGTCCCCACACACAGCATCTCTGCCTGCACGCAGTGTGACTGGCTGCCTGTCCCAAGACTAAGTCGCTCTCCACACAGCAGCGCTGCCCGCAGGCTGCTTGACTGCCTTCTCTGCAACCACCAACAGGGTCCAGGACTCCAGGCAGATTCTGGTGCGTGTACATGCCTGCCTAATTTTTCTGGCTGCACTGCGGCTGCAACAACAAAACAAAAGGCATGTACATGTGCCCGTTCCCCTTCGTGAGCATTACCTTGCCGTGGTGAAGGGGCTTGCGTATCACAATGAAGCAATGACCGCCGGCTATATGAGTGTCTCGGGGGATGGCACACCAAAGATAATAAGGTCGTTGCTTCATTGTGGACAGACCAAATTTGATCGGCTGGACAATCACTGTTCTGTCATTCAGCTACTTCAGCTCGGCAACCATATAGGCTGGAAAGCCGCCATCACCTGCACTCTCATCATGGTGCGCACCAGTCCAGCACGGCCGTCACTACACAAACAGCTGTTTGCAGTCACTGCATACCTTTCACTGCATCTTTGACTGCACATTGTATTATACCTGGCAGTCAGTGCATGCCTTTCACTTGAATGGATGGCAGACTTGCCCTCCATAACAGATTCTCATTAAAGGATTTAAAGTTGATTCATCTCACATATACAGCAGGGCCTCGAAATTCCTCCTGTATTGTTATTTTTGGTCACTACCTCGGGACTTGCATGCCATGCCCAGAGCCGGGACAAGGTCCTCCAGCACCCAAGGCTGAGACACCAAAATGCGCCCCTCCATCCCTGCCACCCCAGCCATCACACACTGATTGCTATTAGACTAAGAGGCGCCACAGAGCCCACAACCTCCCCAACACCTTAATATCTAGTTATATGGCTTGCAGTCACTGCCATGTATCCCCTTTTTCTATTTCTTTCTGCTTCAAACACAATTAGGAATGACAGCTGAATGAATTCTGCGCCCCCTCCTACACTGCGCCCTGAGGCTGGAGCCTCTCCAGCCTATGCCTCGGCCCGGCCCTGGCCATGCCTGCTGCCTTTCTTGGATGTGTGTGGTAGCCGTTCCTGCTCCTTTGCCCACAGTGTGCCTGCTGCCTTTCTTGGATGTGTGGTGGTGGTAGCCGTTTCTTAGGCTCCCACTCCGGACTGGAATCGAACCAGGATTCCCTGGCCATTACCCATGGTCACTCGCAATGGCAGACTTGCCCTCCAAAAAGGATTCTCGATGCAGGTACTGAACAGCAAGCAGAACAAGTATTTAAAAAAATAGATGTAAGCTTTAACAATGGTAGAGAAAGAACCATCGAAAGTTGATAAGCCAGTCAGACATTACCTAACATCACTGAGTGAGGAAGAGCAATCTCGCCATGGTGTGCAACAGTCCAGCACGGCTGTCACTACGCAAACAGCTGTTTGCGGTGCATTACACAGTGAGTTTGGTGTGTCAGTATGAAGCAGTACTCTAATTACACTCCCTGATCCATGTATACACACGCAAGATGTTTTAAAGCACTTTAGGCCTGCAATTTAGCATTCAATGTAATTTCTGCCCTTAAAACGCTGCTTTGCGTCAAATCCAAATTTTACACGGGACTTTTGGCGTGTATCCCACTCCGCCATGCCCCCCTTCAGGTGTTAGACCCCTTGAAACATCTTTTCCATCACTTTTGTGGCCAGCATACATTTTTCTAGTTTTCAAAGTTCGCCTCCTTATTGAAGTCTATTGCGGTTCGCGAACGTTCGCGCGAACCAAACTTTCGCGGGAGGTAAAATCGGAGGTTAGGGCCATCTCTAACTGTCACTGCTGACAAGTGTGTTTTGCGGTAATGCACTGCATGAATTAGGATACCACATGGCATTAAATCACACCCACTGCTCGTCACTGTAGGTAGTACATTGCAGTACGACATCCCTCCTTTTCATGCAGCGGGTACATCGCACTTCAACACCCCATTGTAAACATAGCCTTGATGTTTTCATAAAGCACAGATTACCCTTATTTTTGCATATTTGTACATGCTGTACCTGCTTTGTATACTTGGGAGCCTAACTTTTCTAAGTGCTAAAAAAAAATAATTTAGCTTTCAAACTCAAATTACTTCTTATATGGTGGATCTTTGAAAAGACTAAAAATGTTGTAATAATTTCAATTCTCTTTAGATGACAATTTGTATGGTTCTTGGAAAGTGTCTCTTCATTGTGGAAAGATGACAGAAATAAAATGTCTTATTTTTGCTCTTCTTTATTTGCCTGCAAAATCACTACTTCCAGATAGATTCCCCAACACCAGGATTTATTCTGAATTTCATTTATAATGCTGTATTGATTAGGTTGTGAGGGCTGCATTTGCCTCATTTTCCCAAGTAAACATTAAACACTTAAAAATAATGTATCTTCATGGTTTTCTAGCTAAGCCTAAGCATGCATGAGCAAAAAAATAAAATAAAAACATAAATAAAATGTCTTATCTCTTATGTGGCAAAAGTTATTTTCACACAAAGTAAACTTTAACAAAATCAGTTGTGCTATTACATGTTTTTATTCGAAATAACACTTTTTAAGGTTTAGAAAAAGATTTTGTTTCTGTTCATTTCAGCCAATTGAGCCCTTGGTCATCTGATTCCTCACTATTAGCCCAAATAAATGTGTTTTCTTTCCCTAATTGTTTGTGTCATATCGTGTTCCGTTGGTGCTCATTTTTGGCACGGGTGTAGGTTCAGAATAGCTAAAAAATAACTCCCTAAATCTTCAGGAATTATAATTACAATTCGTCCCTAAGCCAATTCAAAATCACTCTAATAGGGATGAGCAAAACTGTCAATGATAAACTGTAAAACATTTTGTGAAATAGGTATAAAGTTATTTTTTTACATTCTAATTTGCTTGCAGAAAATGCAAGGTGTGTATTCGATGTAATTTTTTTTTTTTTTTAAGGTTTTCTACTACTTTTTGTGAGTAGAAAATGACCAACATTCTCCTCTAATCAACTGTTAAATAATTAATGTGAGTTTCTGTCCTGATTGGCTAGAACTGTCCAGATCATGTAGACAGTAGTTTTGATCTCAGCTAATTGGAGGAGATAATGTGACTTTTTGGTTAAGCAAGAGCAAAACAATGCTCCTAGGTGTTCTGATCAAGAGTCTACTTTGTTAACTACTTTGCACCTAGAGCTTGTTTTCCCCTTATAGACTAGAGCAGTTTAAATGTTTTAGCTTATTACATTTAAATGATACATACATACTTTTGGGGGAATAACCTAGACTGTTGTTGATTTTTTCCCCTAGGAATTATTTTTTCTATGCATTTTTAGGTTAAAAAAGGTGGATTTTTACTTACTTGGACTTCTTCCAACCCCCCCCCCCCCCAGTCTTTGAGGTCCCTAGGTGAGCTACGACTCCTCTTTGTTTTTCTGGTTTCAGTTCAGGTAAAGTCTGTGGCCCAGCTGGGTCTTGCACTATGGCACACGTGCTGTCCTGGCCAATGCACCACTTTGATTGTGGTCCCATAGCCAAGGGCACTCTGTGCATGTGCAGTTCATCAAGACTCGTAACTTTGCATGTGCAGAAGGTTCCCAGCCACAGCAGCATGATTGAGGGTACACACAGCCAGGACAGTGCATACATCATAGTGTGCAAACCAGCCAGGAGTTTTCTCCTAGGAGATACATTTTCATCTTCTATTTAAAATAATTTTTCAGCACATTGCAACTGATGAAGTACCAGAATGTTGGTGAAAAAATACTGTAAAAATTATTTTGAGTGTTTTCCTGCTTGCTGGTGGTTTCAAAAGCATTTTATGGACAATTTAGAAAATATCACCCAGGAGAAAACTCAGGGAAAAAAATAATTGTATATGGGCCCCTGTGTACTCAATGACCTTCATCAATTTAATAATAATAATAATATAATTTATTTTCTCTTTTCTATTCTGAGTATTTTCTTGCTTCCTGGTGGCTTAAAGGGACTCTGAGCACCTCTCATGGGCATGCCTCTGACCAGTACTGCAAACCTTTCTGTAGCTTGAGCTCTCCTCTTTCATTTGATGCCTGAATCACCGTTCTACACCAGATAGTTTTCATTTAATTTCAATATAAAAATCACGGCTGCCATCTTGGCTATGTTATAACTTCTGGGTCACCTCTGTCTTCTCTGTTAGAGAAGTGCATCACTGAATGAAGCAGGAAGAGGAAGTGACACGCATGGCCATTGCAAGAGGCTCCTCCAGAGGGGTCATAGCACGACTTTGTTGGAAGTCGTCTGGCTTAACCACTTCTCTACCACAGGGTTTTTCACCTAAAAACCACAGCAATTTTCACATTTAAGGGAGGCAAGGGTTAATGGGCTTAATGGGGGTATAATTTATTTAAAAAAAAAACCTCACTGATGCTGATCAGTCACTAATGCTGTGTTAGTTATCTGAGATCCTCTCACGAGTGATCTCAGTAAGTGTAACAGCATAGAGACTGATGCAATGTTTACACACATTTTGCATGAATGAGCACCGTCATTGGCTTTGTGAACACATGTTCACATCAGCCAATCACGGACCAGCGGGTGCCCGACGCGTATGCACATCCGCGTGCATGCGGACGCGAACGCGCACGCGATCGCGCACAGCAGCAAAATAAACAGGAGTTGCCTATCTACGCCCCTGTGACTCAGGTGAAGTTTAAAGGGGTGTAGATAAGCGTGGCAGAGGTTGTTAAGTGGTTAAAGGCATGTCAATGAGAGGTGCTCGGAGTCCCTTTAAAAGGCATTACAGTAGAGTCTTGGTTATACAGAACTCAACTAACCAGCAGTCTCAACCACCCAGCACAATCACTGGCAGTACTCACAGTGGTGAAGGCCAACTTCTTAGGTTGTTTGCCGGCTTTGCAGTGCTTAAGGGCTGGGTTCCACGGCTCCCCCAAGCTTTTCATACTTTCAGTTATTGTATTTTAACATTTTATACTGAGTTAATGGTATGTCTACCGTACACTGTGGGATATTGCACTGTATTAGCTGAGCGTATTTTTAACATTGAGTCTCAAGCAACCAGAACTCACATTTATCTGCCATCAGCTGATCCCCATCGGTGCTTGATAACCAAGACTCTACTGTATATTGATAAGGTTTGAAAAAATCCTCTAGGAGAAAACTCAGGAGAAAAAGTGAATTGAATAAGGGACTGTGGGCCCGATCCAATTCACTTTTTCACCAAGGTGACTCTAGTTCAAAGCCTGCATGCAGTGAGTTAGAATATTGTGATCCATTGCAACACACAGATGTGAACAGGCACATGGAATTGTATGGGCAGTGGGTTGATATGCAGAATTATTCTGCAATGCAATTAATGCAGTGTAAATGCACCCTTAAGCAAATCTGTAAGATGCCTCCCCAAAAAGTTAGATATTTTTCTGAGTAAAATGTTGAACACAAAAGGCATGGCCATGCCTAGCCACATATCTGTAAGCAGTGGCTGGATGGTGTAATGGTTAAGGGCTCTGCCTCTGACACAGGAGACCAGAGTTCAAATCTCAGCTCTGTCTGTTCAGTAAGCCAGCACCTATTCAGTAGGAGACCTTAGGCAAGTCTTCCTAACACTGCTACTGCCTATAGAGTGTGCCCTAGTGGCTGCAGCTCTAGTGCTTTGAGTCCGCCAGGAGAAAAGCGTGATATAAATGTTATTTGTCTTGTCTAATTTTCTCTTGGTTCGAGCATAAATGGTACATGCTAGGCTAGTTTCAGCTAGATTCAGCTAGTTTCAGCTAGTTTCAGCTAGATTCAGATAGCTTCAGCTAGCTTCAGCTAGTTTCAGCTAGTTTCAGCTAGCGTCAGCTAGTAGTGTTGGTAGTATAATGGATATGTTAGTTACCTACCATACACTGAGACCTGGGTTCAAATCCCAGCCACGGTATGGAAGCTGGTTTTTGAAATACTGGAATTCCCTGGCAGATGAGATCCTCCTCCCTCTGGTAGAAGGGAATAGGTAGAAGGGAGGAGGGAGAACACTTGAAACATGTTTTCTATCATTATTGCAGCCAGTAGAAATTTTTCTAAATTTTGAAGTTTGCCTCCCCATTGAAGTGAATTGCGGTTCGCGAACTTTCCGCGAAGGTTCGCAACATCTCTAATGGTGGGGTGGGTTACCATGAGAGAATATCTGGCAAGCTGTTGTCAGATATGTTCAGAGGGACTCTGTACAGTGACCGTGGGCTTGTGTATGGGTACTGATACTGCTAATCTGCTTCTAATACTTTAAGTCATTAGCCCAGAATGAGCATGCAGATCAGATGCTTTGACTGGGGTCTGACTCCACTGGCTGCATGCTTGTTGCAGATGTGTCACTCAAAAACAATTCAAGCCAAAATCTCTGTTTGACAGCCAGGCAATTGGCATTGTTTAACTACCTAAGGACTGAGTCATGCCAATGGGCGTGAATGCGACGGCAGGCCCAGGACCGCCTAACGCCGATCGGTGTCAAGTCCTGGAGCTGCAGTTAAGCAAGGAATGCATGTGCGCATGTGCGATCACTCCCTGCTGGTTCACGGAGCTACGCTCCATGATCAGCCTGCTAGCCGTGATCGCGGCTAGCAGACTGTTTCCAGCCAAAAGGGGAAAGAAATCCCGTTTGTTTACCTTTGTACAGCATTGCGATCTCCTGCATTGCTGTACGGGGCACACTTGGCTGTCCCTCGGATTGGCTGGGGAATGAAGCCCTCTCATAGGCTAATGCCAATGAGAGGTGGGGAAGATAGCCAATCGCCGTCCTATGGTGATTTAGGACGGCTAAGGGAGGAGGGAGAGGGAGGAGGGAGAGGTAAGAAGTAGGGAGGGAAAAGCCTCCCTTTTTGTAATAATAATAAAAGAAAAAAAAAAAAAAAAGATTGCAGCAGCGATCAGAGGCCTCCTCAAGAGTGTCCTTTTAAGGACAAGAAAAGGAGGAAAACCTCATTTGTGTGCTTAGTTCTAGAGTTATACAGCATGCTGACAAAGCTGCACAGCCCTCTATTGTGAAAAATGGCATGGTCACCTGGAGGGGGGGGGGGTGTAAGCCTTTGGTCCTGAAGTGGTTAAAGGGAATGAAGGTGGCAGCCACCATAATCCTCTTCGTTAATGCTAAACTGAGTTATATGTGGCCACTGATGGTTTATACATATTGGTTCAGATGAATAGTTTTATGTTCAGTAGCACTACAGCTCTCTTTTGCCCAGATTGGTAAGAAAAACTACTGTTGTCATCTACCTATAAAGGGACTCTTAAACACAAATGTGATAATTTATTGCCCACTAAGTGAAACTTAGAAAACAAATGCTCACATATTAAAGTTAAACATCCATTTGAATGCATATCAGAATGTATATCATGTTCTATTTGCCTATCTTCCTATGGTTTCAGCTCAAAGAAAATGTTTTTGTACCTAACAGTGGCTGGTGCTGGCAAAGGAAGTTTCATGTGATGTGTTCTGCATAACACATAATGCAGAATATTGACTGTGAGATATTGACTGTGACATGTCTAGATGTAAGTGAGCTGACCTCTACACCAGAAAAACTAGAAACAATAGTAACAGTACAGATAAAAACATTGGAGGAGGGAGGTCATTGACAGTCTATTTTCTGATGAAAGATGATGTTGTCTGCAAAGATTTATATTTACACTGGAAAACAGTTTAACATAATTAGCAAATGTCATGTTTAAATTGTTTATTTGCATAAATGAATTACCAATTATTTCATCTGCACTGGTTTGGTTCTCTGGATCTTCTCATTTATTGTTTAAGATTAGGTAAATAGGTTAAAATAAGTAACAACCCATAGGTCTTGTTAATACAGTAATGTATTTATTTAATAAGCTGATAGGAGAGTAAACAATAGCAATCAATCAATCATATAAAATATTAGGTTCTATAAAATATGTATTAGCTGATTGGTCACTGTATTCTTCATATCCAATGCCAAAGGTAAATCCAAGCTGTATAGGGTAATTGCCACCGCACCAATGGTTGTAGACATGCAAATATCCCCTCTGGAGCCACAAGACACTGTAAATTACTCCATATGATTTTGCACCATCTAAACTCAGTTCTTTATTAGGCTTCTCTTTAAAAGATTACAACATTTTAAAAGTTCATCTGTGGGTAAGTCAAAGATGACGCACAGGCGTTTCGGGCCATACTCGGTCCTTTTTCAAATCAGGACAGACCCACACTAAAGCTCAATTGCTTTCAACACAACATATATAGCCCACAAGAGGACCACATAGAAGACTGCTCATTTGCATACATGCATATTCATATAACATTCTCCAACGATCAGATTCCGGTATATAGCTTTGCAGCTATCCATGAAAAATACATAAATAACAATAAACTGAGACTGCTTGCAATAACACATAAGAAGGGATGCATCAGTAGGTACTGATCTTAAATAAGCCACTGTCTAAAATGGCATGAAATATAAATCTAAAATAGTCATATCCAAAACGGCATCTCAGCCAATCCAAAACAGGCCTACAACGTCAGCCTGAGGACTTCAAAGAGAACCCACCAATGCAGAGGGAGTCCATGGAGCAGAGGCTGCCTCTCATCGTAGAACGCGGAGCATCCACCAATCAGCTCTAACTCATTCAGTTGTTCCGCCCAGTTCAGGACGGCAGAGCGTCCCCTCACCAATAGCCGGCACGCCGACAACGTCCGCAAGTCAGGCTGAGGGGACCATGTGACCGGAGCACTCCGCATCACATGACCCTGCCAGCCAATCCAATTGCCGCCACAACGTGTGCCTCAAAGGTAAACAACCTACGTCAGCTTGTGAAGTGAATATTAATTAGCAATGCAGCCTGTAATGCGTATGGACTCTGAATGCACACGGACTCCCTCTCCACTCCTTCTCTAGGGCTTGATTCACTAACCCCAGCACAAAGTGTTAGCGCCAGAGTAAAAAAGAATTTTTCGGCACTAAGCCGGTTAGTGTGCCTTATCTGAGGTTAGTGTGCCTTATCTGAGTTAGTGTGCCTTAAGTAGCTTTGTGCACACTATATAGCTTTGTGCACACTAAAAGATGGACAAAGCTACATCGCAAACTGCAGATAAGGCACACTAACCTCAGATAAGGCACACTAACCTCAGATAAGGCACACTAACCTCAGATAAGGTTAGCGCTGTAGTTTGTGCCCCCTAAGTGACACACTAACTGGCTTAGCGCCGGTTAGTGAATCAAGCCCCTAGTGTACTAAGTCCAGGGGCACAGGATCAGCAGAAGAAAGCTAAGCCATGCCACAACATAACACCCAAAAGGATTGGAATAAACAATAACTTTACATGGCCATAAACTCCCTCTGATCCCATGTCACCGGCAAGTCCATATTGCAGCGTCTCCTGGTGGAGAAAAAATGAAAAGCATTAGTATATATACAATGATTAAATCAATATTAATAAGTCATAGTCCCTATTTAGACCATTCGGTTCAAGGGTGTCAAGCTTGTTAATCCAAGAATTATCCCTCAAAGCTAAAAATTTATGTCTGCCCCCCCGTACATGGATTTGGCATCCCCTCAATCACCTGTACTCTCAATTGTGACAATGAGTGATTTTTCCTATTTTCCAATGTTAATGTGAAGGAAAATGGATACTATGGATATAAGGACCAGAGTAGTTGAATTGTAAAACAACATATTTTTCTTTATAGTATGTGTGACTAGGTGTGATTTGGGGTGTGGTTTAGGCATTTCTATTTCTGATCTCAAAAGGTTGGAAGGTATGCTCTAAACAACTAGCCCAAAAGTTATTTTATATTCATAAAAAAGCCCAATGTCTAACGGACTGCTACAGGGCCTCCCATATATGCCATCAGAACATGTATTTTTGAGGTTATTACTTTCTTACAGAAATAATTGCTTACACAGTGAAAAATGTTGTCCAATATAGTGGATTTTACCACACAGTACAAACATGAATGAGCTTTTTGTGGTATAAAATGCATTTTCCACACAATAAATCAGAAATTAGAGGAAGTCAAATTATTGCTTATATTAGGATTGTGAGAATCAGGACTGGATTTACCATAATGCACTGTAGGCACATGCCTATAGGCGTCTAATGATGGAAAGGTGGCTCACTCCCCACCCCCCATTGCCTCCCTCCCTCCTTCCCTATGTAGAGTCCTGATGAGAGTGTAAACGAGAGGTTACTAACCTGGGTCTCTGTATTCCACCGACCAGATCTTCCTTCAGTCAGGAGCACCTCTAGTTACCTAATACTTGGCCGCACCTCTTGCTACTTACCGTAATACCAAGGATAGCTTCGGATACCTAATACTAAGTAACACAGGTAGCTAGCTACCTATGAAGGGTAAGAAAACTAAGGGAGAAGTGATTGTTGGGCCAGCCAGCACACTTGTGGTGCAGTTCGGTGATAATATGCCATAGGCAACTGTAATCAGGACAGATATAACTCCCCTAGTGCAAGAATGTTATTAAGGAGCTTCTACAGAATGCAAATTGTACAATTGAGCTTCACACTGCAGCCACTGGGTGTTTGAACCCTAAGGCTGCAATGCTTGTCTTGTATGTTCTTCACTCCTCCAGAGTCCTGTTTCAGTAGCTTTAAGCATAACTAACTACTCTCTGGGCACATTAATAAAAGTACTACTACTACTACTACTACTACTACTACTACTACTACTACTACTACTACTACTACTACTACTACTACTACTACTACTACTACTACTACTACTACTACTACTACTACTACTACTACTACTACTACTACTACTACTACTACTACTACTACTACTACTACTACTACTGTTGCTGCTTCTGCAGCTACTACAATAATAATAGTAATACTAATAATACTAATAATAATAATACTAATAATAATAATAACATTATATAAGAGAACTAATAAGTTAATTGGTTATGATGCAGAAGTCTGTACATTGCTGATGACAGTGATAATTACCCTTTAAGAGGAAGCATAAAGTTAGGGTGCAAGGTTTAAACTCACCTACCACAGGGACCCAATGACTTGTAAACAAAAATGTATCCAGCATGATCCTCAAATAAAAATGCTATATTCTCAAGTGATAAAACTTCATGACATAAAGTGCATGATAAAATAAACTGTATGGCCACTACAGCCTGCTGTTTTGGGTGATAGCTGCCCAGGAGGAGTCTGGGATGTCTAAGAAAAGCTTCACAACCTAAGAGCTAAGAGAGAAGTGTCAAAAGCAAAGTGCAAGTGCATTACATCTGTTGTTATCCTAAGATCTATATTTACATTGAACACTTCATTAAAGCTAAGCGTGTTTGTTGGGAAAAAAAACTTAACAGTGAACTAATTTTAATTATGTGAAATTAGATTATTCTGAGCTACGTATATCATTTCTTACAGCTTTCCCAATGGTACTTTGAAACAGTTTACACAAAATGATATTAAGCTTACCTACCCACTTAAAAGAAAATCTGTAATGCATTGCTTTTAAACGTAATCAAGTCCAAAAGATTTTAATTCAACCATAGTGGCCATTTTATATCCATTTTTTTGTTCTGATAACAAATGTAAATACTACATTATTTATTAAGAATCTGTATAAAAGATTGCCATTGACTTCCTTATCTTGTGGTCTGCCATCCTAGTCTGCACACCTTTAGGTCACCAGATAGTATCATATTGTGACTGCTATTTCACAAGTGTTCTTGAACGTGCACATATGATACAATTTGAAACATTCACTTAACATTGTTAAAATGTATGTGTGCAGACTGAACACATGTATTTTACCAGGCAACCTATGTAATGCATCTTACGTAACTTACGTCACAGCGTTCTGGCAGCCACCGGGAGCTGGGAACTTACATGAGCACAGGCACATGTGCAGCCTGCTGAACTACGCAGGCGCAGCAGCCATTGCACTATACTGCTACTGGGCCAATGCTACCGACCCAGAGGAGGGTTGGGAACTTGGGACCCCTGTCAGGGCCAAGTTCCCGGTTCACCGCAATCGCGAACCACGGAAGTTCGCCGGGAACCGTTCGGCCCATCTCTAAACAGGAGGTGAGGGATGATGAGCTTGGTGGAAAGTGAACATGAGAGGACGTTAAAGATACAATATATTGAAGAAGCAGTAACATTATGGTTTGTGTTCTGTGGTGTACTAACTGTGCTCAGGGATCACATCACTGAGACCAGTCACTGATTATTTACATTTAGAATGGTCAGACCTGATGGCTCTGTGGTTGACTATATGTCAGTGTCCTCTAGACCAAGGAACTTGAGCAGCCACATTGTAGCAAGCATTTCCCGCCATTGCAGGGCCTCCTCCCCTACAGTAGAGATGGCCCGAATGGTTCGCCAGTAAACTTGTTCGCACGAACCTCAGCGGGTTGCGTTCGAGGTGAACCACAAATATTTTTCAAAAAAATTCGGGTTTACATTTTTCCCATAGACTTTAATGTCCGCCGACTTTAGTGGTTAAGCCCCCTTAAAAGCTAGAAACACCACATTTGCTGTGAATGTTAAGAAGAACAGTGAGAACAAGTGCCATCTTTTTTTTCAAAAAGACCTATACTTTTTGAGAAAATTGATTTTAAAGTTTCAAAGGAAAAGTTACAGAGCTGATTCATTTGATTCATTAAAAAGAGCCGATTCATTCAAAAGAACTGGATCATTCATGAACCGGTTAGTATAGCTTGTGTAGGACGCATAGCTGCCAGCTCCCGCTGTATCCCCCCACTTGCCTTCACCTGTCACCCTCACCTAGCCTAGCACCTGGTGCACCTGCCCCAGGTGCCAGGCTAGGTGAGGGTGAGAAGTGAGGAAACAGGGAGGACAGTGGGAGCCTATGCAACCAGCAAAAACTTGGTATACAGAGGCGCCAGCGTAGAGTAAAATGTTTTAAAAACCGTTTAAAAGCAGAGTCCAATCAGGAAGTGTTTGATAACAGGAAGTATTTGGTAACAGGAGGTGTGACTAACTTTGCGCAGGAAGTGAGTCTTTCCAGTGGGATAGTTACAGAATTCCCAGAAGTGGCTGGGATATGGGATAACCAGCAGTGGCTGTGTCAGAGGCAGAGCCCTTGACCATTACACTATCCAGCCACTGCTGGTTATCCCATATCCCAGCCACTGCTGGGAATTCCGTAACTATTCCACTGGAAAGACTCACTTCCTGTGCAAAGTTAGTCACACCTCCTATTACCAAATACTTCCTGTTATCAAACACTTCCTGATTGGACTTCAGTCCTGTCAGTTTAACCTCTCTTCCTATTTAAAGCAAGCCTCACTTCATACTGACACAGAGGCGCTCAAACCTATCGCTTGACCCACTGAGGTAAGTTATCTTATACTTTATGCTCGCAGTTTATATTAATCCTTTTTGTGTCCATATAAAGCTCTATATGCTGTCTGGGATTGGGAATAGACCGTGGCCTATACCCAGCTCTACCATGTAACTGTCATGTTGAGACATACAATATGAACCCTCTAATCTGTGAGCATTAAGCCTTAGCTATTTGATTTCTGACATCTAAGCATGTTTGCATGGCCCTGTGTTTATGTGGGTGGAAAATGTTTTTTTAGCAATGCTTTATGTAGCAATTATTTTATGTGTTCTTTACCAATTAGCTGCTGCGCCATTTGTCCATTTGTTGCAATTCTGTGGGTGGTTATTTTTGTGTATATTTTGTTTTTATTCCAGTTGTGCTCCCATTTTTGCCTGAAGAAGCGGGGTCACGCCCGCGAAACGCGTTGCGTTTGTGGAGTTGAATAAATTATCTGTCAATTCTGTTTTATCGAGACTCAAGTGAGTTTTCTTTTTTTGTAAAAGGGAGGTGAGTCCACCTTAACATCCCCCTCTGCTTTTAAACGGTTTTTAAAACGTTTTACTCTACGCTGGCGCCTCTGTATACCAAGTTTTTGCTGATCTTCTAGTATACCCTGGGTGGAGGGTTGCATCCCCATCTACTATCTACAGAGAGTGACTTCTTAACCTGAGTGGGGTCAGGTCCTAATGCTCCCCACCTGCATTTAAAGTGGTTGCCTATGGGTAACCCATGTTTGTGAGTATATATACCGTATTTTTCGGAATATAAGACGCACTTTTTCTTCCCCAAAACTAGGGGGAAAAAGTGGGTGCGTCTTATATTCTAAAGGTACGGTATTTGGGCCCCAAAACATACTTACCGGTTCCTGCAGCCGCGATCCTGTCCTCCTCCGTCTGACTGCCGCCATCCAAGGGTCATCCGAGGGTCCCAGCTGTGGTCATCTGAGGGTCCCAGCCATCCCATCCAGAATCCCGGCTCTTCAGTGTCCCGTCGCCAGATCGTCTTCACTGCAGACAGCAGCCATGCGGTAATCACGCGCTGCTGCCTCGCCGACATCCTCCATGGTAACGGCGTCCTCTTCCTAGTTACGGTGCCCCCTTCTGTGTGACGAGCGGCGCATGTGCGCCGGGTCACGCATGACTTCAGGCGCACGTGCGCCGGGGTCACGCATGACGTCAGGCGCACATGCGCTGCTCGTCACACAGAAGGGGGCACCGTAACTAGGAAGAGGACGCCGTTACCATGGAGGATGTCGGCGAGGCAGCAGCGCGTGATTACCGCATGGCTGCTGTCTGCAGTGAAGACGATCTGGCGACTGGGACACTGAAGAGCCGGGATTCTGGATGGGATGGCTGGGACCCTCAGATGACCACAGTTGGGACCCTCAGATGACCCTTGGAAGTCGGCAGTCAGGCGGAGGAGGACAGGATCGCGGCAGCAGGATCAGGTGAGATGCTGCAGGGGCAAAGTGTAGTGTAGTTTGTGTTGGGTGCAGGATTTAGTTAATGTAGTGTAGTGTAGTTTGGGTTGGCTGCAGGGGTTAGTTAGTGAAGTGTAGTGTAGTAGTGTAGTGTAGTTTGGGTTTCTACAGGGGTTACTTAGTGAAGTGTAGTGTAGTTTGGGTTGGCTGCAGGGGTTAGTTCGTGTAGTGTAGTGTAGTGTAGTTGGTGGGGGCAGCAGGGGTAAGTGAAGTGTAGTGTAGCAGGATTTAGTGTAGATGAGCAGTTCAGCTTAGATAGGGACAGTTTTGGGGGGTTTAAAGGTCCATAAGACACCCCTGCAACATAGACGCACCTAGGTTTAGTTTTTTTTTTTTTCCTGATTTTTGCCTTCTAAATCTAGGTGCGTCTTATATGCCGGAGCGTCTTATATTCCGCAAAATACGGTACATAAAATTGTATTGAACTCTTCATTTTACCTGACAATACTGCACCATATTGGGCTCTCGATTCTCTTCTTGTTTTTAAGCATCCTATGCGACGCATTCTCTGCTATGTGGGGGCGGCGGAGCTCTTCAATCAACTTAATTGAAGATCGCAAGATTAGAGGATACTGTCACCATGGGCCATCGTCCTTTGAAAAAATGTGAGATTTTTGAAAGTGAAATAGGAAGCCCAATGAAAGCCAATGGCAAAATTCAGCACCGTTGCACCCCAATAACTCTGGTTTGCAGAGATGTAGGGAACCCAAAATTGGAGTGCAAGTACAACAATAGGCCTTCTACCTGCATGCAAAATGTCATGAGCTTCAGACTTTGCTAACGGCCATGGCAGCGATTTACGTTCATCACCGGCACCACTGCCAAAAAAACAAGCTTTTGTGACCCTAGGCTATGATCTCTTTGGCCTAGGGACCCCGAACTCACCAGTCCTCAGCCGTACTGTGTCGCAGAAACCTGTGCTTTTGTACCCTCAAAACCTAGGCCCCAATAAAAGCCTATGGGAGATATTAGCACTTTTTCACCCCCATAACTCTGGTTTGCAGAAATGTAGGGAACCCAAAATTGGAGTGCAAGTACAACAATATGCCTTCTAACTGCATGGAAAATGTCACGAGCTTCAGACTTTGCTAACGGCCATGGCGGTGATTTACATTCGTCACCGGCATCATTGCCAAAAAACAAGCTTTTGTGACCCTAGGCTATAACCTCTTTGGCCTAGGAGCCCCAAACTCACCAGTCCTGAGCCCCCTAAAAGTCCCTACAATGCTAGAAAATTTGCCACTGCTGAGCCATCGTCCTTTAAAATGATTTGAGATTTTTGAAAGTGAAATAGGAAGCCCAATGAAAGCCAACGGCAAAATTCAGCACATTTGCACCCCCATAACTCTGGTTTGCAAAAATGTATGGAACCCAAAATTGGAGTGCAAGTACAAAAATATGCCTTCTACCTGCATGCGAAATGTTGTGAGCTTCAGACTTTGCTAATGGCCATGGCGGAGATTTACGTTCATCACTGGCACCATTGCCAAAACAACAAGCTTTTGTGACCCTAGGCTATGACCTCTTTGGCCTAGGGGCCCCAAACTCACCTGAGCCCCCTAAAAGTTCCTACAATGCTAGAAAATTTGCCACTGCTGAGCCATCGTCTTTTAAAGAGATTTGAGGTTTTTAACAGTGAAATAGGAAGCCCAATAGAAGCCAATGGCAAAATTCAGCATTTTTGCTGAATAACTCAGGTTGGTTATCACTCGACAACTTTAGCAGTTAACAGCAAAATCTGAAAAAAAATGATGTGGGGTCTCCCCTCCCGAACTCTCTGTAACCCCTTGTCCCCCATGCAGGCTGGGATAGCCAGAATGCGGAGTCCTGGCCGCGTGGGGCTTTGCACCCTGAGCTATACCAGCCTGCATGGTCCATGGTATGGGGGGGTGGCAAGCCTTCCCTTCTCCCCCCAAGCCCTTGTCCAATTCATGGACAAGGGACTCTTCCCCGCCTTTGGTGCGCCAGAAGGAGGTGGGGGCGATGACTCCCGGGGGGGTTCATGGTGGCATCTGGGAGCCTCAGATGCCCACCCCCCTCCCAGGAAAAATGAGTATAGGGGTACAAAGTACCCCTTACCCATTTCTACAAATGGTTAAATGAAATAAAAACACAACCATGAAAAAAGTCCTTTAATGTTCTTAAATAACCAGAAATACTTACCTGTACCTTTAAAAAAAAAGTTCCCCACGCCAATATCCTCAGAAATGTCCCACGGAGACAGTATCCTCTAATCTTGCGATCTTCAATTAAGTTGATTGAAGATCCCCACCGCCCTCCACATTGCAGAGAATGTGTAACATAGAACGCATAGCTGCCAGCTCCCACTGTCCTCCCCACCTCCTCACCTCTCACCCTCACCTAGCCTGGCACCTGGTGCATCCATGAGTGCACCAGGTGCTAGGCTAGGTGAGGGTGACAGGTGAAGGCAGGTGGGGAGAGACAGCAGGAGCCGGCAGCTATGCATCCTGCACAGGACGCATTCTAAGCTATACTAACCGGTTAATGAATGATCTGGTTCTTTTTAATGAATTGAATCGAATTAATCGGCTCTTTTTCCTCTGAAACTTTAAAATCGATGTTCTCAAAAAGTATAAGGCCTTTTTGAAAAATATCCTCTTGTTCCCACTGTTATTCTTAACATTCCTAGCAAATTTGGTGTTTCTAGCTTTTAAGGCGGCTTTGCTATTAACCACTAAAGTCGGTGGGCGTTTACATTTTTCCACAGTCAGAAGGAAAAATTTAAAAATCGATTTTCTCAAAAACTATCAGGTGTTTTGTAAAAAAAAAAATCCTTTTGTAGTCACTGTCCTCCTCTTCATACCCTGCAAATTTGGTGTTTTTACTATGTAAGGGGACTTGGAAATGAACCGTCGGCGGGCGTTTAATTTTCCCTTGGTCAGAAGGAGAATTTTAACCACTTCGCATCCAGACCTTGTTTTCCCCTTATTGACCAGAGCAGTTTTGACGCTTTAGCGGTGTCCCTGTTTAATCACCAATAACTTAATCTGTACTCGTGCTACTTAAATGATCTATATATCGTTTTTTTCAAGACAAACTAAGCTTTCATTGGAGGGTATTTGGTCCCAAATAAAATGTTCCTCTCTATGCATTTTAATGGGGAAAAGAGGGGAAAAAATAAAAAATGCATAATTTCTCAATTTTGACCAATTTCTGTTTAAAAATAAAAAGTGCGATTGACATAAAAACTGTGCAACCAGTTAAAGTCGCCCCAGTATAGCCAGATGTGTCACCCCCCCCCAGTATAGCCAGATGTGTCCCCAATATCAGCCCCCCCAGCATAGCCAGATGTGTCCCCTGTGTTTGCCACCCCCAGAGTCGATTGACAGATGCACCCCCCAAGAATAGTGCCCCTCTTTATAGCCACATGTGTCCCCTGGATCAGGATTACCCCATTATAGTCAGATGTACCCCCAAGATTAGTGCTGCCCCCCATTATAACCAAATGTGCCCCCAGTATTAAGTTATGGGCCCCCCAGGTGCCCAGATGTGCAAAATGTGTAAACCCCCCCTCCCCTTGGTTACTTAGATGTCCCCCCCGTGCATATGCACCCCTTTACATACCCCCCCTCCCCCCAATAATCTATAGATCTAGATGCACCCCCCCCCATTAGGCAGCCCCCTCAGTGCACAAATAGTTAAAAAAGATGCACAAGCAAGCAGCCACACTCACCTACCTCGGTCCTGCGACTGTCTTGAAGCCTGATCCTCCGATCACCGCTCTGCAGTCAGCCGCATATTGCCGGTAACCCGGGTCCCGGCTTGATGACGTCATCAAGCCGGGGGGTCCCGGCTTGATGACGTCATCAAGCCGGGACCCGTGGCTGAGTGTGAGTGTGGCTGCTTGCTTGTGCCTTTTTTTTTAACTATTTGTGCGCCGAGGGGGACAGATGAAGGATCGCTGCAGTTCATTACTGCAGCGATCATTCATGGGAGGAGGGTATACTAATTGGCCAAAAGGGAACATGTTCCCTTCCACCAATTAGTATTGCAGCTGACGCGCACCCGACCGTGCACAGCAGGGCTGCAAGGAGGTCAGTATATCTACGTGACTGTGGCTTGGAGGGTGCCACAGCTGACGTAGATATACTGTAGTGGAGGACAAAGTGGTTAAAATTGATTTTCTCACAAACTATAAGGACTTTTTGAAAAAAAATGTTTTCCTCTTGTAGTCACTGACCCCCTCCAGGTGTTAGACCACTTGAAACATCTTTTCCATCACTTTTCTGGCCAGAAACAGTGTTTGTATTTTTCAAAGCTCGCCTGCCCATTGAAGTCTATTGCAGTTCGCAAAGTTTGTGCGAACCCGAACTTTTGGGGACGTTCGTGTTCGAGGTTCGTGAACCTGAAATCGGAGGTTCGAGCCATCTCTACTCTACAGTCTTCCTCTTTCTGTTTTATGTTTTGTGCTGACACTGTGGAGGCAGTCTGTGTGCAGAACAGTTTTTTGAACACTGTAATCACGTGATGTTCCCAGGCATGAGTGTAAGCTATTAAACTGAGCCTAAACAACAGTGAGCAAGTTGCAGTTTGTGATGACCTCAATTTGAATGATGTGTTTGAAGCTGTCCCCCATTGTTTCTTTAATTGTAAATTGACTCTGTTTTCATTTTTATCCTTCTATTGAACTACTGATTATGTTTGGTGAATACTTAGGTTAGGTTCACAGTGGGCCATTGTATTGTGTCGTAACAGCCACATTGCAATGTAAAATATCCCAATGCAATACAAAAAGCAATGCAACATTCACAGTGTGGCCATTGTAGTGCACTTGGTCAGAGAGTGGAACACCGCAAAACGCCCGAGTTCCAGGCAGGGAACACACTTGACTTTCAGTTTTCCGCGCGCGTTTTTCTGCATACTTTTTCTGCACACCAAGTGTGTTTCCATGCAGGAAACCGCGCGCGTTTTTTCACAGCAGCTGATGTAATTGATAGAGAAAACTGCCAAAATGTAGAGAGTCATCATGCAGAATGTCAGTTTTTTTTCTGCGTGCGAACAACACAGTAAGTGTGCACTAGCCCATTGATTAACATGAGTTCTCAGTTTTTCTGTGCAAAAAACACGTACGAAAACTGTCAAGTGTGTTCCCTGCCTCACAGTACAGAGAAGCATACATTTCATTGACTTTATGTTTCAGTGTATGCAACGTAATGGACAGATAACATGCAGCATAACTTTCCTGATTCATTGCATTGCATTCCTGATATCACAGGGAACCTAGCCTTAGTTTGGGAATATGGACTTTTTATTCGTTACTTTTGTAATGTAAACAATGGCAGTGACAAGCTTCTCCTTTAGAACAGAAGCACAATCAGTAATAAATTTACACTGACCAGGGTCTCACTTTAAAATAAAAGTTTATTTTAAGTAAACTTAAGTATAAGTACACAACAGCTTTAATGTGATCAGCAGTAAAATGCATTAGGGCAATGTTCCTGGTCAGCATTTTACTCCCAGCGTGATTATATATCAACAATAAACCTTGTTTTACAGGATCCAAAAATCTTGACTTACAAAATAAATGCTTATTTTACACGCACCCTTCCAGATTCCAGCATGCTCTGATCCAGATCCTGCCCAGAAAACAGATGTTTTCTCCTTAGGAAATGGTTTTAGCTGGGAAAGGTAGAAAATAATACTGTATTATCAACGCAATTACACTAACTTAGAAAATAATTTTGCCCTGTTTTTTTTTTCTTTTTTTCATCCATTTTACAAGAAAAAAAAGCAGTGAAAATTAAACCAGGCACTATCTTCGCTATGGGTAAAAACTTACAGTTCATTTGTGCAATTTGGACCGTGTTATTAAATAAGCCTTTTACAGAAGTCAGAAACAATTTCACAGACAATTTCATCTAATCTCTTATCATCCTTTAACACCACAGTGTTTCAAAAGCACATTTCCCCTGCAATATGCATTGGACATATGGCAGTCTCTGATCACATTTTCAGAGACCTCCAAATGATGTTGCCTTGGCACTCTTTTTTACTTACCGGCTTCCTTTCTCTCACTGCTCAGTTAAACAATGTTGTAAACACTAGTATGGGCGTCAGGATTTACACATCATTTTTGGGTTACTTTCTCTGAAGATTAATTTTTATGCTGGATTATTTACATTTTTATTTCCGCTAACTCAGAATGAATAATATAACACAGAAGTTGAGTCCTGGTTGCTAGAGACACCTTGTGGCATTTTATTACAAAATGATTTGCTGTATCCTGCTTCTTTTCTATGTTCTCCTGCTCATTACCAAAGCAGTCTGTCTTTTTAAAGGAATAGATTGATTTTTGGTGAACACTCTCAACGGTTTGTGTAAAGCAAACCTGAACCAAATGTGATCTACATGGACATACCTAAAGAGGAACTGTACAGAAAATATCGTAATGAATAAAATTGCTTATTTTTTGACACTATTCCTTTATAAATTATTTACTCAGTGTTTGCCTATTTTCAAAACCTTTCCTCACCCCAATTTACATTCTGAAGTTTATTACAGGTTTATTACATCTTTAGTCCTCCCAGGTTATCCCTTCGGAATGTTTGTTTACCGAGAGTTCTATGAACAGAGGGGGAAACTGCTTGCTTGTCAGTTGGAAACAGACATTATTTCCCACAATGCAACAAGTTTCAAAAACAGGACATGTCAGGGCCATAGCCCTGTTTCACCACAATATCAGTCATACAGAGGACCTCGATGATGAAGATTACTCGTGGAAAAGGGGGTATCAGCTACTGATTGGGATGAAGTTAAATCCTGGATTAAAGTTTCTCTTAAACATCATTGGTCTTCTTATGCACAGGTGTTGATGCACAAATCCCAATAAAAGTGGCTTATGCTAACAGCTCAAAGAAATTTTAAAGTACCTAGGCCATCATCATGAGATGTGTTCTGTATATAGCACTAGTCTCATTATATACACAGTCCTTGTGCTGGACATATACCATGTACACATAGCACAATGCACACTTTAAGACCAGTGAATGTGTTGTTAATCGAATGTGAGTTGTACTACACACCAAATGTGCATTGAATTGATATGAAAATTGACAAATACCAGTAAAATTGCTGTGAGCTGAGCCCATGGCATTTTTATTGGGGCATTGTGATCAACCCATTGTCATATATCCTTACTGAAGTAAAATATTTTTAAACAAATTAATAATGGTAATTAGGCATGGAATGTGGTGGGAAAAGGAAGGGTATTCCCCTTCAGATGGCTCTATGCTATGAATTATTTTCATCTGCACACTTGTTCCTCCTCCAACTGCCCCTTCAAGCTAAAGGATAAAGTGGTACTGGAGCCTTTCATTGACAGCAGAACTCCTTGGTAACTCCCCTACCCTGCCATGGCGACAGACTGTGAGATGCTAGGAGAAAGGATGTGACTGAAAGCTGGCCACTTAAAAAGGCTAGGCTAAGCCCTGCACCCTTAGACCATCCAGAGTGAAAGAGGGAAGATATTTTAAAAAGATGCCATGCCATCCTACTCTGTTACTACAGGGGGCATAGTGAAATGTAAGCTTGCTTATCCTACTAATTGCGAGTTGTATATTCTCTCTCACAACCCCTACTGCTCCTTCCTTTCCAAGAGCTAAGCATTCTCCACTTTTACTGCAGAGTTACATAATGGAGCCTGAAGCTGTTCTTGAGCACATCCATGATCCCTTTCACTTCACTTAGCGCGGCCCCTATTCACATGGTTGAATAGGGGCGAGGCTATTGGATATCTACATTATGTTTGTGGATTTTAGTTTCTGACATGACATAGATTTTCATAGCAGCTGTCCCAGAGTCCTTGCACTCCCTGGGCTCACCCCCAATTGAACGGAAGCAGAAAATTTGGGCGCATGAGGCAGGTGGACAAAAAGGGCGCCATTCACTCCCATAATAAATATCGTTTAATGGGCGCCCTACAGGAAAAAAGGGCGCCGGAGAAAAATAACGTTTTAAAAGCGGTGCCCGGAGACTTTTAATGTTTTATAACTGCTTCTCATGATTACACATTATTTAATGATTTATAATTTTTTAAACATTAATTTTAAACGAAAAACAGTACAATATTTTTTTAAAACGTTATTAATACTTATCACAGGGGGGTCTTAGGTTAAGGCACCACCAGGGGGTTCTTAGGTTTAGGCACCACCAGGGGGGTCTTAGGGTTAGGCACCACCAGGGGATGGTTAGGTTTAGGCACCACCAGGGAGATCTAGGGGTTAGGGGTAGGTACAGGGAGGGTTCTGTGTGAGAGTAGGGTTAGGTATAGCTTTACTAACATTCTTATTAATGTTTTATAAAATGTTATTATAAATTTCACTTTTTAAACAGGGAAGATTAACGTTTTTACAATTGCCGATTTCATACACATTAATGATTTATAACTTTATAAAACATTATTTTTAAACAAAATATAGCACAATTTTTTTTAAATGTTATTCATGCTTATCATTTAAAACCCTGCGCCCTTTTTTCCCGGCGCCCTTTTTTAACGTACTTCAATTGAACAGTGGAGGCACAAGGACAGTGGGACCACTGCTATGAAAATATGAAAATCTAAACGAACGTCCACAAACATAACATAGAGTTCCAATATTAGATATTAATGTATTATTTATTTTAGGATGCAATATTTTTTTGTTTACTCAAAAGGCATGGTTATAAAGCAGCATTGCCTACTCTTGTTGATGGTCACTGCAACCACCACCTGGGCCATATTAACCTTCAGTTTTGGCTGACAAACAGCTACTAAATCTGCTATGTGGAATTGCGGCTGGTATGCTCATAATTTATTCATATTAATAATTAATTTTATCAGCAGTTTACTTGCATCATGATCGGAGATGGATAATGAGATGCAAGTAACTCCAGCTTGTATTAAAATCTAATGTAACACAAACTCCATGCCTCTTGAAATGGGGTCGATCAAATGCATTTTTCAATAGCCCATGTCCAAGCTGCAAACAAGTTACATTACATTCACATGCAAGCCCTAATTATTAGCATATCATTGACCATCTCCACGGTCAGCAAGTTCCCCTCCTACTAAGCAAGCAGCAGATAAGCACAAGTAGATATAAATCACAGCTGATGAATACTGGCACTGGACTTTGTAGACAGTCTGCCAGGCCTCTGCCTACTAAGCAGTAGACACTATAGTGCCAGAACTGTCGTGAAAAATATGCTATGTTCCTTAAAGAAAACTTGGGGGTAGGGTAGACCCAAGAGAGGAAAATACTGAACCTGCAAATATTAAAGAGGACCACTAAGGGTCCAATTTCCTGTCTGACCAATTGGATAAAGCGCCATTAATGGGGTCAAGAAATAATTAACAATTGATTTACAAATCATTCTGTAGATCTATATTTCATATTGATTTCATAGATCTGATTGATTGCATTTTATATGTTATCCTTTGCCAAGTGCCATTAGTAGGCACGGATGATCATTACGGATCAATCACATTTATTAGATCAGCTGGAAAATTGGATAATTAGTGGCTACCGTTACAGAAATAATTAATTTGGATTACAGTACCTTCTCTCCAGAAAATATTTGCTTGATTTCTGGATATATTTAAAGGGTAGTGAAAATATTTTTACATTCTATTTAAATATAAATTGAAGATATTCCCAAATCGATTTATTGTTAGTCAACAAAGTGTTTACAAAAGATAGACAGGCTGAAGTAGAGTTACAAACTTGGAAAGACTTCCCTATTCCCCTTGAGATTGAGGACAATTATAAAATAAATCATAGCTCTCACCTACAAGATTAAGCAAATAATCAGTTAACTCATTCTGCTCAACCATTTGGAAACAATTGCTAAACTTTTTTCAATTTCAATCATACTGCCAATATAAGTAAATATTCAATATATAAAGCCCATGAGTGTGAGAACTGAACATGAAACAAATGATAGGTTCAATATTGGAAAAGGAGGATGACAAGGCTGTATATTGTCATCCTATTTATTTAACTTATATGTAAAGTATATCATGTGAAATGCTGGATTGGATGAGGCAAAAATTGGAAATAAAATTGCTGGAAGAAATATCAACAATCTCAGATATGCAGATGATATGACATGGCAGAAAGTGAAGAAGAATAAGACACCTTTTGATGAGGATGAAAAGGGAGAGTGTAAAGGTTAAAAAAAAAAAAAAAAAAGCAAAAACAGGTCTTGACATCAAGACCAATTCCCTCCTGGCACGTAAAAGGGGAAGAAATGGAACAAGTATCAGACTTTGTGTTATTGGGCTCAAATATTACTGCAAACTGTCTGAGACTGCAGCCATGAAATTAAAAGACATTTACTTCTTGAAAGAAAAGCAATGACAGACTTGGACAGTGTAATAAAAAGAAAAGACGTCACCTTGTCAACAAAGGTTTGTATAGTCAAAGCCATGGTTTTTCCATTAGTAATGATGGTTGTGAGAGTAGGGTGATAAGGAAGACTGAGGGCCGAAGAATCAATGACTTCAAATTGTGGTGCTGAAGAAGACTTTTCAACTGCAAGAAGATCCAATCAGTGAATTTTTAAAGAAATAAGACACACAATGAGAAGTTGGGACTCATTGGAGAGGTCCCTGATGCTGGGAAAGATTAACCACTTGAGGACCTAGGGCTTTACCCCCCTTAAGGACCGGCCACTTTTTTTCCATTCAGACCACTGCAGCTTTCACGGTTTATTGCTCGCTCATACAACCTACCATCTAAATTAATTTTGGCTCCTTTTCTTGTCACTAATAAAGCTTTCTTTTGGTGCTATTTGATGGCTCCTGCGATTTTTACTTTTTATTATATTCATCAAAAAAGACATGAATTTTGGCAAAAAAATTATTGTGTGTAAAAAAATCAAAAGATTGTCCATTTACAGAGGTATTTCACCCACCCAGCATGGGTATGTGTGAAAATACACCCCAAAACACATTATACTACTTCTCCCGAGTACGGCGATACCACATGATTGGCACTTTTTTGCAGCCTAACTGCGCTAAGGGGCCCAAAGTCCAATGAGTACCTTTAGGATTTCACAAGTCATTTATGTTTCAAGACTACTCCTCACGGTTTAGGCCCCCTAAAATGCCAGGGAAGTATAGGAACCCCACAAATGACCCCATTCTAGAAAGAAGACACCCAAAGGTATTCTGTTAGGAGTATGGTGAGTTCATAGAAGTTTTTATTTTTTTGTCACAAGTTAGCGGAAATTGATTTTAATTGTTTTTTTTCACAAAGTGTCATTTTCCGCTAACTTGTGACAAAAAATAAAATCTTCTATGAACTCACCATACTCCTAACGGAATACCTTTGGGTGTCTTCTTTTTAGAATGGGGTCATTTGTCGGGTTCCTATACTGCCCTGGCATTTTAGGGGCCCTAAACCGTGAGGAGTAGTTTTGAAACCAACAATGTCGCAAAATGACCTGTGAAATCCTAAAGGTACTCTGGGCCCCTTAGCGTACTTAGGGTGTAAAAAAGTGCCACATATGTGGTACCGCCGTACTCAGGAGAAGTAGTATAATGTGTTTTGGGGTGTATTTTTACACATACCCATGCTTGGTGGGAGAATTATCTCTGTAAATGACAATTGCTTGATTTTTTTTACACACAATTGTCCATTTACAGAGAGATTTCTCCCACCCAGCATGGGTATGTGTAAAAATACACCCCAAAACACATTATACTACTTCTCCTGAGTACGGCGATACCACATGTGTGACACTTTTTTGCAGCCTAGGTGCGCTAAGGGGCCCAACGTCCTAATCACAGGTCATTTTGAGGCATTTGTTTTCTAGACTACTCCTCACGGTTTAGGGCCCCTAAAATGCCAGGGCAGTATAGGAACCCCACAAGTGACCCCATTTTAGAAAGAAGACATCCCAAGGTATTCCGTTAGGTGTATGGCGAGTTCATAGAAGATTTTATTTTTTGTCACAAGTTAGTGAAAAATGACACTTTGTGGAAAAAAAAAAAAAAATTCCGCTAACTTTTGACAAAAAATAAAATCTTCTATTAACTCGTCATACACCTAACAGAATACATTGGGGTGTCTTTTTTCTAAAATGGGGTCACTTGTGGGGTTCCTATACTGCCCTGGCATTTTACGGGCCCAAAACCGTGAGTAGTCTGGAAACCAAATTTCTCAAAATGACTGTTCAGGGGTATAAGCATCTGAAAATTTTGATGACAGGTGGTCTATGAGGGGGCGAATTTTGTGGAACCGGTCATAAGCAGGGTGGACTTTTAGATGACAGGTTGTATTGGGCCTGATCTGATGGATAGGAGTGCTAGGGGGTGACAGGAGGTGATTGATGGGTGTCTCAGGGGGTGGTTAGAGGGGAAAATAGATGCAATCAATGCACTGGGGAGGTGATCAGAAGGGGGTCTGAGGGGGATCTGAGGGTTTGGCCGAGTGATCAGGAGCCCACACGGGGCAAATTAGGGCCTGATCTGATGGGTAGCTGTGCTTGGGGATGACAGGAGGTGATTGATGGGTGTCTCAAGGTGTGATTAGAGGGGGGAATAGATGCAAGCAATGCACTGGCGAGGTGATCAGGGCTGGGGTCTGAGGGCGTTCTGAGGGTATGGGCGGTTGATTGAGTGCCCTGGGGGCAGATAGGGGTCTAATCTGATGGGTAGCAGTGACAGGGGGTGATTGATGGGTAATTAGTGGGTGTTTGGAGGAGAGAACAGATGTAAACACTGCACTTGGGAGGTGATCTTATGTCAGATCTGCGGGCAATCTATTGGTGTGGGTGGGTGATCAGATTGCCCGCAAGGGGCAGGTTAGGGGCTGATTGATGGGTGGCAGTGACAGGGGGTGATTGATGGGTGGCAGTGACAGGGGGTGATTGATGGGTGATCAGTGGTTTATTACAGGGAAGGACAGATGTAAATAATGCCCTGGCGAATTGATAAGGGGGGGGTCTGAGGGCAATCTGAGCGTGTAGGCGGGTGATTGGGTGCCCGTAAAGGGGCAGATTAGGGTCTGATCTGATGGGTAACAGTGACAGGTGGTGATAGGTGGTGATTGATGGGTAATTCGTGGGTGTTTAGAGGAGACAATAGATGTAAACACTGCACTTGGGTGGTGATCTGATGTCGGATCTGCGGGCGATCTATTGGTGTGGGTGGGTGATCAGATTGCCCGCAAGGGGCAGGTTAGGGGCTGATTGATGGGTGGCAGTGACAGGGGGTGATTGATGGGTGGCAGTGACAGGGGGTATTTGATGGGTGATTGACAGGTGATTGACAGGTGATCAGTGGGTTATTACAGGGAAGCACAGATGTAAATAATGCCCTGGCGAATTGATAAGGGGGGGTCTGAGGGCAATCTGAGCGTGTAGGCGGGTGATTAGGTGCCCGCAAGGGGCAGATTAGGGTCTGATCTGATGGGTAACAGTGACAGGTGGTGATAGGGGGTGATTGATGGGTGATTGATGGGTAATTAGTGGGTGTTTAGAGGAGAGAATAGATGTAAACACTGCGCTTGGGTGGTGATCTGATGTCGGATCTGCGGGCAATCTATCGGTGTGGGTGGGTGATCAGATTGCCCGCAAGGGGCAGGTTAGGGGCTGATTGATGGGTGGCAGTGACAGGGGGTGATTGATGGGTGATTGACAGGTGATTGACAGGTGATTGACAGGTGATCAGGGGGGATAGATGCATACAGTACCCACGGGGGGGGGGGGGGGGCTGGGGGGGGGGGCTGGGGAGAATCTGAGGGGTGGGGGGTGATCAGGAGGGGGCAGGGGGCAGGAGGGGGGGTAAAAAAAATAGCGTTGACAGATAGTGACAGGGAGTGATTGATGGGTGATTAGGGGGGTTATTGGGTGTAAACATGGGTCTGGGGGGGTGGGCAGGGGGGTCCTGAGGGGTGCTGTGGGCCATCTGGGGTGGGGAAATCAGTGTGCTTGGGTGCAGACTAGGGTGGCTGCAGCCTGCCCTGGTGGTCCCTCGGACACTGGGACCACCAGGGCAGGAGGCAGCCTGTATAATACACTTTGTAAACATTACAAAGTGTATTATACACTTTGTATGCGGCGATCGTCTATTTAACATCCCGCCGGCGCTTCCGTATGGCCGGCGGGATGTTGCGGCGGGTGAGCGGCGACAGGCGGAGGCGGAGGATCGCGTCACAGATAACGCGATCGCTCCGCCCATGCCCCTACAAGGACCGCCGCCATTTGTCTATACGGCGGTCCTTGCGGGGTCCACTTCCCGGCCGCCATTTGTCAATACGGCGGTCGGGAAGTGGTTAAGGGCAAAAGGAGGGTATGGGAGAGAATGAGATGGCTAGTATCATGGAAGCAACCAACCTGAGCTTGGAAAAGCTTTGAGAGGCAGTCGAAGAGAGAGAAGCCTGGCGTATTGTGGTCCACTGGATCGCAAAAAGTCACAGACACAGTTGAATAGCGAGTGAACAGGAAATACAAATTAAACAATTGTTCAAAACAGAGGCGCCAGATAAGGATAAAATAGTTAAAAACTATTTAAAAAGGGGGAGGAAGTGGTGGACTTATTAGACTCCAGAGTGATAGCAACGTGTTTCACGGGTTACATCCCGCTTCATCAGGCAATATGTGGAGCTTGTAAAGATCCAGACCAGTTATGAGCACCTCCGTGATCCAGATACCTGGTCTGGATCTTTACAAGCTCCACATATTGTCTGACGAAGCAGGATGTAACCCGTGAAACATGTTGCTATCACTCTGGACTCTAATTGAATAAAGATATTTTTCAGAGAATAACTGATTGTGTGTCTACTTGTGGGAAGTAAGTCCACCACCTTCTCCCCCTTTTTAAATTGTTTTTAATTATTTTATCCTCATCTGGCACCTCCATTTTGAAAAATTGTTTAATCTGAGTGTCCACCCTTGGTAGAGGGGTGGTACCCCCTTTCTTCTACTTTTACGGAGAGTGACATTTTTAACCACTTGAGGACCTAGGGCTTTCTACCCCTTAAGGACCGGCCACTTTTTTTCCATTCAGACCACTGCAGCTTTCACGGTTTATTGCTCGCTCATACAACCTACCACCTAAATGAATTTTGGCTCCTTTTCTTGTCACTAATAAAGCTTTCGTTTTGTGCTATTTGATTGCTCCTGCGATTTTTACTTTTTATTATATTCATCAAAAAAGACATGAATTTTGGCAAAAAAATGATTTTTTTTTAACTTTCTGTGCTGACATTTTTCAAATAAAGTAAAATTTCTGTATACATGCAGCACGAAAAATGTGGACAAACATGTTTTGGATAAAAAAAAACCCATTCAGTGTATATTTATTGGTTTGGGTAAAAGTTATAGCGTTTACAAAGTATGGTGCAAAAAGTTAATTTTCTCATTTTCAAGCATCTATGACTTTTCTGACCCCCTGTCATGTTTCATGAGGGGCTAGAATTCCAGGATAGTATAAATAGGCCCCAAATTACCCCATTTTGGAAAGAAGACATCCCAAAGTATTCACTGAGAGGCATAGTGAGTTCATAGAAGATATTATTTTTTGTCACAAGTAAGCGGAAAATGACACTTTGTGAGAAAAAAAAAAAAAAAGTTTCCATTTCTTCTAACTTGCGACAAAAAAAAATGAAATCTGCCACGGACTCACCATGCCCCTCTCTGAATACCTTGAAGGGTCTACTTTCCAAAATGGGGTCATTTGTGGGGTGTGTTTACTGTCCTGACATTTTGGAGGGTGCTAAATTGTAAGCACCCCTGTGCCTACAAGGTGCTCATTGGACTTTGGACCCCTTAGCGCAGTTAGGCTGCAAAAAAGTGCCACACATGTGGTATTGCCGTACTCAGGAGAAGTAGTATAATGTGTTTTGGGGTGTATTTTTTACACATACCCATGCTGGGTGGGAGAAATATCTCTGTAAATGACAATTTGTTAATTTTTTTTACACACAATTGTCCATTTACAGAGATCTTTCTCCCACTCAGCATGGGTATGTGTAAAAATACACCACAAAACACATTATACTACTTCTCCTGAGTACGGCGATACCACATGTGTGGCACTTTTTTGCACCCTAACTGCGCTAAAGGGCCCAAAGTCCAATGAGTACCTTTAGGATTTCACAGGTCATTTTGAGAAATTTCGTTTCAAGACTACTCCTCACGGTTTAGGGCCCCTAAAATGCCAGGGCAGTATAGGAACCCCACAAATGACCCCATTTTAGAAAGAAGACACCCCAAGGTATTCCGTTAGGAGTATGGTGAGTTCATAGAAGATTTTATTTTTTGTCACAAGTTAGCGGAAATTGATTTTAATTGTGTTTTTTCACAAAGTGTCATTTTCCGCTAACTTTTGACAAAAAATAAAATCTTCTATGAACTCACCATACTCCTAACGGAATACCTTGGGGTGTCTTCTTTCTAAAATGGGGTCATTTGTGGGGTTCCTATACTGCCCTGGCATTTTAGGGGCCCTAAACCGTGAGGAGTAGTCTTGAAACGAAATTTCTCAAAATGACCTGTGAAATCCTAAAGGTACTCATTGGACTTTGGGCCCTTTAGCGCAGTTAGGGTGCAAAAAAGTGCCACATATGTGGTATCGCCATACTCGGGAGAAGTAGTACAATGTGTTTTGTGGTGTATTTTTACACATACCCATGCTGGGGGGGAGAAATACCTCTGTAAATGGACAATTGTGTGTAAAAAAATCAAAAGATTGTCATTTACAGAGGTATTTCTCCCACCCAGCATGGGTATGTGTAAAAATACACCCCAAAACACATTATACTACTTCTCCCGAGTACGGTGATACCACATGTGTGGCACTTTTTTGCACCCTAACTGCACTAAGGGGCCCAAAGTCCAATGAGTACCTTTAGGATTTCACAGGTCATTTTTGTTTCAAGACTACTCCTCACGGTTTAGGGCCCCTAAAATGCCAGGGCAGTATAGGAACCCCACTAATGACCCCATTTTAGAAAGAAGACACCCCAAGGTATTCCGTTAGGAGTATGGTGAGTTCATAGACGTTTTTATTTTTTTTGTCACAAGTTAGCGGAAATTGATTTTAATTGTTTTTTTTTCACAAAGTGTCATTTTCCGCTAACTTGTGACAAAAAATAAAATCTTCTATGAACTCACCATACTCCATAAGGAATACCTTTGGGTGTCTTCTTTCTAGAATGGGGTCATTTGTGGGGTTCCTATACTGCCCTGGCATTTTAGGGGCCCTAAACCGTGAGGAGTAGTCTTGAAACCAAATGTCGCAAAATGACCTGTGAAATCCTAAAGGTACTCATTGGACTTTGGGCCCCTTAGCGTACTTAGGGTGTAAAAAAGTGCCACACATGTGGTACCGCCGTACTCAGGAGAAGTAGTATAATGCGTTTTGGGGTGTATTTTTACACATACCCATGCTAAGTGGGAGAAATATCTCTGTAAATGACAATTGTTTGATTTTTTTACACACAATTGTCCATTTACATAGAAATTTCTCCCACCCAGCATGGGTATGTGTAAAAATACACCCCAAAACACATTATACTACTTTTCCTGAGTACGGCGGTACCACATGTGTGACACTTTTTTGCAGCCTAGGTGCGCTAAGGGGCCCAATGTCCTATTCACAGGTCATTTTGAGGCATTTGTTTTCTAGACTACTCCTCGCGGTTTAGGGCCCCTAAAATGCCAGGGCAGTATAGGAACCCCACAAGTGACCCCATTTTAGAAAGAAGACACCCCAAGGTATTCCGTTAGGTGTATGGCGAGTTCATAGAAGATTTTATTTTTTGTCACAAGTTAGTGAAAAATGACACTTTGTGAAAAATAACCAATAAAAATCAATTTCCGCTAACTTTTGACAAAAACTAAAATCTTCTATGAACTCGTCATACACCTAACAGAATACCTTGGGGTGTCTTTTTTTCTAAAATGGGGTCATTTGTGGGGTTCCTATACCGCCCTGGCATTTTACAGGCCCAAAACCGTGAGTAGTCTGGAAACCAAATGTCTCAAAATGACTGTTAGGGGGTATAAGCATCTGCAAATTTTGATGACAGGTGGTCTATGAGGGGGCGAATTTTGTGGAACCGGTCATAAGCAGGGTGGCCTT
Organism: Hyperolius riggenbachi; assembly: GCF_040937935.1. Classification (NCBI taxonomy): domain Eukaryota; kingdom Metazoa; phylum Chordata; class Amphibia; order Anura; family Hyperoliidae; genus Hyperolius; species Hyperolius riggenbachi. The sequence goes on from NC_090646.1 coordinate 402,296,478, forward strand.
TTAGATGACAGGTTGTATTAGGCCTGATCTGATGGATAGGAGTGCTAGGGGGTTGACAGGAGGTGATTGATGGGTGTCTCAGGGGGTGGTTAGAGGGGAAAATAGATGCAATCAATGCACTGGGGAGGTGATCGGAAGGGGGTCTGAGGGGGATCTGAGGGTTTGGCTGAGTGATCAGGAGCCCACACGGGGCAAATTAGGGCCTGATCTGATGGGTAGGTGTGCTAGGGGGTGACAGGAGGTGATTGATGGGTGTCTCAAGGTGTGATTAGAGGGGGGAATAGATGCAAGCAATGCACTGGCGAGGTGATCAGGGCTGGGGTCTGAGGGCATTCTGAGGGTGTGGGCGGGTGATTGAGTGCCCTAGGGGCAGATAGGGGTCTAATCTGATAGGTAGCAGTGACAGGGGGTGATTGATGAGTAATTAGTGGGTGTTTAGGGTAGAGAACAGATGTAAACACTGCACTTGGGAGGTGATCGGACGTCGGATCTATGGGCGATCTATTGGTGTGGGTGGGTGATCAGATTGCCCGCAAGGGGCAGGTTAGGGGCTGATTGATGGGTGGCAGTGACAGCGGGTGATTGATGGGTGGCAGTGACAGGGGGTGATTGATGGGTGGCAGTGACAGGGGGTGATTGATGGGTGATTGATAGGTGATTTACAGGTAATCAGTGGGTTATTACAGGGGAGAACAGATGTAAATATTGCACTGGCGAATTGATAAGGGGGGGTCAGAGGGCAATCTGAGCGTGTAGGCGGGCGATTGGGTGCCCGCAAGGGGCAGATTAGGGTCTGATCTGATGGGTAACAGTGACAGGTGGTGATAGGGGGTGATTGATGGGTGATGGATGGGTAATTAGTGGGTGTTTAGAGGAGAGAATAGATGGAAACACTGCGCTTGGGTGGTGATCTGATGTCGGATCTGCGGGCGATCTATTGGTGTGGGTGGGTGATCAGTTTGCCCGCAAGGGGCAGGTTAGGGGCTGATTGTTGGGTCACAGTGACAGGGGGTGATTGATGGGTGATAGGTGATTGGCAGGTGATTGACAGGTGATCAGTGGGTTATTACAGGGAAGGACAGATGTAATTAATGCACTGGCGAATTGATAAGGGGGGGTCTGAGGGCAATCTGAGCGTGTAGGCGGGCGATTGGGTGCCCGCAAGGGGCAGATTAGGGTCTGATCTGATGGGTAACAGTGACAGGTGGTGATAGGGGGTGATTGATGGGTGATTGATGGGTAATTAGTGGGTGTTTAGAGGAGAGAATAGATGGAAACACTGCGCTTGGGTGGTGATCTGATGTCGGATCTGCGGGCGATCTATTGGTGTGGGTGGGTGATCAGTTTGCCCGCAAGGGGCAGGTTAGGGGCTGATTGTTGGGTCACAGTGACAGGGGGTGATTGATGGGTGATAGGTGATTGGCAGGTGATTGACAGGTGATCAGTGGGTTATTACAGGGAAGGACAGATGTAATTAATGCACTGGCGAATTGATAAGGGGGGGGTCTGAGGGCAATCTGAGCGTGTGGGCGGGTGATTGGGTGCCCGCAAGGGGCAGATTAGGGTCTGATCTGATAGGTAACAGTGACAGGTGGTGATAGGGGGTGATTGATGGGTAATTAGTGGGTGTTTAGAGAAGATAACAGATGTAAACAATACATTTGGGAGGTAATCTGACGGCGGGTTTGCGGGCGATCTAATGGTGTGGGTGGGTGATCAGATTGCCCGCAAGGGGCAGGTTAGGGGCTGATTGATGGGTGGCAGTGACAGGGGGTGATTGATGGGTGATAGGTGATTGGCAGGTGATTGACAGGTGATCAGTGGGTTATTACAGGGAAGAACAGATGTAATTAATGCACTGGTGAATTGATAAGGGGGGGTCAGAGGGCAATCTGAGCGTGTGGGCGGGTGATTGGGTGCCCGCAAGGGGCAGATTAGGGTCTGATCTGATAGGTAAAAGTGACAGGTGGTGATAGGGGGTGATTGATGGGTGATTGATGGGTAATTAGTGGGTGTTTAGAGGAGAGAATAGATGTAAACAATGGATTTGGGAGGTGATCTGATGTCGGATCTGCGGGCGATCTATTGGTGTGGGGGGGTGATCAGATTGCCCGCAAGGGGCAGGTTAGGGGCTGATTGATGGGTGGCAGTGACAGAGGGTGATTGACGGGTGATTGACGGGTGATTGACAGGTGATTGACAGGTGATTGACAGGTGATCAGGGGGGATAGATGCATACAGTACATGGGGGGGGTCTGGGGGGGTCTGGGGAGAATCTGAGGGGTGGGGGGGTGATCAGGAGGGAGCAGGGGGCAGGGGGGGGGGATAAAAAAAAATTGCGTTGACAGATAGTGACAGGGAGTGATTGATGGGTGATTAGGGGGGTGATTGGGTGCAAACAGTGGTCTGGGGGGTGGGCAGGGGGGGGTCTGATGGGTGCTGTGGGCGATCTGGGGCAGGGGGGAGGGGAAATCAGTGTGCTTGGTGCAGACTAGGGTGGCTGCAGCCTGCCCTGGTGGTCCCTCGGACACTGGGACCACCAGGGCAGGAGGCAGCCTGTATAATACACTTTGTAAACATTACAAAGTGTATTATACACTTTGTATGCGGCGATCGTCGGGTTAACATCCCGCCGGCGCTTCCGTATGGCCGGCGGGATGTTGCGGCGGGTGAGCGGCGCCAGGCGGAGGCGGAGGATCGCGTCACGGATGACGCAATCGCTCCGCCCATGCCCATACAAGGACCGCCGCATTTTGTCAATACGGCGGTCCTTGCGGCGTCCACTTCCCGGCCGCCAATTGTATATACGGCGGTCGGGAAGTGGTTAACCCCAATGGGGTCGGGTTTAATCTCCCCACCTGCCTACTGAGTGGTTACCAGAGGTAACCCACCTTTGTGAGTATATTCTCATATATTTACTCTTGTGATCAATTGGTTTGACATACTGCACTATTGGGGCTCTCGATCCGCTTTGTTTTTCAAGGAAATACAAATTAATCATTCGTTAACTCAAATTAAGGCCTGTAAATACTTATCTTAAAATGTAAGTATTCCTCATTTACAATCCTAGTGGGAAGAAAAAAGCATAAGAGAAAATGGGCCCTGGGTGATATTTTCACATCCTGTCATTACAATGCCTCTTACGCCCATAGCAAGCAAAACAATACTCAGAATAATTCTGACAGTATTTTTTCATCTACTTTTGGTACTTTTTCAATTGCAGTGTGCTGAAAGATACGTTTAAACAGAAGATGAAAACATATCTCCTCGGAGAAAATTTCAGAGAAAAAAGTGAATTGGATCAGGCCCAATATCTTTTGCTGCAGTCTTAGCACACTTACCTAAAAGCTAACATCTATCATAACAGCATTCCATATTGTAGCTATGGCTATGTGTTATGTCTAGTCCGTTAAAAAAAAGACCACGATGACTGCCAGAGTTTTCTAAATTTGATGAGCTTAAGTTGTAGAAAAATATTTGATGTTATAGCCCACTGTTAAAAAGTTTATCTTTAGGCGAAAATGAAATGTTTGCTACCTAATAATATATATTAGAACACTGGTGGTATCAGTGTAAGCATTTCAGCAGTTAAAGATTCACCGTCATCCCACTTCCTTTGCAAATGTCAAGAGATTGTGTTAGACAGTACGATGTGTAGAAATGACATCTCAAATTCTGGTAAGTGGAATAAAGACATGCGATCAAAAGTGAAGGAGTGGAGTTTCCCACTAGCCTTATTAGTGTATACCATACCCTCCAGTTTAGAAAGGCATAGGTAGTTACACACACACACGCACGCACGCACGCACGCACACACACACACACACACAGTAATTAACCTTAACTCTGCATCTGCCAAAATGCTGATTGTCCTACATATGTATATTTTGCTTTAGGTACATTAATAAGGGTTCTCCTGCAGGATTTTGTTTTTTGCATGAAACTCCAATTTAGACATTTATTCCTATACCTCCAACATAACTTGTGTTACCCCCATTTGTTAATGCACATATGTATTTACCACATTCAAGAATGCAGCATCATTTGTAATATTTCCCCCAATTGTCTTATAAGAGAGAATACGTCCCCCCCTACTTTGCCTTGTTGAAGAAAAAAAAAGCTATAAGGGCCTGTACACACTGAAAAACGCAAGCAAAACGCAAGCGCATGCGTTTTTAAAGTGCCTGTAGTTTTAAAAACGCATGCGCTTTTGCCTGCATTTTTTGTGCGTTTGCGTTTTTCTTGTAATTGCTGATTGGCTAAAGAATCCTTTGTTTTTTTTCTAGTTTACATTTCAACAGGAATCAGGAGATTGCAGAGTCTTCTGGGATACTGACTTCTGAAAAACGCAGGCAAAAACGCAAGCGCATGCGTTTTTAATGCGTTTTTCATGCGCTGCGCTTAAAAAAGCGCAGCAGGCACTGCGATTGCGTTTTTCTAAAAACGCATCGCACCAGTGTGTACAAGTCATCACGATTTTCATTCTTTTTCAAAAGACCTTGCGTTTTTAAAAACGCATGCGTTTTTAAAAACGCAACGCAAGCGCAGCAGTGTGTACAGGCCCTAAAATGGCATAAACTTTCATGTATCTCCCCCGTCATATTTATCCCACTGGTATTAATATCAGTTCCATAGAAGTATCTGTAGCGGCATCACATCTGTTGTGTTGGATGCTGTTAATGATGCTTAAGAACATACTTAAAAAGCATAGCTTGGGAAGCGTCAAGGGTTAATGCTAAGAGTCTGCGCTTGACATAATTAATTTTGATGTCTGGAGTGCTTGATTCAGCACAAGGACTTTACAAAATTACAAGTGTTTGCATTTTAAATACCACCTTATAAATTATCCACTTTCTATAAATTTTACAGAATGCAACAAAAATCCATAGTAATGTTTCTTGATGCTCACTAAGTATTTTTTTTGTAAATCAATTGAGCTGTACATTTTATGTTAAAGACACAGCTTTGGCAGGAGTTCTCAGAGGATATGAATTATTGATAAGGACTAAGCAGTCAGGCCAAGTGTGTCTGAATATATTTCTGCAGAATCTCTGGTTTTGTTACGGAATTTAAATACTCAAATCAACCTGGCAACATCCCTTTCTGCTCAACAATGCAATTAAAATATTCTTGAGTTTTATGGTTTTGTACCTAGGAAATAATCTCTAATGGACAGAGCCCCCTCTGCCAAGAAATGGTCTGTCTGATTAGATACACAAGAGAATGTTGGACTTTGTTCACCATTTTCTATTTCAGGCTGATAAAATATGTTCATTGTTTTTATGTATTCATCTGAGAAGGATATATAATATGGTCTGTTGGTAAATCCATTCTACCCACTTGTTTTAAAAGATTTTAATGTGCAGAAAGCTGAGCAGCAAAAGCATTTCAGCAATCCTTGTTGAACATAATAATTTATTTTGAAGCCATTTCGCAAGTGAATGAACAAAGGATTGGACTGGCACAATACTTCACATATCACGTTCATTCAATATCAAGCAATGTAGTCTTGTAAAGCTTTTTAGCTCTTTAGGTCATTGTACAGGATGGTCTTTGAAACATAAATGCTAAATAAATATATATCCTTGTGTTTGTCTTTCATATATCCCAGACTCAAATAAATATTGGACTAATTTACAACACAAAGTATTGAAGATAATGCTATAAGCATTGACTGATATGAACAAGAATGACAAAATGTTGTAATAATGTGTCGTAATTGACATCAGATCCATTAGTGTTGACTCAAATTAAAGTAAAGTGCAACACAAATTGAAGTGAAATTGTACCTACTGCTCAGAACAAACGTTGGGGTATGGGCAGCACAGTGATGTATGGGCAGCATGGTGGCGTAGTGGTTAGCACTGTCGCCTTGCACTGGTTTGAATACCAGCCAGGGCACTATCTGCATGGATTTTGTATGTTCTCCCCGTGTCTGCTTGGATTTCCTCTGGACACTTTGGTTTCCTCACACATCCCAAAAACATATAGATAAGTCATTGGCTGCCTCCTTAATTGGCCCCAGACAATGATACATACACTACAGGATACATACATTGTAGACATAGGATTATGATAGGGATTAGATTGTGAGCCCCTCTGAGGGACAGGTAATTTACAAGACAATATACTCTGTACAGCACTGTGGAAGATGTTGGCACTATAAAAATACTAAATAATAATAAAGAGAAAGCAAAAAAAGGAAACATTGGATAAAAAGTTAATACTCACCTGCCCTATAAAGCTTGCTCTACTTTTTGGCCTTCTTTGTGGTCAGGCCCCTTGTTATCTGACACAGCAATAAAATGTGCAATGTTTCCATGCAGGAAAGTCTATCCACCCTGCCTCTTATGATCGTGAAACTGGTATGTAGGTGAAATCTTGGTAAATATAACAACAACAACAACAACAACAAATAACATTTGTAAAGCGCTTTTCTCCCGTGGGACTCAAAGCGCATAAGCATGGCTCCGACCATCGTGGTACAGGGGAAGAATTTTATAAATCTGGAAATGCCAGGCTAAACAGGTGGCTTTTCAGTCTGGATTTGAATAGCTCCAGGGATGGTGCTGTCTTTACTGGGTGTGGTAGGGAGTTCCAAAGAGTAGGGGCAGCATGACAGAAGGCTCTGTCTCCAGATTTTTTGAGGTGCACTCTGGGAGTGACCAAGTTTATAGAACTTGCTGATCTGAGGTTGTGAGAGGTGTGGTGCAGCTTCAGCAAGTCCTTCATGTATCCAGGGCCCAGATTGTGCAGGGATTTGAATGTCAGCAGTCCAATCTTGAAGAGTATTCTCCATTCTACTGGTAGCCAGTGCAGTGAGCGAAGGATCGGTGTAATGTGACAGTGGCGAGGCTGGTTTGTTAGCAATCTGGCAGCAGCATTCTGCACTAATTGCAGGCGACGCAAGTCTTTTTTGGGGAGGCCAGCATAAAGGGCATTGCAGTAGTCCAGCCGTGATGTGATGAAGGCGTGGACTAGGGTTTGAAGATCCTCTGGGGGAATCAGATGTTTAATCTTTGCAATGTTCTTCAGATGAAAGAAGGAAGATTTAACTACAGATGAAATTTGGTTTCTGAAACTCAATTCCCCATCGATTAGTACGCCAAGGCTGCGCACAAGGTTGGAGCTGTTTATGTCTGAATTCCCAATCCTGATTGGTGTTGCTTTAGGATAGAGCTGTTTTGATGGCGAGCACTGGCTTTGGACAAACAGGACCTCAGTTTTGTCAGCATTCAGTTTCAACCAGTTATCATTCATCCATGCCTGAAGCTCAGCTAAGCAAGAGTTTATTTTTGGGGTAGGGTCTGTTCCACCAGGTTTGAAGGACAGGTATAGCTGTGTGTCATCGGCGTAGCAGTGGTACGTCAGGCCATGTCGTTGGATAAGTGTACCGAGTGGCAACATGTAGATTGCAAACAGCAGAGGGGATAGGATTGATCCTTGTGGCACTCCGAATTGTAGAGGTGCAGGTTTGGACATTATAGGTCCTAGGGATACTCTCTGTGTTCTGTCAGTCAGGAATGATCTGAACCACTGGAGGACTGATCCACTGATGCCACAGTACTCCTGCAGTCTGTTAAGCAGGATTTCATGGTCAACTGTATCAAAAGCAGCTGAGAGATCCAACAGGATTAGGATGGAGCATTCCCCTCTGTCCCTTGCCATGAGCAGATCGTTGCAGACTTGGATGAGGGCTGTTTCACAGCTGTGGTGTTTCTTAAAGCCAGATTGTAGAGGGTCCAGGATGTTGTTTACTGACAGCCTGGTTTCAAGTTGCAGATAGACAGCCTTTTCAATAACTTTACCTAAGAAGGGGAGGTTGGAGACAGGTCTGTAGCTGCTCATAGCATCTGGATCCATGGAAGGTTTTTTGAGAAGGGGCTTGATGATTCCTTCTTTTAGAGAGGTAGGAAACCTCCCTGCTTGCAGAGAGCAATTTACTATTTTGTGAAATGCTGGACCAAGCAGGTCAGGGCATTTCAGCATATGTTTAGTTGGTCCAGGGTCCAGGTCGCAGGTTGTCTGGTGGAGACGACAGAGGGTGTCTGAGATCTCTTCCTCACTAATACTTTTGAAATCAGTCCAGGGTGTTAGGTTGTTTTTGCAGCTATTTCCATTAGTTGCATGAGTCTTGGGTGCTGTGGACTGAATGAGAGACCGAATAGAAGATACTTTGTCAGCAAAGTAGCAAGCAAATTTCTCACATAGCTCCTTTGAGGGAGTTATAGTGGGTTTTAGACAGGATGGATTACATAGTCTATCAACTGTGCGGAATAGTTGGGCTGGTCTGTTGGCGGCCTTTGCGATCTCCTGTGATAGGTAGGAGGATTTTTTCTTGGTGATCGCATTTTGGTAGCTTTCCCGGTGAGAGACAAGGGTGTGTTTATCTTTTGAATTCTGAGATTTTCGCCACTTCCTTTCTAGTCTGCGCACTTCTTTCTTTAGGTCCTTTAGTGAGCTGTCAAACCACCGTGCATGGTGAAGTGGTGTAGATCGTTTGATGCGAACTGGAGCGAGGGCGTCATAGGCAGATGACACTGCATGGTTGTAAATCAGGACCATGGAGTCTGGGTCTGCGCAATGATTGGTTAATGCGTCGAAGTTGAGGATATTCTGAACGTGCTGAGGTGAGACATCTTTCAGTGAACGGTATTTTATGAGTTCTTTCCCTCTGTGTTTTATCGCTGGTGCTGTCAGAGAGAAGTGGATGGTGTGGTGGTCTGACCATACCACTGGGTTTATATCCATGTGTGATATTAAAAGTCCGGAATGAAATATAAGATCCAGGGTGTGCCCTTTCGTATGGGTGGGGAGGTTGATAGCCTGAGAGAAACCCAGTTCATTCATTATGAGAAGTAGTTCACTTCCTAGCTGGGAGTCGTGATCATCCACCCATGCATTGAAGTCTCCCAGGATGATCCATCTAGGGTGTTCCACTGTTACGCAGGATAAGAGTTCAGATATTTCCTTAAGAAAGGCTGGACCATTTTTTGGGGGGCGGTATATGAGCAATATGTTGATGTTTACTTCTGCTGACAGTTGAGCTGCAATACATTCAAAGGTTTCAGTGGGCCTATGGGCAGGGGCCTTATGTTCAAGGAGGATCTGAAGCATATGGCAACCCCCCCACCCTTGCCGACTTGTCTCTCACAGTGCAATCAGTGCAATTAAATATAAGATAGCACTGTACCCTGCCACATTGACAATTACAAAAAGTGGCAGGACTGGTGGTATTTTTGGAAGACAGGTCTGTGGGGTCTTTTGATAATACTAGCAGAGGGCAAAAACCTACTGAAAGAAAAAGAGGACTGACAACAGGAAAGAGATTTTTTGGGAATATTGAATCCCCTTTTATTTCTGAAAGATTTTTGTGATGGTACCCTTAAAGAGGGATATGGAGGCTGCCATTTATTTTCTATTAAACACTGCACATTTCCTGGATGTCCTGCTAATCCTCTACCTCCAATATTTTTACCCATAGACCCTGAACAAGCATGCAGATCAGATGTTTGTGTCACCTTTGACTAGATTTGCTGCATGCATGTTTCAGGTGGGTGATTCAGACACCACTGATACATAAAAGATTAGCAGAAAGCAAGACACTGGAATAGGAAATAAATATATCAGCTTTAACATTCTTCTCACAACCTTTATATAAAATTTCATTGGAAATAATTAAAAAAGTGTAAAAAAAAAGTTATTATACTAACCTCACACTCCAAAGTATAAACATAGCTTCTCTTGCCTGGTGACAAAACTATTTCCTCTTCACCACATACTGGGTCACCCTGCAAAATCTTCCATTTGAACAGGAAAAGCTAATTTCCTTCAGAGAAAATTAGCAGCTTTATCAGTCTTAGCTGCCAAAGATGGTCATTAAGAGGCTAATAACTGTAGCTTGTATTCATCTTTAATGCATGGTATTTCTCCAGTTGTAAGCTGAATACAGTTTATGGCAACTGGCCGTGACCGCCACGGCTTGGACCTGTAGACCACATCCTTGCCTGCTGCTAATACATGCTGTCAGAATCTAGATGGACATCAGGGATCCTTGCACCATGTTAGTTGCCTGATATGCCTATGCCTATAGCGAGATAAGCTGCTTGGTCGCATTGGCTGTGACGTGGACTTTTGGCTGATTGCATATCAACACTCATTGATGCTCTTTGAAGATGCTGACTGCTTCAACTTTTGCTTTCTTTGATTTATTCTGGATATGCTTGCCATTACACTGAGCTGTTAACTATCAACATTGCCACGATCTAGGAATCCAATTACAGAGTTTTACAGGCTTTGCTGGGGCATTGCTACTATGGATCTAATGCCCTGCCCCACTTAATAATATTCAGGTCATCACATGCTGGCATATGAATGTGGGTATGCATGGTTATCTGAGTAGGTGTGTCGTGACGGGGTGGCTATCCCATTGACCTTTTATTGCTTTTAAGATGACCAGATCCATTAATACATTTTGATATGCTTTTTGCATATAACATGTGTTTATTGGTATTATTGTATTGATTATTGCCTGGGGGTGCATGTCCTGCCATTTAGCTTTTTACACTGCCACCATTTTGATTATCACAGTTTATAGCAAATTTGCATAAAAAACAAAATTGTTAGCGTTTGGTATACCATCTCTTGCTGCCCCCCACAATCTCTGTTTAGAGTAGTGCCAGAACGTTTGTGACCACTTTTAATTTTTGTTTATATTTTTATTTGAATGTGACCTAAACCACGGTGGCGTAGTGGTTAGCTCTCTCGCCTTGCAGCGCTGGGTCCCTGGTTCGAATCCCAGCCAGGGCACAATCTGCAAAGAGTTTGTATGTTCTCTCCGTGTCTGCGTGGAGTTTGTATGTTCTCTCCGTGTCTGCGTGGGTTTCCTCCGGGCACTCCGGTTTCCTCCCACATTCCAAAAACATACGGATAAGTTAATTGGCTCCCACCAAAAATTGGCCCTAGACTACAGTACTTACACTACATAATATAGACATATGGCAATGGTAGGGATTAGATTGTGAGCTCCTTTGAGGGACAGTTAGTGACAAGATATATATATATATATACACTGTACAGCGCTGCGTAATATGTCGGCGCTATATAAATACTAAATAATAATAATAATAATAACAGGGGGTCCCCAATCTTTGGTTCGTGCACCTGTGTCAGTCTGTAGGTTATGCTTTGCCGGTCAGTCCATAGGCTCTGGGGCTTACCTCTCTCCATCTCAGCTATGCAGAGCAGAACACAATCTCATGATTTACTAGCACCTTTTCACTATTCAACTTCCTAATTCAAATCCGTAATCAATTCTGGATCACGGGAATCAACCACAGAAATTCTGTGATTCCAAATATTCGGAAAGCTATCACGGTCGTGATTGTGGCGGAAATCCGTGATTAGGTCGTGATTGGGTGGAAATGGGTGGAAATGGGCAGAAATGCCATCCCTGGGCCAATCAAAGCCCCCGCCAGGCCCTAGCAACCAGTCATAGGGGGAAGGCTCTGCCCTCCCCTCCTGTATATAAAGTGGGCTCCATTTCCAGAGCTCCATCCTAGCTACACTCTGTGACACTGAGAAAATCATCTCCAGGCGATATTGTGCATCAGCAAGAGTGTTTCCTTACATTTCCCGTATACTGTATCTGATACTTGTATTCAGCTAGCTAGCAGTGAGTGGTTACTTAAATTAGTTTTAGTCACAGTGTAGTTGTCAGTGAGAGAGTGTAATGATTGCTGTACTTAGTGCAGGCAGATTCACTGCTCTATTACTGATTGTTTACTTGTATTTAGCTAGCCAGTGAGTGATTAACTTAAGTTAACTGTAGTCAGTTTAGTAGTCAGTGACAGTGTACTGATTTGCTGTGCTTAGTGCAGGCAGGTTCAACTTCACACTGATTCTACTGCTCTATTAGTGTATACTTGTTAGCTAGATAAGCAAGCCAGACAGTGATCAACTTCAGTTAGTTGCAGTCACTGCCTCTGTTGTTCAGTCACTAAGTTTAGTCAGTGACATTGTAATGTACTTTGCTACTAGCGTGCAGCCAGTTAGTTTGCTGTGCGAATAGTGCAGGCAGACCACGATGCTGTCCACTGATTTTCGTGTTCTATTACTGTATTTTTTTATTTTATTTTCTTTTCTGAAAAATCAATAAAAGCCCCCTGTTATGGGGCGGCGCCTGACCAGAGCTCCGGGCAGACGCATGGCGGACTAGCTCCGGCGGACTTTGCCACTCACAGCTCACCCGGGCCCCGTCCTTCTTCTCCATCACCGGCAAGAATACTGGCAAATGCCCTCTGAACATCCCGGGATGCCTCCCAAAAGAAATAAGGGGAATACGGACCCCGGAATCCCGGAACTCTTCGCCACCAAGCAGAAGGGAGCGGCCTCCCAAGATGGCGCCCGAGCACACGGAGACAGCACACCACAGGACGGTAAGCGCGCGGACTCTCCGGGGGTCACGAAAGCAGACCTTCAGAAGCTCTATACTAATTTGGAGAGGCTAATCAAGGCATCTAATGCCGAAACGGTCAGAGAAATAAGCTCCGAGCTGGCCTCCTTGGGAGAGAGAGTGCATGCCACGGAGGAGGGGTTGGACGGGGTCAGGGCCTATTGTAAGCAGGTGGACACTGACTTAGAGGACATGCGGTCTGACATTGTAGTGCTGTAGTGCTGTATGATGCTAGGGAAGATCAGGAGAACAGGGATAGGCGCAGCAACTTGAGGATTAAGGGAGTCCCCGAATCGGTCACGGAAGTCCAGGACTTTCTTCAGGCTTTGTTCCGCAATCTCCTACCCGAGCTTCCTGACACGGAATTCCGCATGGATAGAGCCCACAGAGCCTTGAAACCACAACCAAAGGAGGGGAACCCCCCCCCCCCCCGGGACATTATTACTAGAATGCACTATTACAGTACAAAAGAGGCGATCATTATTGCTACTCGTAACCTCCCCCAGGTTACCTTCCAAGAGTACAGCATCTCCATCTTCCCGGATCTCTCCCCGATTACCTTGAGCAGGAGATGGAGCATGAAACCTCTCACCACAGTCCTCGCTAAAAATGACATTAGATACAAATGGGGATTCCCCTTTAAACTTATTATCCCCTACAGAGGCCTTTAACTGATCGTCTTGGACTCTCATTCCATCCCGGAAGTGCTCCAAAAATTGGGCCTGAAGCCAGACAAACCGCCCCGACCCTCGACTTCCTCTCCTCCGCCTAGGAGGCTGCCTCCACCGCAACCAGTCTGGTCTAAAGTCCCAGCTTCGCACCAGAGGGAGCAGGATCTGGACGAAAGCCCCTCAAGCAGCCCCGCTAGCCCAACTTCCGCGTCCTCTAACCCGGGATGACTCCCCTTGTCCTTGACGCCTGTGGAAGTTGCCTATACACCGCTCCTTCCTCCATTCTCCCCTTTTTTATGGCTGTGTTTTTTTTTGTTTAACAGCACTCTCTCCTACAAGACTCATCACCCGCTTGCATAGCCATCTCTATAAAGGTGGCGTTTTCGGCTGGAGCCCTGCTGTGTGCGCCTGGGGATTTGTGTGGGTGCTATAGCTCCGGACTGATCTGCAGTCACTCACTGCAGTCTGTTTGATGTTCACTCGAGGCACTGGGTTTTGTGTCTCTCTTTTTGTTTTAATAATTTTTGCCAGTTTACCACTGTTCCTGTTTATGCTGAAGATTTTGTGTTATGTCTTATATTTATCTCTGAGCCAGCCTGTTCTGTTACTGTTATGCCGTGATTTGCCATTCACTGTATTTTTTGCTCCTCCTAGCCCGTTCATTATATCCTTAGGGAAAGGTGGATTAAATGGGGGTATGTATCTGACTTGTGTATGGGGGGATTTGGCCCAATCTGGGGTGCGACAAGTGAGGGACTATAGCCGCGCCACAACACACCTTTATTATGACTACCTCCTGCGATAAAGTAACCCGACCCTCGCCACCTCCTGCTGAGGGTACTAGCCCCTTAACCGTTATAACCCATAATGTGAAGGGCTTAAATGCTCCTCAGAAGAAACGTCTCGCCTGCCACTATTACAAACAAGAGAAAGCTGACACTATATTTCTGCAGGAGACCTACTATGTGCACAACAAAGAACCTAAATTCTGGCACAAACAATACCCATTGACTTATTTTGCCTCATCTATGCAAAAGAAATGTGGCGTGGCTATAGTTCTCCATAGGAGGCTAAACTTCACAGTCGAAAAAAAAATTAGAGACCCTGAGGGTAGATTTCTGATCCTTGTGGGAGATTCTAACAGACTTCGCTTAAAGAGTAACTGTCAGGCTGCAGAAGCTAATTTAAACCTCTATTCTCCTGTGTTAAACAGTTTAGACAGAAGCCAAAAAGGCATTACTAAAGATAAAAATCTCTCTTACATTTGATGTGTGCTTATCAGCAAAGCTAAGCTCCTAAGGAGGACGCAAGCCGCATTCCATACTGCAAAGCATTCTGGGGCCCTCCCCTCGGCTGCTAATGAGAAGACGGGATCAAGTTTCAGCAGCTTCTAACTCAGTCCAGCCACAGCACAGATAAATCTCAGGGCAGAGTACACTGCAGGAGTCCGCTATTGTTCCTAGCCACATGGCTCATTAATATTCACTGCACACTGTGTTATTCTGTACGAGCTCCTCTGTGATCAGGAAGCAGGCAGGACATGACGACACATTTGGCTTCACAAACATGGAACCTGCCATGGGCTGTCAGGAGCATCATTCTCTGCATATACTATATAAAAATTCTGTGAAATCCAAACGTGGACAGTGAAATGCATATGTAATGTAAGTACAGCCAATCTTTAGCTACTGATATATGTGTTTATTTTCTCTGAGACCTTATACCTAACAGCTCCTCTTTAACATTGGTGGCTGTCTATGCCCCTTCTGAGGGCCTACGCCCATTCCTCTGTAAACTCTCCTCTAAGATTCTCTCTCATAGGGAGGGCAAACTCATCGTAGCAGGGGACTTTAATGCTGATCTGGATGGTCCTCAGGGGCGCGCCAGATCCCCCCCTAAATGCCTCCTCAAATTTTTGACAGATACGGGCACGTGGGATGTCTGGAGAGCGCTAAACCCGGGGGAGAGGGGGCACACCTTCTATTCCAACCCCCACAACACATATTCACGAATCGATTTTGTTTTTGTGGATGCTTCCCTGCTATCAGAGGTGGTTAGTGCTGAGCACTCGGAGATATCATGGTCGGATCATGCATCTGTGCAAGTGGCCTTCTCCTCCTCCACCCCACGCCCTGCGGGCAAGTGGCGCATTAATGACTCCCTTCTAGTGGACCAGGAGATTAAATCTCAATTAACTGCGGAGATCGCCTCTTTCTTTAGTAGAAACCTAGTAGGAGACACTTCCCAGGGGATTAGGTGGGCAGCCCATAAGG
This sequence comes from Hyperolius riggenbachi, assembly GCF_040937935.1. NCBI lineage: Eukaryota > Metazoa > Chordata > Amphibia > Anura > Hyperoliidae > Hyperolius > Hyperolius riggenbachi. The sequence goes on from NC_090646.1 coordinate 402,311,876, forward strand.
CTACCATCAGGGGAGAATTAATTAAAATTTCCTCCACTAGACGCAAACAAGCCTTGTCCAAGGTCAATGACCTTAAAACTGAAATCAGAAGGCTGGAACTGCAACATGCTGTCAGATCCTCTCCCACTCTATTAGCGCAAATCAATTCTTTAAGGCATGAACTTAAAGCCCTCCTCTTTCAAAAAGCGGATAGAGCCCTATGATTAATCTCGCAAAAATTCTATGAGAAAGGGGACAAGCCGGACACTATGCTAGCTAGAAAACTAAACAAACGGCTCACCCTCAATAAACTTAACCCTGTCAGGGATAGGAACGGGAAGCTTTCGTATGACCCCTCTCAAATTATCAGGGAGTTCCAACACTACTATGCCTCGCTATATGATGGCACCACCACAGATAAAAATAAAGTATCTGCTGCTGACATTTTGAAATACTTGAACGATACCCCAGTCCCAACCTTTTCCCCTGGCAATTGCTTGTCCTTCAATGCCCCAATCACGGCCAAAGAGGTTCTCTCTGTTATCAAGAAACTTAAATCTGCCAAGGCCCCTGGTCCGGATGGATATACGGCATCTTACTATAAAACCTTTAAGCAGGCTTTAGCACCGGAGCTCACAGCCCTTTATATTAAAAATCCTCAAAGGGGAAGAGGAATTCCCCCCTGATATGTCCTGTGCTGCGATAGTGGTCATACCAAAACTGGGAAGGGACTTAACCGAAGTTGTAAATTATAGACCCATCTCGCTAATTAATCTTGATGTGAACATTTTTTCCAAAATCCTGGCTAACAGGTTGAACCCACTTCTACTGAGTGTTATCCATCCGGACCAGACAGGCTTTGTCTCGGGCAGACAGACTTCTGACAATATCAGGAGAATCCTTGGCCTTGTCGCCAGTATAAAGCACTGTCGGGCGCCTTCTCTGCTCCTTTCTTTGGACGCGGAGAAGGCGTTCGACAGGGTTGACTGGAGATATCTCCGTCTGGTTTTGCAGAGATTCAGCATTAGAGGAGAATTCTTAAATGGGGTCAGGAGTCTCTATATTAACCCCGTAGCATATGTCTCCAACATGGGTATAACTTCTTCCCCTTTCCCCATTAGAAACGGCACTAGGCAGGGGTGCCCCCTTTCCCCCCTGCTTTTTGCCCTATGTATTGAACCATTGGCCATTAAGGTGAGGCGCTCTCCGGACATCTCGGGGGTATCGGTGGGCAGACTCGAATTCAAGTCCGCTCTTTTCGCCGATGACACCATATTCTCGCTAACCAACCCTCTAATCTCGGTCCCAAACCTCTTCAACGTGATTGACCACTTTTGCTTACATTCGGGCTTTAAAATCAATAAAACTAAATCTGAGGCTATTCCTTTTGAACTTACAGACGCACAGCATGCAGTATTATCACACACTTTTGGGTTTAAGTTTAGAACAGGGGGAATTAAGTACCTGAGGATGACGATCTCTAACGAACTTGGTGACCTCTATAAGCTCAATTACACCCCTATGATCAGAAAATTACATGACTTATTAGATGAATGGCAGCACTACCAAATTTCGCTTCTTGGCCGCATCTATGCCGTTAAGATGACGCTATTACCTAAAATCTTATACCTTTTTAGGGCCCTCCCTATCAGAATATCTCGAAGGGACATAGTAGTATTGCAATCTAGGATCACAAACTTTATCTGGTCTGGACGCAGACCACGAATTAAGTATGTGCACCTGGCCAGACACAAGCTCCAGGGTGGCTTGGGAGCCCCTAGTCTACTGCATTATTTTTATGCAGCCAGAATTTCACAATTGTACCAACGGTCCTCCCCCAGAGGCACAGTTAGATGGGTTGACCTGGAACAGGAATTTGTTCACCCGTTCCCCATCAAGTGTCTCCTCTGGACGCCCAGGCCTTGCCTGGGATCCACTTCTGTAATGTTCCCCATTGCCGAGTCACTAATTATTAAGAAATCTCTGGGCAAAATCCTACCCCAACTGGCCTCTTCTTCCTGCCTGGAATCTATATTCTATAATCTAGACTTCCAGCCTGGGGTTTGTGGTTTGGCCTGGGGCACGTGGAGATCTAAGGGGATTGTCTCTATAGCGGACCTTCTCTCGGGAGGTTCCTTTTCATCCTGGCCCCAATTACAAGAAAAATATCATCTTCCAGATTCAGAGTTGTTTAGATTTATGCAAATTCAGCATTTTCTCCAGCATAGACGAGCCAGAGGGCTTCACCTAACGTGCTCTAACTTGGAATCGACATTTTGCTCTGTACCCCTTCCGGCTAGCCTCATATCTAGCATGTATTACGATCTTTGGTACTCTAGATTTGTAGGCCCTTCCAAGGCAATGGTCAAATGGCAGGATAGGCTGGGTGCTCCTCCGGACGAGACACAGTGGGAGGTCATCTTCTCCGCCATCGCTAATTCTTCTAGACACACACCAACTAAAGAGAGGAATTACAGGCTCTTGTATGATTGGTTTAGAACTCCAGCTCAGTTGGCTAAATGGAACCTAGTCCCATCGGATCATTGTTTTCGAGGCTGTTCGGTCCCGGCGGATCAAACACACTGTTGGTGGACCTGCCCCTCAGTGGCCGAGTTTTGGTCCCTGTCGTTCTCTCTGGCCTCCGAAGTGCCCGGGAAACAGATTCAACCCGATCCCTGGTCGACACTCTTTCATAAGCCCATCCCTGAGCTCTCCAGGCACCAAAACAAGCTCCTGGGGCAGTTTTGCAGAGCCTCAAAAGCTCTCCTGGCAAAACATTGGAAATCTCTCCCACCAACTAGGCCTGAGCTTATCAATAAAATCCAACATATTTACTCCATGGAGAAGATGACCTCCTATATTAGGGAAACTACACCTGCCTTTGATAAGGTTTGGGGCCCGTGGGACGTCTGGATGCTCTCCCACACATGAGGATGCCTCCGCGCCCAACCCACACTTGTATCCCAACCCTGACCGAGGGATGAACTTGGCTATGGCAAAACTGGCTTCATGGCTCTTTTATTTGTTTTATATTTTTTCTTTTACCACTTTTTTTTTTTCTTTTCTTTTTTCCTTCTCTTCTCTCTTTTGTCTTTTCTTTTCCTCATCCCTGTTTGATTATTTTTAGTTCTCTACGATCTCTGCACTGTCCTAATAAAATTAGGAGACACCTCATACCCCTCGATGGGGGGCTGCTGTCTCCTCAGGTACTTCGGATATAATGTTACGGACGCTGTAATATCTGTTGCCTCATACTGTTACTATTGTATATTGGACAACGCTTTAATCCTGTTTTTTGTTATTGTTTTTTAAAAACTAATAAAAACAAAGTTAAAAAAAAGCCCCCTGTTATATTCCATTACTCTGTCCCCAGGCCCACACACACGTATTGACTGTAAAAATCAGCACACTTTCTCCACCTTGAAATTTTGTGCATACAACATGTCTGGCAGAGGTTGTGGGTGTGGTAGGAGAGGGGGTGCCATTGCCTCCGTCACTTCTGGGACTAGTCCACAGCCATGTAGGGGGTGCAGCAGAGAGGCATCAATAAGCAGCACAGACTGGGCCGAGTCAGCCGATGCCAATGGCACCCATTTTCTGACCGCTTTAGTCTGCTTTAGTCCTCTTCCTGCTTCAGCTGAGTTTCACCGCCAGGGTCTACGGATGCATCTAATTTTTTGGGCAGCATTATTATGCTGTGGTACCAACAGTGAGGTGCCATGGTCATTCTGTGCTTCTGCACTGACCACTTTAGTCTTCCTCCTGCTGCCGCTGAGGCTCTATTTCCCTACTAAAGTCTGCATTCCCACCGCCTGGGTCCATGGACAACTCTGTTGCCATGTCATTGCTTTCGCTGTAAAGAAAAAAAAATTGACAAAAACCTCTCAGGGTGTTTTTCTGGTGTCAGCCACTAATCCTTCTCCACCACCGCCAGGTGCCATTGGGACTCACCATCACCTCTGTCTGTGATTGCTTAAAGTGTAGTTCCCTGTTTGAAACCAATTATTACCAAGTAATAGCCGCATTTAAAGTGTTGATTTAACGTTAAAATCCATTTTCTCAAAAACTAAAAGTTCTTTTTGGATTTTTTTTGCTTAACTTTTAGCCCCTTATCACTTTTATAATCCATGTCATTTGGGGGATTGGAGCATGTACGGGGGCCTTGCTATTAGCTAAAACAATTTTCCGTGATCACGGCCATAAATTTCCATGATTGTCTCATTCACGGGAAAAGATCAGAGTCGAATTCGGAGGTGGGTTTCAAATCCGGAAATTAATCACGGAATTTCCGGATTTTTTTTTTCAACCATGGCCGAATAGGTCGAATCCGTGATCGGGGATATCTGAGAACCACTGACAGAAAGTGCCAAAGTAAATGACTTACTACTACAGTATTTAATAAGTGATACAATAAATAGAACCACAGCTATGCATTTCCCAGGAGACAACTCCTGCTTCATTAAAGTGAACCTCCGGACTAAAAATCTACTCAGCAGAACTGAAAAGGCTTGGTGTTTCTTTAACAGTTTCACAGCATCAGAACTTTGTTTTTCTTACCAAAGCATCATTTTTAGCTGCATTTTTAGCTAAGCTCCACCCATCAAAGAAAAAAAGCCTGGGCTTTTTTCCCTGATGCTGTGCAGAGCATGATGGGATTTCCTATGTTGTTATTCAAGTTGCCTAGCAACTGGGAGAGGTGCTCAGGACACAGGACAGTTGGAACTGTGTCTCATGCTCCCTGTCACCTCCTTTCAACCAAAAAGATGGCTGCCATCATGAAATCAAACATTTGCCTGTTCTTTTAAAACAGTGTGAGTACGAGATTATATTACCTATCTATTGTAATTAACATAACTAATGTAAGTTAATGACAGTATATTTGTTTAGACTGGAGTTCCTCTTTAAGCTCAGGTCAGCATCCCTCCAGCACATGGATATACCAGCTGCCTCTGACACACAGCCCAACAAGCTGCCTGTAACCTGCCTCAGATCTCAGCACCAACTGCCACCCACGGGAACTGTGTTCCTCCCCACTCCTGTGACCACTCACCAAAACATGCCCTGTCCTCAGATAACTCTCTCCTTGCTTTTTCAAAACATGTTTGGCGTTGCACACACAATGATTCCAAATAAAAGAGTGAGTATTTTTTTCCACTTAAATAACCTGCATGACTGATAATCAGAGAAACTTGTAGCACTAATTAAAGAAAACAGCAAGTTTGAAAAATAAAACCTTCTGATCTACTCATAATCATTATTCAGAATTTCAACAAATGTGTCCAGGTCATTCTTGAATAATTTGTAGAATAAGTAATACTTTTTCACAATCCCTTTGATTTGCTTATTGAAATATCAATGCCATGCAAGCATTCATAACACAATTTTTTTTGTATAATTTTTTTTTTTGTGTATTCACTTTCCATGCAGGAAAAGACTTCTCAGTGACAGTGAGCTATATGGAGGATATCTCTTTTTTCTTCATGATGTGGGTTTAATTTATGACCAGCAAATGCTAATAATTTTGACATGCATGCAGATTTGATCTAGACTGAGGTAAAACAGAGAAAACAATATCGTACTGCTATAATGACCTAAACAAGTACATCACACTGACATGAAATCTATATTGTGAACAGGCCAAAGTAAAACAAGCTCCTATGATTATTAACTCTGTATAGTACTGCAGAAGATGTCAGTGCTATGTAAATATATAATGAAAATTATATTATTATTATTATTATTATTATTATTGATTTATAAAGCGCCAACATATTCCGTGGCGCCGTACAAAGTAAGAAACAAACATGGGGTACATAATACAGACAATGGTGTACACTAATATACACGATACATAATTAGTGACAAAATACAAAGTGGTAATGACAGTGATAAAAGTAACATGATGAATAAAATGTATAATGATTTCCAAGACACAAAAGGGGAGAGAGCCCTGCCCTTGCGAGCTTACAATCTAAAGGGAATGGGGGGAAACAAGAGGAGGGGTAGTATACGATAAAATATATAAAGGCAGTGTGTTTTATGATACCTAGTAGGAGTGCAATTAGTTTTTAGAGAGCGTTTAAAAGTAACAAAGATTGGCGAGTGACGGATGTGTTGTGGGAGGGGATTCCAGAGAAGGGGTGAAGCGCGTGCAAAATCTTGTAAGCGGGAATGTGAGGAGGTGATTCTAGAGGAGGACAACAGAAGATCGTGTGCAGATCTGAGATTGCGATTGGGTTTGTAACTGGAAATTAGTGAGGATATGTACCGGGGAGAGAGATTGTGGAGAGCTTTGTAGATTAGGGTTAGGAGTTTGAACTAAATCCTCTGGTTAATTGGCAGCCCGTGAAGAGCTTGACAGAGAGGGTCAGCTGAGAAAGATCGAGAAGAAAGATGAATGAGACGAGCAGCTGAGTTCAGTACCGACTGGAGCGGGGCCAGTTTGTTAGAAGGTAGTCCATTATAGTCCATAATTATATAATAACATTTGGCAAGACATTATGCTATGACTATGGTAGGATTAAATTTTGAGCTCCTCTGAGGAAAGTCAGTGAAAGGACTATGTACTCTGTAAAGTTCTGCAGAAAAGTCAGTTCTATATAAATGCATAATAATAACATGGTAGGATACTAGAGTATGGCTTTGGTAGATATTATATTGTGAGCTCCTCTAAGGACAGTCAGTGACATGACTATGTAAAATGCTGTAAAAAATCTCAGTGCGTTAAAAATATATAATAATAATAATATAGTTTGACTAAAAGCTTCTGGCACTGTCCCTGAAGGTCATTTGGGCACTGGCTGAGACCTAAAAGGCACTTACTTTTGAATTGCATGTTCAGTTGGTTAACTGATAAATATCTCACTAATAAACTATAAGTGATAGGTCATGTTGACAAACTTTGTAGTGATGCAGGGTTCAATCCTTTCAATAAGCAACAACAGGAACTGGGAGTCCTCTGCAGAGTCCTCCACTCTTAACCCTCCTGGCGGTTTATTTTTTCTGCAAAAATTGCAGAAATCCAATTTTTTTTTTTAATGTTTCATGTAAAGCTACCAGAGTGGTAGCTACATGAAACTCCACTAGAGGGCGCATGTGTCCCTCTAGTTCGATCGTCGCCGGCATCAATAGCAAACAGGGGAACGTGTATATAACGCGCTCCCCTGTTTGGCGACGATCGGAATGACGACATGGACGTCAGCCGACGTCCTGTCGTCAGACGCCTCCGATCCAGCCCATAGCGCTGCCCAGAACTCATTGGTCCGGGCAGCGCAGGGCTCTGGTGGGGGGGGGCGATCAAGCTGTACGCACGGCTAGCAAAGTGCTAGCTGCGCGTACAGCACTTTAAATGGTGCAAATCGCCCCACCAGGGGCTGAGATCTCCTCCTGTGCGGCATAGCCCGAGCTCAGCTCGGGCTTACCGCCAGGAGGGTTAAAGAGACTCTGCAACATAAAAAAACACCCTCTGGAGAATACTTACCTCAGGAGGGGAAAGCCTCAGGGTCCCAATGAGGCTTCCCCAACCTCTGAAGCTTAGAGGAATGCAGCGCCGGCTCCCACGAAACCTCCCCGACAAGTTTGCCAAGGAATTATATATTTACCTCTCTGCGATCCTACGCAAGCACACTAGCGGCTCTTCGTTCGGGTAAGGCAGAAATAGCCAAACCCAATCGTATCCGCTCTACTGTGCAGGCACAAAGGACTCGCACCTGCGCAGTAGAGCAAAACCGCTCGGGTCGGCTATTTTCACCTTAACCCAAATGGAGAGCCGCTAGTGCACGTAGGTAAATATGTCCATCGCCACTGATACAGGGACTAGGAGAATATCTGTGTATGTGGAATGAAAACTAGTTAAGAGACAGAAGACAAAGAATTATGGTGAACTGTGAGGTCCCACAAGGGTCAGTACTAGGTCCAATCCCTCTCAATCAACTTATTAATGATCTAGTACATCGAATACAGAGTAACACTGATGATACTAAATTATTAAGAATAATAAACAATAAGGGTCCTTTTACACTTAAAGTGGACCCAAATTCAAAATACAAGATTTCAGAAATAAAATCTATTTGCTAAATTATAATAATAAATAGCAGCCTTTTTTCAGCTGCATGATGACAAATATAAAATATTTTACATTTATTGGAGGAACCCCTCCCTTCCTTTCAAATTGCCGGGATCAGGATTTTTCCGGCAAACTGGTGGAGTAGATGGTGTCTGGCAATGGAGGAATTGCTAATGGCTGCCCCCAGTATAACCCTAGCTATGAAAAGAGAAGGGTGAAAAGCATGCACTGAAATGATCATAGGTTTGAAGGAGTGTTTATTTATCTTTGTATGTGTCAGAGTGGTGTAACTAAATATTTTTAATTAAAAAAATGTTTGGTTTGGGTCCGCTTTAATCAGTTACTCTGTGTAATGTCCATGTTTTCCTATGGCTCAGTTCCCACTATATGTGTTTTAACTGAAAGCTTTTTCACAATGCACTGCTATGGAGAAAAAAAATGTACCAACACATACCAATGGGTAAAGTGCCCTAAGCAGGATAGAGATGTATTACAACAGCATCTCAACAGCATGGCCATATGGGCAGATAGGTGAGAGATGAAATTAAATGTATGTAAATGTAACGGTATGCACCTTGGTACAGCACCATGTAAGATATATGGTATAAAGCTGGGATCATCGGACTTGGAGAAGGACTTGGGAATACTGATTGATAACTGTGGCTGGATAGTGTAAGGGTTAAGGGCTCTGCCTCTGACACAGGAGTCTTGGGTACAAATCTCAGCTCTTCCTGTTCAGTAACCCAGAACCTATTCAGTAAGGAGTTGACAATGCTCCTTGCTTCTGTGTGCAGGGCATGGCCTAGGGCAACACAGGATCAAGGGCAGGTGGGCAGCAGACAATACTGGGTGGGGGGCAGGAAGGGTTACCTGGTTACCTATACTGGGGGGAGGGGGTCATCAGGCTATTTATACATAAGGGGAGTGTCATCTGGCTTCTTATACTAAAGGGAAGGGGGGATGGGTTATCAGTCTACCTATACTAGAGGGAAGGGGGGGACATCAAACTATCAAAACTTGAGGAGGGGGGGAAGGGTCATCTGGTTGCCTATACTTAGGGAAGGGTCAACAGGCTACCTATACTAGAGGGGGGTGGCTGCTGACAGTGGCCCTGGGTGGTAAAAAGTCCGACCCTGTCTGTGTGTGCTCTAGTGGCTGCCTTGGAAGTGCTTTGTGTCCGGCAGGAGAAAAGCGCAATACAGATACTGGAATTATTATTATTATTATTATTATTATTGTTATTGTTATTATTATTATTATTGTTATTATTGTTATTATTATAACAAGTTAAGCAACCATAAACAATGCTAAGCAGCAACAGTTAAAGCGAAAACAATTCTGCATATAACAGGAAATAAAATCACCTGATGCTAGTATACTACAATCTCTGTATAAAAAACTTGTGAGGCCACCTCTGGAGTATTAGATCCAGTTTTGGGACCCACACTAGGCAAACACTGCTTCGACCCAGAGGAAAGCTCAACAGAGACTTTTCTTCCTCCACCAACTGAAGAAGTTCGGCATGGCCTAGGAGCTGCTGAGGAGCTTCTACGCTGCCATCACTGTGTCCGCCCTCTGTTCATCCATCCTATTCTGGTATGCTGACTCTTCCACCAGAGACAGATACAAGCTCCAGAAGGGTCATCAGATCGGTGGAGAGGACCATCAGAAGACCTCTCCCCCCACTCGACCGCCTCTACAATTGCAGACTGTGCTCCGGAGCACGGAGGATTGCCAACGATCCCCTCACACCCTGGCCATTGCTTCTTCAGTCTGCTCCCATCAGGCCATAGGTTGCGGGCCATATCCACCAGAACTTTGAGGCATAGGAACTTAATTTTCCCCTCTGCTGTCAACCTCTTGAACTTCCTCCATGCCCTTCCACCTCCAGTGACAACCCCATCACTTTTTATCCCCCTAAAGTTTCTGCTGATAACAAACTGTCCCGTTTAGCATTGTGCTCAAAACTGTATCCTGCGGTCACTCCTGTTCTTTGTGCTTGTTGTATTATCTTTATTTCTTTATTTCTTATTTCTACTCAGAGCAATGTTTGTGCCAAACCCAATTCCGGGCACGACCCAGTAGTGCTTGGCCATTAACATATTTCTAATTCTAATCACAGTCAAATTGCAAAGCGATAGTGGAAAAAGCCCTTAGGGCCCGTTTCCACTAGTGCGGCGTGCGTCTCGCAGACGCACACTGCACTGAGCCGGTGGGCGGGATCACAGGCGAATACCATGAGCCGTGCCATACACGGCTATGGGATTCGCAGCCTCTGTGGCGAAATCTGCGGGGGGTTCCGGGCGAATCGCTCCGCCGCGGCGCCGTCATCCCCTATGGCAGAGTTTCCCCGTGCGAATGATGTGCGGGGAAACTCTGCCGAATCGCCGGCGAAACCGCCCTAGTGGAAACGGGCCCTTAGTGATATTGTAACACTAAGTTTAGCATTTAGGGACCACATAATGTGAAACTGAAGTATTTGCTTATCTTCCATGTTGCCCTGAAAAGGTGTAGGAATAGGCTCTTCCCCATTGAATTGAACCCCCCCCCTTTTTTTTTAAATAGCAACACATTTTCCAGATATACTGGCCTTGATTCACAAAGCCGTGCTAACTCATAGCACGGCCGTGCTATGCCTCGTGCGCGGTATACCGTGCATAAAACTATGCACGCTATAACAAACATTTGCGCGTGGTGCAACTTGTACTTTTGCACGCATTGTGCCATGTGAACGTGCATAAACATTTGATATAGCGCACGGTTTAACGTTTTAAGCACGGTAAACCATGCACGAGGCATAGCACGGCCGCGCTATGAGTTCGCACGGCTTTGTGAATCGAGGCCACTGTGTGCCTTTGATGCCTTTTCGAACCTTTCAACAGCTGTATTTGGCCTCCAGAGACCTATAAAACAACCATAATTGTTCTAATTTGATGCAGTCTGGACATTTTGCCCTAGCAGACAAACTGCCCATTAACTGAAAAGAGGTATTTTAGAACACCACTAGCCATGATCTGCAGATTTCTCTATGAATAAGCACCTTAGTCCTCTACTTCTAGCAGCGTCTTGAGTGTTACCATAAAATAACATTGGCTATTTTTGTATGCCCAAGCATAAAATAGATTTGATCCAGTATAATAAACTTGCAAATTGATACAGACATTTTTGTTTTTAGAATGTAATGACATTTATTTCTGTCATGACTCTCCTTTCCTGCAGCAGATGTGAGTAAATTGAAGCTAAATATTTCCATTATATTGCTGAGCACATATTCTGTATTTTATTTGAGAAAATGCCATAGAGTTTACCTCAGCATTAAACCATAAATCAATTTCTCCTCTTTTTTTGAGGAGGGTGTATTGTGGTTGCCCTTATGGTCCGGGGTGGATTAATAGCTATCATTTTCAGACACACATTTTGCAGTTATCAACAGTCATGTAGATAGTACAAAAATATGTTTTGATTTTATTTCAGAACCTTCACAGTCAGTTGAATAATAGAGGTTTTATTTTTTACTACAACAGTTAACTTCAGTTTAATAATTTCAGATATATATTACATTTTGTTCTCCTCGAATGGCTGAAAGTATTGAACAAAGTGTCAAATATAATTATGAAGGATAGCACCCCATTCTATCAAGGAAAATTCATTTATCTGTAAAATGATTCAGAGTCTCTTTGCTTGCAAGCTAATAATAAAGTATGTAATACATTGCTAGAAAAACACAACAAACATCGACTAATAAAAATGCTTTCTTTTCCTTATAAATTCTGGCATATATACTTGCAACGATAGGTTAAGGTCTCTTACTCATAGTATGTTTTGAAATGTAATTTAACTGGAAAAGCTCTTTTCAGCTCACCAAAAGCTTTGCAAATATGTATGTACCTTTATGGCATGTTTTGGAGGTCTCTTCGTGAAGAGTTGTAAACAATTGCTTCTGATTTATTTAGCTATAGTCTGCAAATAACATTTAAATTGCGCTGTTCTCCTAGCAGACTCAAAGCTTTAGAGCAGCAGCCACTAGGATGCGCTCTACAGGCAGTTGCAGTGTTAGGGAGTCTTGCCAAAGATCTCCTACTTAATAGGTGCAGGATTACTGAACAGGAAAAACCTAGATTCAAACCAAGGTCTCCTGTGTCAGAGGCAGAGCCCTTAACCAGTACACTAGAGCTCCTCAAATTCCACTTGTCATTTCTAACTCCAGGTTCTCTGCATCATACAGGGCCAGATTTGTACTCTTCTTCACTGCCCAAGGCCACTGTCACCAGCCGCCTCCCTCCATTATAGGTAGCCAGATTATCCCCCCCCCCTTCCTTCAGTGTAGGTATCCTGATGACCCCCACCCTTTTCCTTCTAATATAAGAAGCCAGATGACTCCCTCCATATAGATAGCCTGATGACCTCCCTCCCTCAGGTATAGGTAGCCAGGTGACCCTTTCTTTCCCCTAGTTTAGCCTACTTCCCACTTGCCCTTCATCCTGTGGTGCCCTAGGCCAAGGCCTATGTGGCCTTTGCTTAAATCCGGCCCTGGTGTCATATGATTGTGAGCAACCACGGATGTGGCTAAGAAATCCCAGATATACTCTGCTTGTGTTAGATTATGGGAGACTGGCAGAAGAGTCTGTGATAAGCTGCAAAATCAGTCATAATTGCTACCCCTAATTGTGGGGTGAATACGATCACGTCCAACAAACCTAACCCCTGCAGTACTTCCTCAGTCAAATCGTGAAAAGTGCCTGGCAACAGGAGACTGCTTATCACCATCCTCGATATTAGCAATGTATTCAGAAATCTGTTTATGAAAAAATTGCTTCATTTTGCCAACATAAAATGCACTGTGTTGGCACAAGAGGAGGTATACCACTAGTTCTGTTTTACAATTTATGAGATGTGGCAATTTCAGTCTCCTGCCACCAGGCAACACAATCACCTTACCAACCTTGAGGTAGCTGCAATAATTTCACCCAGCACAGGTGTAGGTTCCATTATTTTGTTATTATATTTTTTTATTTATTTAAGTATTTATATAGCACCAACATATTTCGCAGCGCTGTACAAAGTATATTGTCTTTGTCACTAACTGTCCCTCAGAGGGGCTCACATTGGCCTCAATTCACTAAGCAGTTTAGACTAACCTACAGATGGTTTTTAGTCTAATGATGGTTTGGTGTAATGTTTTAGACCTGTTTTTAGATCTGGTCTAACATTCAGTAATTACACAATTCTCAAAGGCAAACAAGGAATAACCACGCCCACTTTTTCTGACAGAGATTAGACCAGCTGATTTCTGTAGGTAAAGTAATTCTGTGAGGTATTTTAGATGTGAGAATGGAACCTTTTGAATTATTTATGCAGGAGTTTAATTGTATCCAGAGAAGAGCTCATCACAGGAGAAGGATGTCAGTCATAGCTACTCGTTTGTGAATTGCATCTTTTGATCATTTCCCCTGCTTTACCCACCTAATTACTAAATGGTTTAGACCAGGTCTAAAAACAGGTCTAAAACATTTGATAATGGTGAATTCCCCTTTGATGCAACTGACCAAACCATCAGTGGACTAAAAACCATCAGTAGACTAGTCTAAACTGCTTAGTGAATTGAGGCCAATCTACTCCCTACCATAGTCATATGTCTATGTATGTATCGTGTGGTGCATGTATCATAGTCTAGGGCCACTTTAGGGGGAAGCCAATTAACTTAACTGTATGTTTTTGGGATGTGGTGGGAAACCGGAGTGCCTGGGGCAAACCCACAGAGACACGGGGAGAACATACAAAGTCCTTTCCGATGTTGACCTGGCTGAGATTCGAACCGGGGACCCAGCGCTGCAAGGCGAGAGCGCTAACCACTACGCCATGGATTTAAAATTTTATATTTTTGTTTACATTGTTATAATTTAAGTAGGCCTCAGTTACTTGGCCTGAGTTTTATGTAAAAGGCTTGTCCGCAGTGTATGCCTTTAAAATAAATAGAGGTTTTGTGATGCAGGCAGAGGCATCTCAGGGTCTGCGTGTAGCAGAGGATACACGCAGATACTGAGAACATGTTCCTAAAAGAAGGCCATCGGACTACTCTGACCTTAACACTACACCACAGGAACAGAAAACATTGGCCATATTTACTAAACATCCACGTTCCTGCTTATGGGTCAAATGCCTCATTGATTATTAATCAAGTAGGTGTGTATGATGACACCACGAGTGGGTCCACCAATAATCTGGTCTAGGGGGTGGCGAAGATGATGTCATATTTAACTCTTTCCTAGTCGGTATTAAAGGCTGAGGGAGCTATGAGAGCTCACTTCTGCTTCTTCCTTCCGCACTAGCTAGCAAGGCTGACTGGGACGACTTCTAAGCATGTTCTTCCTTTCTGTAATCTGATATAATGTATGCTGTACATAGGTAGTTTAGTGTAACGTAGTTAGGAAGAAGGTACCTGATAGACTTCAGCAGGGAGTCTCATCACGAGCTTGTAACGCAACATGAAGATTGGCATAGCTAGGATATGATGACTGTATCTATCTGTCTTTCTGTGACTTGAATAAATAACGTAAACATTGAAGAAGCCTGAGAAAGTCTATCTCCTGATTGCTGTGTGGAGAGTCAAGTGATCTCACAGTCTGTGAGACGATGGTGTCGAAGCAAGGTGATAAGAACAGTTTATAACATACATCTGCTAATATAAAATCCGAGTTACACTTACATTTGATTTGTATCTACTTATGTATTTTCAGGAATGTAAGCAATCAAAATTCATGAATTGCTGGATTTCTAGCAAAATCAACAAATATGCATGCATATATTTAATTAAATCATGTATTTAGACAATTTGCAAGTCCTTTAATTTTATTATGTTGTTTTCTTATCACTAGACATACCAATCATCCCTATAAACAAGAAGAATGTATAAAAAACAAGATTCCAGAAGAATGTCTACTTTTACTTTATTGACTATTTCAAAAGCTTTTGACAGTGTAGATCATAATAGACTGTGGCAGATTCTCATAGAAATGGAGATACCAGGCCCTCTAATTTGCCTTTTGAGGAATTTACATGCAAACCAAGAAGCAACAGTTAAAATGGAGAATGGAATGACTGACTGGTTCAGCATTGGAAAGCTGATTTGGATGAGTCACATGCTGGAATTAAAATAGTTGGCAGGATGTGAGGATCCGCTCGGCTGCCTGTGCAGGCAGGCAGCTTTTTGACCACTGTTCAGGTCTGCATTCTGCAGGTCTCTGGAGTCAGTTTTGCAGCTTGCTGCTGAGGAATTTGCATATGTTTGTCATGCAGATTGCCTAGCCACATCCTTTGTAGGCTTGCTCTATGTATACCATGTGATATCACAGACCTTTGCTGGTCATAAGGGTTAGTCCTGTGAAACACTCCTGTGTCAGCCTTGCTCATTGTTTAAAGATTAGCTCAGAGTAATTCCTGGGACTGCACTAGGCAGGTTCCCTAGTGCAGTTAGGATTGCATATCTGTTTGTTTGTCTGTTACGATTGTCCTGTCCCAGCGGTGGTCGACAGGAGATCGTTCTGTGTGTCTGGGTGCTAACCGGAACAGCGGTTGTTACTGGTAGCCCCTTCTGATCTGTCTTGCCTGGATCGCACTTGCCTTGCGCTAGTGCTGTGGATCCTATCTCTCACTTATTCCTGTTTTCGTGTATCTGTCTTGTCTGCTACGAACGTTTGCTGGAGGCTCGGTGAGGTAACCGTTAAGCAAGCGCTCACGTCGTCTGTTTCATGTTTGTCTGTCGGTGGTTAGTTAGGCGTGCTTGTCTCTGTTGTGCTTAACATGCGGAGACTGCGCATAAATGCGTGCACTGTTGCGAATGAGTGCGGTGTTCGCGTTTAGTTAGCGTTTGTTATTTTCCTTATCTTCTCATTGTATGATTTGCTGTGCCTTTGCTACTCTCGTGCTCTGCCTTGCTGTAGCCTTGTGTCACCTCTGGCAATCGTCTCTCTCGCGATTGTGTTCCTACTTCATACCTGCTGTTGTATGTGCACCGTCGCGGGTTGGCGACTAGATTGGGGCACATACATACATTCTATCCCTGTGCTCATTCTCTTTCGCAATCGCTTCTCTTGCGATTGCGTTCTTACTTGGTTTCCTCTGTTGTGTGTCCGCCGTCGCAGGTTGGCAGCTAAATTGGTGGACTTACATATATTCCTCATCTGTGCTTATTCGGTCTTGTGTCGCTGTTAGCAACCAACCGCCATCTCCGGCGATTGCCTTCTCACCTTATCTTCCTGGTTGTGTGTTCATCGTCGCAGGGTGGCGACTAGATTGGTGAACACACATACCCTCTGTCACTTTGATCTCTCTCTTTCAGGGCTATCTTGCCCTGCGTTTCTTCCCTTCGTGCAATTCCTGTCTTGCGTCTGTGGCAGGGCAGAGGAGCTGTTCCTCTGCACTCCACAGCTCCACCTGCCGACAGGAATTTCCCTCTACAGGTGCATTGCACCTTTTGCTGGGTTCCCTCAACAAATTATACGCTTGTGGAGGATTTCCGCAGTGTCAGCGCACGTCTTGTGCGCTGATCACGGAGAGAATTCCACAATCGTTACACAGGAATATTAACAATCTGAGACATGATGATACCATTATTTTAGCTGAAAGTGAGGAAGAATTGAAGATCTTATTCATGAATGCCAACTACCCTATATACTCGGATACAAGCCGACCCCGTGTATAAGTCGACCCCAATATTTGACCCTCATAAGCTGGAATTTTTCAATCACTCATCTATAAGTCTATCCAGCAAAGTTAATGGCTGCACATGGGGATCAGGATGGGTTAATGGATGTATTGCATAAAGTATTGTAGTCATTAACCTCTCCTGAAACCCCAAGTACAGCCAATGTAATGCAATTGCTCGACTGCGCTCTCCACTTCCTACAACAACATAAATTTGCACATAGCGTGATTCTGCATGATATATTCACACACCACCCGTGCCACAGTGATCAAAGTGTAACACACGTGCCCGCACACTCCTTTTTCGGATCTGCTCACCGGATTTCAACCACCTCAGAGACCAGGTGGATCTAGCGTTTTAGTATAAATTCCACAAGGCACTTGTCTCACTCCTTCATCTTTTTCTTTAATGTATAAAAATTCCTCAATAAAAGACACATAAAAACAACAATAGTGTAATCCTATTTAAAAACATCAGCCACAAATGCCCGCGCGCTGTTGCGCACTCACGTGCTAATTTCTTGGTTAATTGCACATCAATAAATCCCAACAGCAAGGTCTGCCCGGCACCTGAATGAGTAGAAGAGCGGCGTCCCAGCTCCCCGTGGAGCTGATGTTTTTAAATAGGATTACACTATTGTTGTTTTTATGTGTCTTTTATTGAGGAATTTTTATACATTAAAGAAAAAGATGAAGAAGTGAGACAAGTGCCTTGTGGAATTTATACTAAAACGCTACATCCACCTGGTCTCTGAGGTGGTTGAAATCCGGTGAGCAGATCCGAAAAAGGAGTGTGCGGGCACGTGTGTTACACTTTGATCACTGTGGCACGGGTGGTGTGTGAATATATCATGCAGAATCACGCTATGTGCAAATTTATGTTGTTGTAGGAAGTGGAGAGCGCAGTCCAGCAATTGCATTACATTTATCTTCTGGAAAGGTGTGACAGCGATCCCACTGGGAACTTGTGGACATTGTATGGACAGTTAATTTTCTATTATTATTTTTCCTATTCCATTCGGTTGTTCTAATCCAGTATATTCACAGGTGTGACCATATGACCTATTGTGAATAGACAGCGCAGCCTAGTTGTTCAAATATACCAAGTACAGCCAATAACTCCTCCAGGACACACATTCAGCCATTAACCCTCTGCCTGTAGCTAGTGTTGGGCGAACAGTGTTCGCCACTGTTCGGGTTCTGCAGAACATCACCCTGTTCGGGTGATGTTCGCGTTCGGCCGAACACCTGGTGGTGTTCGGCCAAACTGTTCGGGTTCGCCCGAACGGCTCATTGCCTGGCCGAACAGGGCCCCTGTTCGGCACGAACAGGGCCCTGTTCGCCCGAATACTGGCCCCCTATGGGGTCGCAGGCATAAGGGGGGAGCATGCCCCGATCGCGGGGGGGGTCGGAAATTCCCCCCACCCCCTCCGCTAGCGCTCCCCCCTCTGCCCGCTTCCCCATTCAAAAGTTAGGAAGTGAAACTGTACCTGTGCGGCCGGTAGTGGGTGACTGGCAGTGGGCGGCACTATGGAGAGACTGAGGAGGAGGAGGAGTCCGGAGAGTGACGCGTTGAGGGAGGCCGGGCAGTGGGCGGATCAGCAGTAGTACGGTACTACTGCTGATCCGCCCACTGCCCGGCCTCCCTCAACGCGTCACTCTCCGGACTCCTCCTCCTCCTCAGTCTCTCCATAGTGCCGCCCACTGCCAGTCACCCACTACCGGCCGCACAGGTACAGTTTCACTTCCTAACTTTTGAATGGGGAAGCGGGCAGAGGGGGGAGCGCTAGCGGAGGGGGTGGGGGGAATTTCCGACCCCCCCCCGCGATCGGGGCATGCTCCCCCCTTATGCCTGCGACCCCATAGGGCCCCCAAAAGCGGGATGTTCGGGGAGTTCGGGGTTCGGCCCGAACATGCCGAACATTGCGGCCATGTTCGGCGAACTTTCCCGAACCCGAACATCCAGGTGTTCGCCCAACACTACCTGTAGCTCCCTCCTCCCCTCCACCATCACCAAACACATGCTGCCTGCAACTTCCCCATACCCATGCTTCTTGTACAGTAATTCCCCCTTTCCTCCCACCCACCATCACCCAAAGGGAGCCCCGGTCTCCATTTCACCCCTCCCTCCCACCATCACCTAAACACTTGCTGCCTGCCTGTGTAATTCATCTCTCCCTCACACCCACCATCACGCAAAGGGGGCTGCCTGTCTTCAATTCCTCCTTGATCTGTGTAATCCTGTGAAAAGTGATTCCCGCAGTGAGAAGCTGTCACTCACCCTCTGTGTGCGCAGCTGACTTTCTTTTACCTTAACTAGCGCTGGTCTCCTTGCTTTAGCATAGCGCTGGTCTCCTTGCTTCAGCGTAGCTCCGTCTTTTGACATCGGGAGGCAGGGCTACTGGATAAGCGCAAGTGAAGGGAGAAGGGACGCTGCGAACGCTGTTGGAGGGGGAGGTGACGGCTACCGCTGCGGGAATCACTTTGACCAGGCACAGAGCGAGGAGGACATTGAGATGGACAGCTCCCTTTGGGTGATGGTGGGTGGGAGGGAGGAGGCAGCACCCCTCCGTATTGGCTATAAGTTGGGAAATTTAGGACTACTCATGTATAAGTCCATCCCCCCACTTTTATACTTTGAGTCAGTCCTAAATTTCTCGACCTATAGCTGAGTATGTACAGTAAGAAAGTGCCAAAGCTGGTCTACTGCTTAACATCAAGAAAGCTGAAGTCATGTCATCTGCTCCAATGGACAATCTACAAATAAATGGAGCAAAAGGAGAGGTTGAAAAAAGATTTAATCTTCCTGGGATCAAAGATATCTGCAGATGGTGACTGCAGTCCTGCGATTAAGATTGTTAAGTGGGAAAAAAGCTATGGCAAGTTTGATATTAAAAAGATACTAAAGGATAGAGATGTTACCTTACCAATAAAGATCGAGATAGGTAAAGCTATGGTATTCCCACTAGTAACATATGAATGTGAAAGTTGAACTATAAATAAGGTTATTATGTGTAGAAAAAAAAAGTTGCTTTTGAATCATGGGTTTCTAGAGTTGCCTGGACTGTCAGAAGATTAATTCAGTCAATATATCAGTCAAAATCAGTCAGTCAATACCTAAAGAAATAAGGCCAAAGTGTTCACTAGAAGGGTTGATATTCCTTATTAAAACTTACTTTGGAAACGTAATGAGAAAACTGGATTCTTTGAATAAATCCTTGATGTTTGGAAAAATTGAGAGCTAAGGCTACATGGTACAATTTTTTTTTTTCGATTAGATCATTTAGTTCAATTATTCCATTAGATCGAATATAATGATTTTTGCAACATGTCTGATTGGATTTTTATAGAAAAAAACAGGATAATTGTTATTTTTTCTTGATCGAAAAAAAAAAAAAGATTCTTTTCAACTTTCATTCGACTCGATCGTTTTGGTCGAAAAAATGGGAAAATCAATTGTTTTTTTTGTACCGTGTATGGGTAACATAAGATGGATAGATAGCGTATGTAAAGCTATGAACAAGCCTATGCAAAAGCTGAAAGAAGCCGTGATTAACAGAGACATCTGGCGTGCAGAAGTACATATGGTTATGAATGGTTGGAGTCGACTAAACAAATGAGGAAAGAGAGGCACACTAAGTAAAAAAAATGCTACAATTGAAAAATACACATATTTCAAATGGCAGTCACAAAGACAGAGAATCTATAGTTTGGTTATCCATTCATTCACTATTCTTTTGTATGTTAACCTTTTGCCGACCGCGTCAAGCCGATGGGCGTGGCCGCGGCGGCAGCCCCAGGACTGCCTAATGCCGATTAGCAAAAAGTCCTGGGGCTCTGTTTTGCAGGAGATTGCACGCAGGCTGCGCGCGCATTTCCTGCTTGGGGGGCGGAGCTCTGCCCCGCCTTCAGTCTCCGAGCGGCTATTGCCGCTCACGAGACTGTTAGACGGCGTGATCGCCGTCTATTTACATGGTGCAGCACTGCGATCACGGCTGTCCCCCTGGGGGACAAGAGAGCGATCGGCTCTCATAGGCAGAAGCCTATGACAGCCGATCGCCATAATTGGCCGGCTGTGGGGAGGGAGGGAGGGAGGGAGGGTTGATATTTAAAGAAACAGGTTTTTTTAAAATAACAATAGAAACAACAATATTTATTTTAAAAAAATAAACCTGGGGGTGCGATCAGACCCCACCAACAGAGAGCTCTGTTGGTGAGGAGAAAAGGGGGGGGGAATCACTTGTGTGCTGTGTTGTGCGGCCCTGCAGCTTAACCTTAAAGCTGCAGTGGGCTATTTTACTAAAAATTGCTTGGTCACTAGGGGGGTTTAGCACTGCAGTCATCAAGAGGTTAACATTGTGCATTGGGATATGCCACGGGAGATGTGTCATCTTTTATTTTTTTAAAGCAATTTGATATTTCAAGCACAATTTCAACATACTTTCCGGCGTGTGTACACATCCATCAGGTAGTGTAAGGGTTACGCCACGTTTATGCACCGCAGTCCGCAAACAATCTCAAAGACCTTTAGTGATTATGTCAGGGGAGCATATACTTTGTTTTTATTAGTTGACACCTCCAGGACAAACAAACAATGCATGACAAAGGAAAGCAGCATGAAATTGCAAAGAATAATGATCTACAGTACATACAGTACACAGCTAACACTGGACAACCTTGATCTTGAAGCCATCAGGGTGCATTAAAGATAGGGACAATCATATTGTGAAAATCACTGGATTGGCACTGGAAACCTTCTGATAAACAATGTTTGTGGATATGTTTTGTTGCTGCATTCAAATACAAGTTCAAACTCTACCATGCAAAAACAAACCATACATAATATTAACTCAACTAGGATAGACTGAGGCAAATGAAAAACTGTTCTTTGTTTTGATAATTCAAAATATAAAATTCTTTTTAGAAACAATATTTAGTTTCAGAGCAAAATGTGCTATCAACCATACAATATATTTCTTAGGGAAAGCCTGCTTACTTTAGCAAGACAATACCAAAGTACATATTGTATGTATTATACACACAAAACTACAAAGTAAAAGAGTCTGTCCTAAACTAGATTGCCTATGCTGTAGAAATGCCACTGAAAATATTTGACAGATTAGGAAATAAAAAACATAAAAAAGAAGACTCCAAACAGGTTAACAGCTGAAATTCACTATCAGGCAAAAATACCATAACATTTTATTTTCAGAACTACAGTAATTGGTCTCTTCAGGTTTGAATCCTTTACAGGACATTGTTAAAAGAACAAAGGATGTAACACAACTTTTCTGAAATGAGTTGCTGTCATCAAATTAAAAAAAAGCATGTTTTTGTATGTTTTTTTATTGTGTATTTATATAGTGCAGACATCTGCTGCGACATGTGTAGTCTTCTGTAGACGTATCGCTAAGTGTACATCAGAGGTGCTCACAATTGAATCCCTACCACCGTCATAGTCCATCATATGTTCATCATAGACAAAGGAGAACAGCAAATGTTTGCAGGCTGTCAGCAGTTTAATAATAATGCAGTGGGGACCTCCAGGTGTTGCAAGGCTACCCACCCAACCTTCCAGCCTGCAGCAGTGGCCAGTCACAGACTACTGTGCATGCACGGCCTGAGCTGATCGCACTCATGTTGCCGGGAGCATTCTGTGCATGTGCAGAAGTGATTTTCGCATACTGTGCATGCACAGAATGCTGCCATGCTCTGGAACACAATAAGGAGGTGTTAGGCCAGTCATTTTTCAGGGAATCACTGCTGTGAGTTGGAGGGTCCCCTAAGGACAGTGCGGGCACAGGATGACTGCAGGGGACTGCAAGAAGCCCCAAGTAAGTTGACCTGCTTTTTTTATTTTAGATTCCTTTAAAGAGAACCTGGGGTAGTTCTTGAGGGGCAGATGGGACACAGAGGCATGTTCTCTGCCTCATGACAGGCCTTTGTGTGTCCCCACCACCGCTCTCTGCCCCCCCCCCCACCACCGTGCTATAACCCCCCGAGATTGGTGACATAATTTGTCACCATCTTGGAGGTAATCACAGGGGAGAGGTATTCCCTGTTCAAAACACCTGCCAGGGGCGTTCCTATAGGGTCTCCAGAGGTGCCATTGGGCAGCTCTCTCTCCCTATCCATGCCCCCTGCCACTCCCCCGCCTCCCTGCACACTGGTGAGAGAATGAATCTCTTTTTCCAGTGCTCTTGACCCAGGGGTCGCAAAAGTGAAAGTGAAGTGGACCATTGCGGGCCACAGGAGCGTCGAGGAGCAGCGGTTTTTGAGGTTACTTGATCTGCTCACCCCCCCCCCCCCCCCCCCCCGGATCAATTAGCCTACTTTTGTAATTTTATGAACCCACCTCAGGCTCTCTTTAAGGCACTTTCTGGTAGTCTAGTGATCCTCCCTCCCCTTAGTGTGGTCCCTGGCAGTTTAGTGGTTTTCTCCCCTGCCCCATGAAGGCATTAGAGATGGCCCGAACGGATAGCCGGCGAACGGTTCCCAGCGAACCTCCGGTGGTTCGCGATCGCAGAGAACTGCAAACTTTTCCAGAAGTTTGGTTCGCCCCTATAATGCACCATTAGGGTCAACTTTGACCCTCTACATCACAGTCAGCAGGCACATTGTAGCCTGCTGACCAATGTGCCTGCTGCCCAGGGGGGCTCAGTGGTTTGGAAATTATTGAATGTGTCTGCCTCAGATCGAAGCAATGCCATCTGTTGTCTCTGCCTCAAAAAATTGAGCCGTAGAAAGGCCAACACTCACGTAGGGACCAGTGCCTTATGAAGGCACATGGAGAAAAGGCACAAACTGCAATGGGAAGAGCACCTGAGCAAAAGCAGCACACAAAAGAAAAGCCACCCTCCTTCTCCTCTTCCTCCTTCAGGTGCAGCATCTTCAGCCGCTTTCTCCCTTGCACCTTCACAGCCACCCTCCTCCACTCCGCCTCTGCCTCTGAGCAGTTCCTGCTCCTCTGCCCACAGAAGCCAGGTGTCCGTGAATTAAATCTTTGAGCGGAAGAAGCCAATTTCTGCCAGTCACCATCTTGCCCGACGTCTGACAGCTGGCGTGGTGGAACTGTTAGCTTGCCAGCTGTTACTATACAAGCTGGTGGACTCTGAGGCCTTCCATAAATTTGTGGCCATTGGGACACCGCAGTGGAAGGTACCAGGCCGCAATTACTCTAAAAAGGCGATACCCAAACTGTAACGTGAAGTTGAGAGGCAAGTGGTGTCATCTCTGGCACACAGCGTTGGGTCAAGGGTCCACCTGACCATGGATGCCTGGTCTGCCAAGCACGGTCAGGGCTGCTACATTACTTACACAGCCCATTGGGTAAACCTGGTGGCAAGATGGGAGTACGTGGCTGTGCAGCGGACCAACTTGTGACACCTCCACGGCTTGAGGCAGGCCTCCTGCCACCCCCTTTACTCCTGCTACATCCTCTTCGCTGTCGTCCTCCGGAAGCAGTAGATTTGGGCGCATGAGACAAGTGGACAAAAAGGGCGCCCCATTCACTTCCATTATAAATATCGTTTAATGGGCGCTGAACGGGGAAAATAAGGCGCCGGAGATTTTTAAGGATTTATAACGGCGCCCGGAGATTTTTAAGGATTTATAACTATGTTTGTGATGATTTAAGTTTACAAAATGAGCCCGTGACGAATAACGTTTATGAAGATAATAAATCACTATTTCTAAAACATTTCTAACACATTATTATCCACCCAAAAAAATAATTTACATTTTTTTCTTTACATTTTTTATTTATTAATGTCTGTAAAACATTATTATCCATAGGGGGTTTTAGGTTTAGGCACCAACAGGGGGGTCTTAGGTTTAGGCACCAACTGGGGGGTCTTAGGTTTAGGCACCAACAGGGGGGTCTTAGGTTTAGGCACCAACTGGGGGGTCTTAGGTTTAGGCACCAACAGGGGGGTCTTAGGTTTAGGCACCAACAGGGGGGTCTTAGGTTTAGGCACCAACAGGGGGGACTTAGGTTTAGGCACCAACAGGGGGTCTTAGGTTTAGGCACCAACAGGGGGGTCTTAGGTTTAGGCACCAACAGGGGGGTCTTAGGTTTAGGCACCAACAGGGGGTCTAGGGGTTAGGGATAGGTACAGGGAGGGTTTTTAATAAACGAAAATATAAGTTTCACTTTACAAACAGGGAAGATTAACGTTTTAAGAATTGCCGATCTCATACACATTATTTAGTGATTTATAAATTCTTAAAACACTATTTATAAACGAAATTCTACACAATAATTTCTATAAACGATATTTCCATTTATCGTTTATACCACGCGCCCTTTTTTCCCGACGCCCTTTTCGTACGTACGCCGTCCTCCTCCTCCTCCTTGGCTGAGTGGCAGTTCAATGTTAAATGAGGAACTGGGATAGGGAAAAAATAGGAACATAAATGGTATTGTTATGCATCACCTTTCCCCGTTGGGTTAAAGTCCTGAACCATATTTGTAACTACAAAAATATAAACAAAGGGCTCCTAAGGACACACCGGTGTATGCAAAAATAGAAAAAACTTTATTGGCTATACATGAAAACAAGACCAATTATTCAATAAACAACGGAGCTAAAAGAGCAAAAGCGCTGTTGTCATTAAAAACCAAAGCTGTCATGCAGTCCACACTGACACACCTCTCCATACACACAAACCAGAGCATTGGGGTACCCCATTAGTAGCACAAAGGCACAGTCCACCTGCAAAGGGCTTAAGCAATATGAAGGGAAGCAGCATGGAAGGAAGCAAATGTCAAGCAAGCGTGTCCAGCATAATCTGAACAGACGTAATTAAGTCTCATTCAAAAGAACCGGCATGCCCCATAACATTACATTCACCATATTGGTGCCTATTCTCACGACCTCCCAAATGTCCGTCGAGAGCAGTGCACAGGAAAGCTTCACCTTGCTATATTATGCAAGCCGCTTAGGCAGGCTGCAGATGCTGTAGTTCAATGGGGGCCCTCGCTTTGAGTGGCAGTTCAACTCTACTTGTGCTGCGATCTCTTCTCCAGCTACACAGACCCAGCTCCCCAGGGCCTATGCTGCATGCCAGATACGACGGCATCACACCATTTTAGACATGTATTGCCTCAAAGCGGAGAGTCACACTGGACCAGCTCTCCTGGCTGCTCTTAACAAACAGGTGGATCAGTGGCTGACCCCGCACCAACTGGAGATCGGCAACGTGGTGTGTGACAACGGCAGCAATCTCCTTTCCGCTTTGAATTTGGGAAAGCTGACTCATGTACCCTGCATGGCACATGTGCTGAATCTAGTCATTCAAAGATTTGTGTCAAAGTACCCAGGCTTAGAGGACGTCCTGAAGCAGGCCAGGAAGTTGTGTGGGCATTTCAGGTGGCCCAACTTCTTGGAATTCGACCCTGGTCATGTTCTCTCGCCTGCTAGAACAGGAGAAAGCCATCACCCAGTACCTCTACAATTTCAGTAGAAGGATGATGGGGATGGGGATGTTCTGGCCCCCGAATTGGACACTGATGCGAAGTGCATGCAGACTCATGCGGCTGTTTGAGGAAATGACCAACCTGGTGAGTCGCAGTGAAGGCACCATCAGCGACTTGATCCCGTACGCTTACTTCCTGGATCGTGCCGTGCGTAGAGTGGTGGATCAAGCTGTGGAGGAGCGTGAAGAGGAACAGTTATGGCAGGAACAGTTGTGGGAGCAATTTACATCAGAATCAGATGTTTCCTCAACACCTGTGGCAGCACAGAGGGGTGAGGAGGAGGAAGAGTCGTGTGGGGAAGAGTAGTCAGACTCAGATGAAGAGGAAGGTGTTTCTTTGGAGGAGGAGGAGGAGGCGGCGGCAGAAGAAAAACCACAGCAGGCGTCGCTGGGGGCTTGTGCTGCTCGACGTTCCCATGGTTTTGTTCGTGGCTGGGGGGAGGAGGAGGACTTACCTGACGTCACTGAGGAGGAGCAAGAGGAGATGGATAGTACGTCTGCATCCAACTTTGTGCAGATGGTGTCTTTCATGCTTTCCAGCCTGTTAAGGGACCCCCATATAAAAAAAATTCAAGGGGAATGAGCTGTACTGGGTGGCCACGCTACTAGACCCTCAGTATAGGCACAAAGTGGCAGACATGTAACCAACTCACCAGAAGGCAGAAAGGATGCAGCACATGCAGAACAAGCTGGCAAGTATGCTTTACAATGCGTTTATGGGTGATTTCACAGCACAACGCAATAAAGGTACCACTGCCAGTAATCCTCCTCCCATGTCCACGCAGGCAAGGACCGGACGCTCCAGCAATCTCATGGTGATGTCAGACATGCAGACATTCTTTAGTCCAACGCCTCAACTTAGCACTTCCGGATTCACCATCCACCAACGCCTGGACTGGCAGGTAGCCGACTACCTGGCCTTAAGTGTGGATGTAGACACTGTGAACAGCGATGAACCCTTGGACTACTAGGTGCGCAGGCTTGACCTGTGGCCAGAGCTGTCCCAATTTGCCATCCAACTTCTGTCTTGCCCTGCCTGCTTGACAGGATGCTTGGTCCTGTCAGAAAGGACCTTCAGCGCAGCTGGAGGCATTGTCACTGAGAAGAGAAGTTGCCTAAATCACAAAAGTGTTCAGTACCTCACCTTTATCAAAATGATTGAGGTATGGATCCTGGAGGGCTACTCCCCGCCCGAAGACTTAGGCCTCAATTCACTAAGATCATGCTAGAGATAATAAGGCAAGAGAAAACTTACCTCCACACGTGAGAGAGTTATCTTACCTCTTCATTCCTTAAGTTACCTCTCCTGTAGTTAATTTACCTCCTCTGTAGTTAATTTACCTCCTCTGTAGTTAATTTACCTCCTCTGTAGTTATTTTCACATGCAGCTAATTAACAGCTTGTCTTTAACTCTGGAGTTATTTTAAGGATTGGAGAGTTAATTTAAAGACAGAAGAGTTAACTTTAGGCTTGCCTGAGGTAAAATGTTTCCTGAATACTACATGCCTTATCACCATGGTAACAACTCTAGAAGAGTTATTAAAGACAGGAGATAAGTTTAGTGAATTGAGGCCTAAGTCAGTCCCCACACACAGCATCTCTGCCTGCACGCCATGTGACTGCCTTCTCCGCCACCACCAACAGGGTCCAGGACTCCAGGCAGATTCCTGAATTTTTTAGGCCGCTGCTAGCAGCGGCTGCTATAATAATTTTTCTGGTGCATGTACATGCCTGCCTAATTTTTCTGGCTGCACTGCAGCTGCAACAACAAAACAAAAGGCATGTAAATGTGCCCATTCCCCTTCGTGAACAATACCTTGATACGGTGCAAGGGCTTGCCTACCACAATAAAGCAATGACCGCTGGCTATATGAGTGTTTCAGGGGTGGCACACCAAAGATAATAAGGTCGTTGCTTCATTGTGGACAGACTAAATTTGATCAGCTGGACAGTCACTGTTGTTCTATCATTGA
Source organism: Hyperolius riggenbachi (assembly GCF_040937935.1). NCBI lineage: Eukaryota > Metazoa > Chordata > Amphibia > Anura > Hyperoliidae > Hyperolius > Hyperolius riggenbachi. The sequence goes on from NC_090646.1 coordinate 402,340,073, forward strand.
GCTACCACAGCCCGGCGACCATATGGGCTTGAAAACCACCACCGCCTGCACTCTGGCCATGGTGCGCACCAGTCTAGCACGACCGTCACTACGTAAACAGCTGTTTGTGGTGCGTTACACAGTGAGTTTGGTGTGTCAGTGTGAAGCAGTACTCTTATTACACTCCCTGATTGATGTATACACATGCAAGATATTTGAAAGCACTTTAGGCTTGCAATTTAGCATTAAATGTGATTTCTGCCCTTAAAAACGCTGCTTTGCGTCCAATCCAGATTTTCCCCCGGGACTTTTGGCATGTATCCCACTCCGCCATGCCCCCCTCCAGGAGTTAGACCCCTTGAAACATCTTTTCCATCACTTTTGTGGCCAGCATGAATTTTTCTAGTTGTCAAAGTTCACCTCCCCATTGAAGTCTATTACGGTTCACGAAAGTTCGTGCGAACCAAACTTTCGCGGGAGGTTCGCGAACTGAAAATCGGAGGTTCGGGTCATCTCTAGAAGACATCCCTAAAAGTTTAGGGGTGCCCTACCATGTCCTATCTGCCTATTATTTCCTTTTTTTTTTACTATCGCTAAACCTACCACTATTCTAGCCCTAACCCTCCCTCTACCGATCAAACGTTAAGCAACCTGTAACACCGCAATATCCACCAATATAAGCACCACCTTCACAGCAAAACTCACCCTTCACTGATATCTGTGCCTTATTCTGGTATTTATCAGGTGCCACTGGTGCCCAAATTACCCTTTAAGTACAGTACTAATACCCAAACTACCTGCTTCAGAGTGAACCACCCTGCTTAACGCTTAACCTCCTTGGCGGTGACCTCGAGTTAGGCTTAGGATGGAAAAAAGAAGCCAGGAGCGATAATCTGGAGCCTGGCTTGGGGTAGCCGGCAGGAGTTATAGGGAGACAAAGCAGCGTGGTTGTGTTTCTCAATCACCTCTCCCAGGATCCAGATGCTGGCAACCATTTTTCTTCCGATTCTCAAAGGCATCCAATACCTCTGTTGAGATCGCCGTTTGACTCGTCATGATGAGAGACAGCGATCTCACTACAGGGGTACAGCGCCACCTGGAGGACACAGCGAGAATTTCAGCTCTGGATCCCAGGGAGGTGAGTCTGTGCAGGGGATACCACAGATCTCGCTGCAATCAACATTTTTTATTCCTGCTTTTAGGGTCTAAAAGCCCATGAAAAAAGTTGTTTAGATCCTAAAATCCAGAAATAATCATACCACCAGGGAGGTTAATGTTGCCATGAATGATGAGCACAGGCACATGCTAGCATGTGTGCTGTGACACTCACATCCTTCTGCCCAAACTGGTGGCAGATAGGACATGAATATATTGTTGTGTGGCAATAAGTGGTTACGATGAGATTTTACCTATGTACAAATGTAAATACTAATTGATGCTAAGTGCAGAAAAGTACTAAACTATACTTTCTTCTTATATTAAATAGTGAAAGTATATGGGGCACTAAACCTATATAAATTGTATTCTGCAGACATTACCTATACCTCTTCCATTTTGTAATAAGTAACTCCTCAGTTCAAGAAACTATTTGTAAATTAATTAATAATTAAGCGGTATGAGTAACAACAATATGATACACTACAGAAGTATGAAAATACTGTCTGATCATAGGACCATGTTTTCTTTTATACAGAAAAAAAATCATAGTTCATCAGAAAAATATTATTGCAAAAAGGAACCTTACATAAGAACAGCCAAAAGCAAAGGACTGTCCTTGGGGTCAGCTAATTGGCCTTACTGTGAGATCTTCACGCAGAGGGAATAGCAGCACTTTCCTTCAGGAAATAGGCTTGCAGTATTACTTAGTATTTCCCTGTAAGATCACTATACAGGTTGTGCCCACCTTGTGTCTTGGGCTTTAATCCTGCTGTTCTGCAAGTTTTCATCCTTTTATGTCAAGGATTCACTACAAGGTGACATATAAGTTCACCTACATGGATTAAGCAAGTTTGTTCCCTATTGACTGATATACTGTTGAGGAAAATCTCCCTGGCTACTGCTGTCAGTATTTTTTCAAGGTCTAATTATACCTATACTTCTAGGGATAGATAAAGAAAGAATCCTGTCACTACTCCATATTAATACATTTAGCTTTAATACAATTAGTTTTATTAATACATTTTGCTTAAAAAAAGAACTAGTTACTAATGAATAGTATTACAAGGGAGGCACTCTTACTTGCACACAAACATTTTTGTGCTAATCGATCTTCCTCAGACAGTTTGCACTTGCGCAGTACTGCCTAGGAGCATGAAACGGGCTGCGGGTGACTAAGCTATGCATGCACAGAAAACCGAGGCCAGCCAGATTACCGCGGGAGATAAGAAGTGAACCGAGTGGAAGGAGAGGAGGGTGTGGAAGCCCATGCACCTGGGGGGGGGGGGGGGTGTTACTAGGCAGCTTAGCCTCTGTTGGTGGTGGACCTTGTCCTGGCACATGAACCACTTCAAGCCCAGAACAAGTTTAGGCGTTTAGTGCTATAGCTGTTTAACTGGTAGTAATGTTTAGCCTATTAAAATATTCACGCAAACAAAGCTTTCTTCCTGTAGCAAAACTTTGTAAATACTGTTTTCCTTTCAACTGCACATTTGGGAAGAATGAGCAAAACATGGGAGGAAAATGCATTTTTGTAAAAAATCATCTCAAATACCAGGTTCAAAAAGATTAATTCAATAGTTGATGCTCTTTTTGGAAATAGAAGAAACTTTAAAACACTTTTATACACCACCTAAAAATCTAAAAATCCAGGAAGACCATCAAAACTTAAGTGTACATAAAAATAATGAAGCATGCCCATCATCTAAACCCATCACTAAATATTATATCATTGTCTACCAAGAAAATTAGACATTTATAACCTCGAGTTTTGTGAACAGTCTTCTTTTTTAGAGAGTCAATATGGTTGAAACAGAAGAAAACAGACCGTGGCTCTTTGTGGAGAAGCCTTAGTAATAAATGGGTCATTTTATTTTTTAGTAATACATTTTGTTTCACTTTCTTTGCCCTCTGCACTCACAGACGCTTGTATTTGAGGAAGAAGTTGTGTTCAGCTCCCAGTATTCATTTTTTAATCTTGGAATAGAGAGCCTTTGTAATAAGTGATGTGTCAGAACGATACTCTCTTCATTCTGCCTTTTAAACAGTGCTGTAGCTTAGATCGTTAGCAATAATTGTCACATCAAAAGGATCATTAAGACAAAGGCTTCAAAACTATCCCACAACTGAAAGCAAAGTCTCAGTACATGCTGTATAAATAGACAAAAGCGTAACGACATTCATTGATATAGAGGTTGGCCTTAAAGAGACACTGAAGCGAAAAAAATATATGATATAGTGAATTGGTTGTGTACTAAGAATAATTACTAGAAGATTAGCAGCAAAGAAAATATTCTCATACTTTTATTTTCAGGTATGTAGTGTTTTTTCTAACATTGCATCATTCTATATTATGTGCAGATTACACAACACTGAGCATTCAAAATGAGTCTTTCAGACCAGTCTGTGAAGTAATGACCTCTCCTCTAGCAGAGAAAAAGTAAACAGTTCACTTACAGTTGAGATAATAAAAGTCAGATAACAGCCCTCTCCATGACTAAAGCTGGCCATACACTGGCCCGATTTGCCGCCGTTTCGACAGCAGATTCGATCACTGGGATCGAATCTGCTGCCAATCGTTTGCGCTACACGCCGAATTTCGATCCATTTCGTCCGATCCCGTCGATCGCTCCGTGCGGAAAATTACCGTCGATCGCCTGCGGGTAGGGAGCGCGTCGCTAGCGGCGTTCGAGTGCCCGACGACCGATGCAATAGAGCCCGCATACATTACCTGCTTCGCCGGCGCGACTCCAGTCTCCCGGTCACCGCTGCTCTGTCTGCGTTCTGGTCTCCAGGTCCGGCATGCCTCACTTCTTCTAGCCCGGCAGGAAGTTTAAACAGTAGAGAGCCCTCTACTGTTTAAACTTCCTGCCGGGCTAGAAGAAGTGAGGCATGCCGGACCTGGAGACCAGAGCGCAGACAGAGCAGCGGTGACCGGGGGACTGGAGTCGCGCCGGCAGAGCAGGTAATGTATGCGGGCGGGCGGGGGCAGCAGCACCACCACAACAGATTGTGAACGGTTTCAGGCTGAAATCGGTTCACAATCTGTTTGCTGTAAAGGTAGCCATACGATCCCTCTCTGATCAGATTCAATCAGAGAGGGATCTATCTGTTGGTCGAATCTGATGGCAAATCGACCAGTGTATAGCCACCTTAAGACTTAGTCGGAGAGTTAATGGCTTGTTTGCATAGAGATAACAACTGGAGTTTCTTAACTCTTCCTGTACTGGAAACAATTAGATGTATCTGATGTATCTGATCTTAATGTTTTATTTCTTAGCTGTACTACACATACAAATCATAATATCATAATTTTTTTTTCGCTTCAGTGTCTCTTTAAGTAGTTAGTAGTTAATAAAAGGTAAGTTCAAAACTTGTTTTTATTAGTTAAATAAAATATACCATAGTGTATGATAGTGTGTATGGTTGTGTGGTGTTTCTTTTAAATAACGTAACCCTCCACTATTTTTCCAGGGAAGGGGGGGGGATGTAAAAGAGCCACCCTCCGTCCCCCCATTTAAAGGGGCTTGCATATTCCATCTTAAAGTAATCCCGAGGTAGCAAAATAAAAAAAGTTACACAATTCCATAGGTAGAGGGAAGACCAGAGGCTTCCTGGGTCCACCTGGCTGGTACCATTTCTGTGCATGGCCCCTCTGAATATTGAACTAGAATTTGTCGGATATGTTCTTGTGGACGAGCCCACTGCCATGTACAAGTACAGGCACACTGCACATATGCGGGTATGGCCGAAGCTTTGCAGTAAGCTGAAGCCATTCATCCATTTGTTTTCAGCACCTCTGGCAGCCAAATTTACTGTTGTAGCCACTAATCGTGACTTTACATGGAGGCCTATGGTGGCACCTAAACTTCTCCAGCTACAAATAGTGGCAGTGGATGGTGGCAAGTGTAAGATTGTAAGTGGCTTTATAACATTAGTGCATGGCTTTGGCAGTGGTTATGAATGTCTTTCCAGGAAATTAGGACCCACATTTATCGGCTTTTTCCTATCTGCAAGAACATTAATCCAGTTGCCTTCAAACTGGAATTACCAAGTTATCTCCAAATTCATCCAGCATTGCATGTGCCTTACTCTTAAGGGGCCCATACACCTAACGATTTTCCCGCCGGTATACAGCCGTTTCAATCACAGTGATCGAAACGGCTGTGAAATCGCCGCGCACACTGCTGACAGAACGATCGATTTCCGTCTAAAATCAATTGTTCCCATCGATTCCCGTTGACCCATCCGTGCAGAAGATTTTTCTTGGTCGCCGGTGGGTCAGGAGTGCGTTGTTAGCGGCGTTCGAATGCCCGACGACCGACGCAATACAGCGGGTATACATTACCTGCTCCGGCCGGCGCGAATCCCCGCTCACTGCTGTCTTCTCCGCTCTGGTCTGGTCTTCGGCATGCTCCACTTCTTCCTGCCCGGCAGGAAGTTTAAACAGTAGAGGGCGCTCTACTGTTTAAACTTCCTGCCAGGCAGGAAGAAGTGAAGCATGCCGGAGACCAGACCAGACCAAAGCGGAGAATACAGCGGATTCACGCAGGCGGAGCAGGTAATGTATGCGGGGGGGGGGGGGGGGGGAGCGGCGGCAGCAGCATCAGCACCACCACAGATTGTGAACGGTTTCAGGCTGAAATCAGTTCACAATCTGTTTGCAGTAAAGGTGGCCATACAATCCCTCTCTGATCAGATTCGATCAGAGAGGGATCTATCTGTTGGTCGAATCTGATGGCAAATCGACCTGTGTATGGCCACCTTAAGAAGGTAAGAAACTCCAAATAATTTCCCTGGTCATTCTTCACAGCCACACTTACCAATACTGGTTGATGGAGAGGATGAATTTGAATTTGAGGTGGAGACGATTGTGGATCCCAGAAGAAGAGCTGGTACAATTTAGTATCCATGGAAGGACATTATTTTTAAGGGAATGAAGATGGCAGTCTCAATATCCCTCTTACTTTAGGATCCCTTTAACTGTCTGTAGTTTACCTTATAAAGTCTGCTAGTATGGTAGGGGAGGGTATATCAGGAGCCAGAAATGGCACCAATATAAAGTCCTACATGTTCTAAAACATTTTATCAAGATTGTTTGTGTAATTTAAACTCTGTAAGAACTATGACTGGAGAAGGGGGTCACTCTACACTTGTAGAAATAGTCCTACCTTAAACAAAGGTGCATACTTTTGTGAAATTCCCTGCTGACTTCAAGGTTTTTTTTTTGTAAATATGTAAGTCTAGATTCTTGTCAGGTAATGACAAGTGGAATGATGAATATGCCCCAGATCTTTCTGACAGCTGTTCAGCTGAACAGGTCAAAATGTTTTGGTTTAAAAGGTTTCATATACCAATACCATCAAAGTCACAGTTAAAATCGATAGATTAAACTTCTTTATTGTTTGCCATGGTCTGTAGAGAGTATCTACAGAAACCAAAAAGGAAATCCACAAAATGTCTTGAAAATATTATGCAAAGAGCCATTTTATATTGCTTGAAGGAGATGTGGAAAGATACAAATACTTTAATTTGCATCTTTGTGAGATCCTTTCAAGTGCAACTTTAACAACACATACAGTAGCAGGTCATAATAAGGTATTTAGGATACCCATTTTTACTTTAACCACTTGGAAGTGGTTAAAGCATTTTAGTGTATGTGTGCCCCTTCTCTTGTTTTAAAACATCTGTTTTGCATGGAAGTGGTTAATTTTCCCTGGTCTTCATCCGCACTGCTTCTTATATGTATATATGGCTGTATATTGCTAAATAACCATGCAAGTTAGTGAAGAGTAGCCTATGCTAAAATGTAATCCAGTCTTTTCCCCACAGAGAAAAAAAATCCCATAGTGTAACGAACGGTGGAGCACAGAGAGGATCTGATTACCGGTGATCTGCAGTATCACTGGGAATACAGATGTATACCAGATTATAAGTGATCTGCAGTATCACCGATAATCCGATATACCAACTAACCTCTGTACTAGAGTAGAGTGTAGTGTTTGGTGTAACAGTAACACTAAGAGGACTGAGCCTCAGTGCAGTGGGGAATACTGCACGGCTTCCTTTCCGAAGATCTGAACTCTCCAAGGCGGGAGGAGTCAGGCTGCGAGTAGGAAGGTAAGTCTGAGAGTGACACTCAGGAGAAAGTGTCACTAACAGGACGGAGAACCGCCTCCAATAGTGAGGTTGGTTCTCGAGGTCAGACAAGCCAGATCGTAACACACGGACAGATAAAGTACAAATTCAGAAGACAGAAGCGGAGTCTAGGTACAGGCAGAGTTCGGCAATAGGGTATCAGAAATATCGAGGTACAAGATCAAGAGGCAGAAGCAGAGTCTAAGGACGAGCCGGGGTTCGGCAACAGAGTATCAGAATAGCAAGGTACAAGATCAGAATACAAGAGGATGGTCAGGCAGGCAGAAGGTCATAACAGATAATCACAATCAAACTAGTACTTTAAGCTATCAACAGAATCTAGCTAAGTGTAGGATTACAGCTCCAGCTGGTCCCGGCACCCTTAAGGATCTGACTACAGGTCTGAGTGCTCCCACGTATGTGTTCGCAACGCCAGACAAAGAGCAAGTGAACAGCCAGCAGTATATATACACAAGGACCTCTCCAGGACCTCCCTAATTGCTGGACCAATGAGAGTAGTGAAAAATGTCAGCTGACCCCCCTAGTCAGCTGACTCCCTTCTGGCTGTTATTTAAGCTCTGCCTCTGTGCTAGTGTTGGGCGAACACCTAGATGTTCGGGTTCGCGAACGTTCGCCAAACATCGCCGCGATGTTCGGGTGTAGGCGCCGAACTCCGAACATAATGGAAGTCAATGGGGACCCGAACTTTCGTGCTTTGTAAAGCTTCCTTACATGCTACATACCCCAAATTTGCAGGGTATGTGCACCTTGGGAGTGGGTACAAGAGGGAAAAAAATATTTGAAAAAGAGCTTATAGTTTTTGAGAAAATTGATTGTAAAGTTTCAAAGGAAAAACTGTCTTTTAAATGTGGAAAATGTCATGTTTCTTTGCACAGGTAACATGCTTTTTGTCGCCATGCAGTCATAAATGTAATACAGAGAAGAGGTTCCAGGAAAAGGGAACGGTAATGCTAACCCAGCACCAGCAGCAGCACACGTGATGGAACAGGAGGAGGAGGCGCAGGAGAAGGCCACGCTTTTTGAGACACAACAACCCAGGCCTTGCATGAGGACAAGAAGCGTGCGGATAGCATTCTTTTTGCCGCCATGCAGTCATAAATGTAATAAAGATGAGAGGTTCCATAAACAGGGACCGGCAATGCTAACCCAGCAGCAGCACACGTGATGGAACAGGAGGAGGCTTAGGAGGAGAAGGCCACGCTTTCAGGCACAACTCAGGCCTTGCATGAGGACAAGAAGCGTGCGGATAGCATGCTTTGTACCGCCATGCAGTCATAAATGTAATAAAGATAAGAGGTTCAATAAACAGGGACCGGGCGGCAACGCTAACCCAGCAGCAGCAGACGTGATGGAACAGGAGGAGGCGCAGGAGGAGAAGGCCACGCTTTCAGGCGCAACTCAGGCCTTGCATGATGACAAGAAGCGTGCGGATAGCATGTTTTGTACCGCCATGCAGTCATAAATGTAATAAAGATAAGAGGTTCAATAAACAGGGACCGGGCGGCAACGCTAACCCAGCAGCAGCAGACGTGATGGAACAGGAGGAGGCGCAGGAGGAGAAGACCACGCTTTCAGGCGCAACTCAGGCCTTGCATGAGGACAAAAAAATGCGTGCACAAAGCAATGCAATGAGTAGTTTTCAGAACACAATGGGCTATTCGGAGGAGCTATTCCCACCCCCACAATCTTCTACCTGTGAAAGGTCAATGGAACAGCCACAAATGTTGTGCCCGGATTCACAACCTTTTTCTGTGGAAAATGCACCTCGCACTGAAATGCAAGGCGAGGCCGAGGATGAACATGACGTCAACAACTCAACATGACGCAAAATGGGGGCGGAACAGAAAGCTGCTTTCAATGTTTTGAAGACCTTAATTGCCTCCGGTGGCCAGTTAGATGCATCATTCATCACACCCAAATCCCAGAGCAATGTGTGCAGGAATTTGAATCGCAGGAGGTGTACCGAGATCATCTGGACAAGTGACCAAGTGACCAAGTGACAAGTGACCAAGTGACAAGTGACAAAGTGAAAAGTGACAAAGTGACCAGTGACAAAGTGACTGAAAAAGTGACTGACAAAGTGACAAAATGACAAAGTGACAAAATGACAAAGTGACAAGTAACAAGTGACAAATGACAAGTGACAAAGTGACAAGTGACAAAGTGACAAAGTGACAAAATGACAAAGTGACAAAGTCACAAAGTGACCAGTGACAAAGTGACAAGTGAGAGGTTGTTCTGGGTAGCTCTACTCCACTGCACACAGTCACATATGAGGAGAGGTCTCGTCGGGACTGCTGATCCTCCTCAGCTTGCTCAAAGCCTTGAGGGTTCTTGAAGATCCTCTGCTTGGAGTTCGCCGGGGTTCAGCTTGGTGTCGGGGTCGGCGGCGTCCTCCTCACTCCAACGTGGCAGATCTTCTGTTGAAGGAAAAAAAAAAACATTTTTTAAAGTCCAGTACCGCTTCTGAAGGACTCACCAAGAGATGCAGGAGCGCTTCAATGTAGCGCACCATCGCTCGCTGGGTGATGTCCCTCCCTACGCGCTCGAATTCTCTGCTGCACATGCTAGCACGTTTTTGCGCAGTGCCGAGGCGCATTCCAGCAGCTAGCTACCAAGCTTCTGTGGATCTGATTGGGCCACCATGTTGGATCTCTGCCAAGTCCTCCAAAATTTTGAGCAATCCACGTTGCTTGTGACTGAGCAGTGACAACTCTACAGTCAGCATTACAATACCACCACTGCTGTGTTTACTGAAGAAATTAATGTTGAAGATGGAAACCGCTGGCATGATGCAAGTGGGGGAATCTGAAGATGAAAATGATCAGCGTGATGATACCAACATCAGGCAACCTGCCTCAGGAAACGCTGGTCCCAGCTATGACAAAGAACAGGACGAGGAACAGCTGGAGTTGGAGCAGGAATTGGATGCCCCCACTGCTGAGGGACAGAGCGGTGCACGTTGGACTTCCACAATTTAGCGGGAATGGACAGCAGAAGAGGAAGAAAGTGATGCTGGTGACGAATATGGTGCATCACAACAATCACAACGCTCACAAGAACATGAAGACAGAGGAGTCTGGCAGGATTCTCTGGCACACATGGCTCAATTCATGCTAGACTGCATTGAACGCGGCCCGCGCATTATTCACTATTCATTATTATTCATTATTCTGGACAACACCAATTACTGGGTTTATACCCAGTTTATACAAACACAATGTTAAAAAACTGATTGAAGAAAGTGTCAGACAGGTCAAAAATGGAACAATTCCAGCAGGCCCTTGAGGATGGAGACTTTAGAGAGGAGATTGACATCCTCCTCCTTCTCTAGCCAGTTGTACGCCGACAGACTGACTTCAGCAAACCCAGGAGGACCAGGAGGGCAGCAAAGAACACAAGCTGCTGCTAGTGCCCAAAAGGGAATGGTATTGGCAGTGTCCTTGGAGTGGGAACATTTTCTGACACCCATGCAGCAGCCCACAGAACAGCAATCGGGCAGTTCCACGTCCTCCAACACCAATCGCCTGGAGAAGATGGTCAAGGACTACATGTCAGATGGTGTAGCTGTGTTGAACAATCCATCTGCAGACAGACGGTGAGTGTGACAGCACAGAAGGACCATGGCAACTCACTTATAGTACCACAGTTTGATAGTGCTGCCCAAAAAATTATATGGATCCGTGGACCCGGGCAGTACTGGGAAGTGGGAACGCAGATTTTAGTACCTAAACACACGATACAACATGTTTTCCGGGGTCAAACTCTGAGGCACATACAGATGGTCCCGATCATCATCCTCATCATACAACTCTTCTCCTGAGTCTGACCCACCCACCACCTCTGCCACCCCAACATCCCCAGACACAGACCCCTCATCGTCCTCAACATTAACTTGGGATGCTGGCCTGAGCCCGACCTCCTCCTCCACATCAGGCCCCATCATCTCCTCAATGGCAGCCCTCAATAATCGCTCTGGCGCCGGACCGATGGACACAACGTTCTCCTCCGGGGAGGGCTGCTGCTGACCACTGGCTGCTGGGGTGGATGTTATAGCTTGCGTGGGGCGTTGGCTGTTGCTGTTGTTGGGAGTGCTGCTCACAGCGGAGGTCTCTGAGGAACTCATGGTGAGCTCATATAGTGGTTGACGTTGAGTGGAGTATTACTGATCCCAGCAATATACACACTGACTGGCAGGGTACGCAATGCTATATAGTGGTTGACGGTGAGGGAAGTACTACAGATCCCAGCAATATACACAGTGGCTGGCAGTACAATGGTATGGGTGGGTGAGCAGAGTACTACAGATCCCAGCAATGCTATATAGTAATGGGGTGACTGAGTGAGCGGCAGTGTACTACTGTTCCCAGCAGACACAGAGTGGCAGTAAACACAATGCTATATAGTGTGGCTGAGCGAGTGGTGTAGTACTGTTCCCAGCAGACACAAAGTGGCAGTAAACACAATGCTATATAGTGTGGCTGAGCAAGGTACACAGAGTGGCAGTAAACACAATGCTATATAGTGTGGCTGAGCAAGCGGTGTAGTACTGTTCCCAGCAGACACAGAGTGGCAGTAAACACAATGCTATATAGTGTGGCTGAGCGAGCGGTGTAGTACTGTTCCCAGCAGACACAGAGTGGCAGTAAACACAATGCTATATAGTGTGGCTGAGCAAGGTACACAGAGTGGCAGTAAACACAATGCTATATAGTGTGGCTGAGCGAGCGGTGTAGTACTGTTCCCAGCAGACACAGAGTGGCAGTAAACACAATGCTATATAGTGTGGCTGAGCAAGGTACACAGAGTGGCAGTAAACACAATGCTATATAGTGTGGCTGAGCGAGCGGTGTAGTACTGTTCCCAGCAGACACCAAGTGGCAGTAAACACAATGCTATATAGTGTGGCTGAGCAAGGTACACAGAGTGGCAGTAAACAGAATGCTATATAGTGTGGCTGAGCGAGGTACACAGAGTGGCAGTAAACAGAATGCTATATAGTGTGTCTGAGCGAGCGGTGTACTACTATTACCAGCAGACACAGAGTGGCAGTAAACAGAATGCTATATAGTGTGGCTGAGCGAGGTACACAGAGTGGCAGTAAACAGAATGCTATATAGTGTGGCTGAGCGAGCAGTGTACTACGATTCCCAGTTGACACAGAGTGGCAGTAAACAGAATGCTATATAGTGTGGCTGAGCGAGCGGTGTACTACTATTCCCAGCAGACACAGAGTGGCAGTAAACAGAATGCTATATAGTGTGGCTGAGCGAGGTACACAGAGTGGCAGTAAACAGAATGCTATATAGTGTGGCTGAGCGAGCGGTGTACTACTATTCCCAGCAGACACAGAGTGGCAGTAAACACAATGCTATATAGTGTGGCTGAGCGAGGTACACAGAGTGGCAGTAAACACAATGCTATATAGTGTGGCTGAGCGAGCGGTGTACTACTATTCCCAGCAGACACAGAGTGGCAGTGAACAGAATGCTATATAGTGTGGCTGAGCGAGGTACACAGAGTGGCAGTAAACAGAATGCTATATCGTTTGTCTGAGCGAGCGGTGTACTACTATTACCAGCAGACACAGAGTGGCAGTAAACAGAATGCTATATAGTGTGGCTGAGCGAGGTACACAGAGTGGCAGTAAACAGAATGCTATATAGTGTGGCTGAGCGAGGTACACAGAGTGGCAGTAAACAGAATGCTATATAGTGTGGCTGAGCGAGCGGTGTACTACGATTCCCAGTTGACACAGAGTGGCAGTAAACAAAATGCTATATAGTGTGGCTGAGCGAGCGGTGTACTACTATTCCCAGCAGACACAGAGTGGCAGTAAACAGAATGCTATATAGTGTGGCTGAGCGAGGTACACAGAGTGGCAGTAAACAGAATGCTATATAGTGTGGCTGAGCGAGCGGTGTACTACTATTCCCAGCAGACACAGAGTGGCAGTAAACACAATGCTATATAGTGTGGCTGAGCGAGGTACACAGAGTGGCAGTAAACACAATGCTATATAGTGTGGCTGAGCGAGCGGTGTACTACTATTCCCAGCAGCGACACAATGACTGGGGGGACCCTGGCTAGCGTGGCTGGAGCACGAACTACCCTGCCTGCCTACCCAAAGCTAAATCCACAGACAAATGGTGGAGATATGACGTGGTTCGGGTATTTATTTACCCGAACCACGTGACAGTTCGGCCAATCAGAGTGCGTTCGGGTCCGAACCATGTGACCCGTTCGGCCAATCATAGTGCTAGCCGAACGTTCGGGGAACGTTTGGCCATGCGCTCTTAGTTCGGCCATGTGGCCGAACGGTTTGGCCAAACACCATCAGGTGTTCGGCCGAACTCGAACATCACCCGAACAGGGTGATGTTCTGCAGAACCCGAACAGTGGCGAACACTGTTCGCCCAACACTACTCTGTGCACGCACGCGTGTCACTCTGAATCTAGGTGGACTATCAGTCCCAGCCACACCAGTACTGTTTTGCAATGTATCCAGTGAACCGAGTGCGGGAGCCGCCTCCAATGCGGATTCCGCCGTTACCAATGCAGATTCCGCCGTTCCAAATGCGGATCCCGCCGCTCTGCCTATGCGGCATGCAGCGTTTTTTCCGCGTTGTGACACCATGCTGGACGCGTAAACAGCCGCCTCACCTTGAGAGGCAGCTGCTTTTCCGCGTTTCATCACACATAGTTATTCAGTTTGCCTGGAGTTAAGATGCTGATGTCTTTGGTAAATGTAAGAATGTAAATCCAGGGTGAGGTAGCATTTTACAATGGGCAGAAATTGACTAAATGATTTATGAATGACTATTATAATACCTATTTAATTAGGCCCATTTTAAAAACTGTGCTAAATAAACAGCCAGCGTCCATGTCCCCTCCCCTTCCCCCTGTGCATATGCCTACAACTGCCCACACGTGTGACAACTGCTGGGGCTCAGCACCTTTACACTCGGCGTCAGACTGAAATGCAAGATCCCAGGACTTTTATTAGGTAGGATAAGTGATATACAATAAATGCCGACTTTATTATTGTGCACTGTACATTGGCACTGCTTGCTTCTTTGCTGTATATGTCAATCCTTTGGGTTTGTATGTACAATATGTCTATTTCCCCTTCCATTCCTTTTTATTGGGGTGGGTGTGGGGGTACTCAAGGGAGTGTTTAATTTGTAGTAGTGTGTAGTAGTGTGTAGTAGTGAATTTGCCCAAACTGGTTTTGCAAATTTTTCAAAAAATTGCAACATGTTCCATTACATTTTCCCCATTTTATTTAATGAGTGAGTTGAGTGAATTTGCTCAAACCAGTTTTGCATTTGCATTTTTTTTTATTTTTCATGAAATGTTGCCATTTTGTGAATTTAATATAAAGATGTCTACATTTATTTCCCAATTGATTGCAAAGCTGCATACATGATATCAACACCAATACAATTTCGCTAAATAATTGCTAAATATAAATTGACCAGATTCGCTGCAAAAATTATGTTTATGAATTTTGCATTATTAACCCCTAGTTTTAGGGTGGTGTTTAAATGTAATTAAAATTGTTATATACCCTCTCTTCTTAAAAGCAAGAAATTTCCATTATAAAAAAAACATCACAGAGACATTTAAAGACAAAAACAGACACATTCTACAAATCACCATATGCAGAGCTCAAATATACACATAGGTTGTGATCATTAAAATAAAAGATACACCTACAGTACATATGATAAACAAAGTACATTTGTTTACAGTATCTATTCTATTAACTTCCTTATTTCATCATGAAAGCTAATCCTGAGAAAACTACTGTTAGGCCTAGTTCAAAGTGCTACAAATTCAGGAATGGGAAGACCTTTGATTTTGTGAAAAGGAATCTAGGAGGATGTGGAGGCAAAAAAGGAAGAAGACTTTAATGCCTTTAATTCCTTATTTACTAGAGCTTTAAGAAAGAAAGAAAGAAAAAAACACAAAAAGGATTAATGTAGCATAAAAACAGAGTGGATGGGGGGGTTCAAGATGACAGTATGAACATGACAAAAATGTAATGGATGGAACTGCCGCTCTGCCACCCAGTTTGATATTCCCATAGGTATTTCACCACCTACCGGTATGTAATTTTAACTTGATAACTCCTTAATAAAATTGACAATTTAAAAATAATGTCAATAAAAGTAAAAGGGGCAGAATTATCAGTGAGTTGATAAGAAACAACATAGAAATTGCATTTTTCCAAGAGACACACTTAAAGTATGAAAAATACCCCCAATTTTAGATAATATCTTGAAACACTGGATTATTAATGCAAATAAGGAAAAGAAGAGTCAGAGGTGGTTATTATTTTAAACTCTACGCTAAATTTTGATATAGATAATGTTATCCAAGATGTAAAGGCAAGGCAGCTGATTGTGGTGGGGTGAACAAGAGGCATGCATGTCACACTAGCCAACCCATTTGCTCCCAATAACGGGCAGGTGGACTACATACTAAATCTCTTAGACAAAGGAACCAACTATCGAAGGGAATATAATTCTCAGAGGAGACCTAAACCTCACAATAGACCCAGAACGAGACTCCTCTAATGGCACTAGCTATATTTCAAGAAATAGGTTAGAATAGCACTCACACAAGGTAGTCTGGTAGATAGTTGGGGAATCAAAAATCCAGGGATTAATGATTATACATTTTACTCAGCTGCACACAAGGTCTTCTCCAGACTAGATTGCTTTCCCATCCAACAACACCAAGTTTTAGAAGTGGTAGAAGTCAACACTGGCAAGATTTCCTTTCCTGACCATGCTCCAGTAACACTAACACTAAACTTCGGACAAAGGTCACTACAGGGGAAGAATTGGAAACTCAATGCAAAATTATTAGAAAGAGAAGACAAAAGAAACAAAGTTGGGGAAAACTTGAGAGAATTTCTAATAATTAGCAATAACAAAGAAACGTCAATATCTAATTTGTGGGACACCATGGAAGGTGTGATTTGAGGATTACTAATTTGGATTCAGAGGAGGGAGAATAAAAAAATAATTTTTGTGAGTGACCTGACCAAATGAACTAGCTTTCTAGAAAAGGAAAAAGAACATAAAATAAATCCAGCAACTGATTCACTGGCGGCAGCGACTCAAGTAAGAGCTGATCTGAATAACCTGATGAATAATAACTTCCAGAGAGAACATTCTCTTTTTAAAAAATACACTAATGATATTAATAAAAGAGGGAAGATACTAGCTGAGGCATTGAAAAAAGACAAGACCTCGGCTTTGTTAAGAAAATTAAAGATGAGTAAAGCAACACACCAGGATGAAATAGGAATAAGTACTTTTTAGACAAATTAAACCTTCCCGACCATTAGCAATGAGGAAAGCGATTGCTTGGCTAGCTCAATTAAAGAAAAATAAATCTTGGATGCAATAAAAATACATCCAAATGGAAAAGCCCAGGACCCAATGGCTTCTGCACAGAATTCTATGAATACTTTGAGGAAGATTTTGTCACACTGCTTTGTAGATTGGTGAATGATACAAATGGGCAAGAAATCTTTACAAAATAAACCAATAAAGCAATTATCCCTTTAATCCCTAAAGAAGGGAAAACACTTGAAGAGTGTGCCGATTTAAGGCCTATTTCACTCATCAACCTAGATGTGAAAATTTACTCCAGAATGTTATGTTCCAGAAAATGCAAACGATAAATTACTAAGCACAATGCGGTTTCAGGAAAGGGAAAAGGATTCAAGATAATATTTGTTTAATAATTAGCCTGATACATCATTGTAAAGTAGGAAGGCAGGAGACGGCAACAATTACTACAGGCGCCGAAAAAGCATTTGAGCGCATATCTAGTGAATTTCTCTTTTAAACACTAAAAAGATTTGGGTTCAGAGAACCAATTATCAATAGAATAAATTAAAAAAACTATATAGAGATCAAATGGCACAAGTAAAAGTAAATGGGAATGTAGAAGATAGTTTCCAGTTTAAAAACAGCATCAGACAAGGATCCCCCCACCACCATTACTATTTAATATATGCCTTAAAGTTGTAATAAAAAATGAATAAAAAAAACAATAAAAGGTGTTAAAAGAGGTTGGAAGAGATTATGATAATGGCATATGCCGACAACATTTTGTTTGTACTAACGGATCCTATAAGATTAATCCAAAAATGTCAAGATATGTTGGATAAATTCTGTAGTTGCTTCAACTTCAAAATTAACACAGATTGACTGTACAAGTGATAGGAAAGAAAAGATTTAAGAACTCAGCAACTTTGGGTGGTTATACACTTAAATTAAATACTTAGGTATTAACCACTTGCCGACCGCACACTCATACCGTGCGGCGGCAAAGTGGTAGCTGGAGGACCAGCGACGCAGTTCTGCGTCGCCAGGTGCCTCCCTGATTAATCAGGAAAGGCCGCTCGCCCGAGCGGCCGTTTCCTGTCAGATCACGGAGAGGGTCTCCGTGAATAGCCTGCGAGCTGCTGATTGCGGCTCGCAGATTAAATGTAAACGTAGGAGACACATGTCTCCTTTGTTTACATTGTACGGCGCTGCTGCACAGCAGCGCCGTAAGGCAGATCGGCGATCCCCGGCCAATCAGCGGCCGGGGATCGCCGCCATGTGACAGGGGACAGCCTGTCACTGGCTGCACAGGACGGATAGTGTCCGGTGCAGCCCCGATCACCGGGGGGGAGCAGGTAGGAGAGGGAGGGGGGAATTTTGCCGCGGAGGGGGGCTTTGAGGTGCCCCCCCCCCCCCCCGCAACACCCAGGCAGGCAGAAGAGATCAGACCCCCCCCTGCACATCATCCCCATAGGGGGAAAAAAGGGGGCAATCTGATCTCTCTGCCTGCTACCTGATCTGTGCTGGGGGCGCTGGTCCTTAAGGGGGGGGGGGTAAAGGGTGGGTCATCAAGTGGTTAATCTCTGCTGTGATGTTTCCAAACTAAACATTAACAATGTTTTAAAAATCCAAAGAGAAAGCCCCCCCCCCAAAAAAAAAAAAACCTTACTAATTGGGACATAGCATGCTTTACTTCTTGGGATGGTAGTGGTAATTAACCATTATGGGCTTTAAGCCTATGGTCCTTAAGAGATTAAGATGTCCATCCTTCCCAAATTACAAATTTTGTGATGCAGTACCTGTTAATTGTCCTCCCTAACACATATATCAACAAATGGCACAAGATGTCAAATAGCAGAAAGAAAGAGAATTGGCTCTTGGGTGCATAAGAAAATACAAAAAATCTTTATTAATATACAAATCTCATCATACACATAAACCTATAAATATATTTCACTATCTAGAGTTCCCCTTAAAAACAGTAGGTTGATCTCCCCTGGCATCAAAGTTCAGAATACTGAGGCTGCAGTCCTCAGAAACTGGAAAAATATATATATAGAGAAGCTCGCTCCAGTGATTAGGCCCACATTTGATGGTATGCACAAAGCTGAAGTAGGATTTGCATATTCAGACAAGGCTTGTTGTATATGTCACATACCCACATCATAAAGGGGTATATAACGCCATATATGATAGTTCATGAGACATTCAAACCAAAGGTTGTATCATTTCATATTGGCATGCAAAGTCCATATATATGGAAACAGCGGGGTGTCAGTAGTAGGAAAGATAGTATACACTGATTTTGGAAGTGTAACTGACACAAATAAGCTCTCACAGTCCCCCAATCGCAGGGATGAAATGCCAGCAGTGTAGACTTGAAAGGTAAATCGCTGAAAGCATGGCAAAAAGCAGAGTTCAAAAGCCAGCAGATGATAAGCAAGCCATGCAGGGTTTAGTGAATATAGTTACCATCCTGTCATTCATGCGTAAAGTTCAGTTGCTGAGTTGTGCATAAGGAGTGGCTCTCTGCAAGGATGCCTCAGAGGAGAAGGTAGCCGCCAGGATGCCTGACATGTTTCGCCGCACTAGCGGCCTTTTCAAAGGCAGGCAGCCGAACACAAAATTACCCACAGATGCCATAATGGCGTTTTTAAGCCCGTCACGGAATCGTCCATCCCCGCCCACCTCCACCCACGTCAGGACTACGCCCACCACACACCACGTGGGCGTATGGGCGGCGGCTCGCTCGGGCGCATGTGCGCTCCTATGCGTCAAGCTGGACATGTGTGTTGCGTCCCCTTGAGGCTAAAAAGCGAGGAGCCGACCAACGTCCAGAGGCGGGCAATAGGGGAGGGAGGGGGAACGCAGACTCCGTCAAAGATGGCCAGGAGATTATAGTGAAGTCTCCTTATACCCAAAAGGGGGCAACAGTAACTAAAAATATATCTAAATGCATCTATAATGGGTATCAACACCCAGACACAAAGAGTCACCCATATGCGTCAAGGTGATTTAACCCCAAAAACATATAATACCATATAAATATATGGATATGCTTATGTGAAAGGCATCACAGAAAAACGCGGCAGATGGAAAATGTACAGTAATGGCGCGTTTATGCGCCAACATGTATGAAGCCGCGAATTACATATAATGCCGTCCACAAAGCACATCACATGACAAAAGTAATAAAAACAAAATATAAACCATATATAATCTAAAGTGAAGGGGGAGACACACCCCAATAAATCAAACACTGGCACCATAAATGCACAAAGCAGAATGCACAAAACATGTGCATATAAGTGCACACAAAGTGACAGAATATATCTAGGCCTGAAACGAGGTCACAAAGGGAGAGGAGACGCGAAACAGGAAGAGAAGACAAAAGGTTTTTGCTATTTGACATATTAATTGTTGGCATGATGCATAGGAAAATAATCATTGTTATTATTGGTATTACAATTGTTTATTGATGTTTTGGTCTCATTTAGTCACATTCCCAATTTTCTTCAGAGATATTGTGAATTTAAATGGCACAAGATGTTTCAGTATTTTTTATGGGCAAAGTCTAATAGAAGGATAGGCTACCATACTATCACCAAACCAAAAGAATTGGGGGGTTGGCGGCACCAGATATGAGTTGTTATTATAAGGCCATTCATATGCCGAGAGTTCTGGAATGGAAGATTGAACTGACTAGCCAACTAATCAAGGTATGACCTAAGATAGAAACAGAGCTAGCCAATCTAGAAATGGCATGTACATAGACCAGGAATACTTACAATTTATACCATAACACTAACCACACCATGATTAAACCAGTTCTAAGAACTCTCTATATACTAGTCAAGGGATGGGATAGGAAAAAAAGCACTTTCCAACTCACTTCTTTAAAGAGAACCCGAGGTGGGCAGATGGGGGGGGGGGGGGGGGAGGAGCAGATGGGACAAAGAGGCATGTTCTCTGCATTATACCATGTCTCTGTGTTCCCACGTCGCCTCTCTCTCCCCCCACCCCCCACCCCCACCACGCTATGATGGATTCCCTGTTCAAAACGCTCACCAGAGCATTCCTACAGGGTCTCCAGAGCTACCATTGGGCAGCTATCTCTCCCTGGCCACACCCTCTGCTGCTCCCCTGCCTCCCTGCACACTGGAGGAGAGAATGAATCTCTCAATTCAGCCTCGTAATCTATACGTTATGAAAGTGAAATTGCGTCAGTGCGGCCCACAGGAGCAGCGGGCAGCCAGCCACCTCAGGCTCTCTTTAAGTAAGAATCCAAATTTCCCTCGGCACAACAACCCCAATGGCTTGTTAAAAAACAGGTCTTAACAGAACCGGAGGAATATGGATGGTTATACTGGAGAGAGAGACCATTTTTACGCTATCCAGGTCCGATCCGGATCCGGAAACCTGGGCCACTATCCGGATAGCACTATCCGGATTCTATCTGGATATCTGGCCGCATAATCCGGATACCCGCGGGTATCCGTCCAGATATCCGGATCCGGATAGTGTAACTAAGGAGATGAATGATGTCATTCAGCCAATCAGAGGGCTCCCAGCAGAAGCCCTAGCAACCAATCACAGAGGAGAACCCTGGCCAGTCCCACCTGACCTCATTGAGCCAATCAGAGGCCTCCCAGCCTAAGCCCTGGCACCCAATCACAGAAGTGAACCCTGGCCAGCCCCCCAGTATAGTAAGGAGGGCTGGCATGATGAAACAGATCGTCCTTGCTTGTGTGGCTGGCTGGTCACTGACAGACTTGCTCCAGTGCTGGCTTAGCAAGTGCTGTATTATACAGTGATAAACCTAAAGCTTTGAGTGCTAAACACCTTCACTACACTCAGGGCCGGCCCTAGACCTTTTGCCGCCTGAGGCAAAATTAGAAAAAATCGCCGCCCCCCCCCCCCCCCAGCCGTGGGTGGGGGGGAGGGGGGCGCTGAGCTGGAGAGATAGCTGACAGAAAGGGGGTATTGGGCCTAGTGGTGGGGAGGGGGGTCGGACCCCCCTCCCCACCGCTAGGCCCAATACCCCCTTTCTGCCAGCTACCCCTCCAGCTCGGCGGGCGGCACCCAGCATCCATGGACAGGTGGGTGCCGCCACCCCCCCCCCCCCAGATCTGCCGCCTGAGGCAAATATTTTACCCCGCCTCATGAGCGGGCCGGCCCTGACTACACTATTGTTCTATTTGTGTAATTGTTTGCTTTCATTCACTCAGTTGGGTCCTGTGCCTGTCTGTGTGTGCTGTGCCGGCCAGCAGGACAGTATAGGGAATAGGAGGATTACTGTGTTATTGCATTGTAGTTAGTACTGCAGTTAGTTGTTATGGTGGCGGCCTGGCGGGTACACACGATGCGTTCCTGTACTTGATTTCCCGCTCGATTCCCGTCGACTCAGTTTTTTCCGACATGTACGATTTGCGTTTCGATGGATCGTTAGGTCGATTCGCATGTAAAGTATGTCAAATCGACCTAACGATCCATCGAGATGCAAATCGGACATGTCGGAAATAATTGAGTCGACGGGAATCGAGCAGGAAATCGAGTACAGGAAATGTGTGTACCAGGCCGCCACCATAACACAGTGTGCACTGTCTGTCCTCTACTCTGCGGTCTGTCACTCCGTGCTGATTTGATGTAAAGTCCAACCCCGATTTTATTAAAGTAAAAGTACCCCACATCATCTGGTGACATCATCACGGATAAGTTGTACTATGTCTGCTGGCACCGGCAGTTGGGGAAGGGGCAGCAAGGGCAAGAGGACAGGGAGCAACATTACGGCCACCCTCAGAAGATCAGCCGTGTCAGTGTCGACCCCAGCGGGCAGTCTACCCTCAGTCAGCGAGCTTTTCGCTCCAGGCGCCGCGATTGATCTCAGGGCTGTTAGCTGCAAGGAGTTTGTGGAGGATGTTCTGGGTTTTGAGGAGGGGGGGTATGATGTTGATGATGGGATGAAGGACCGTGACTACTGTCAGCTCTGACTCTGAGGAGGAGGATGCGTCGGTGGGTTTGGCACTGAGGATTAGCATTGCAGACAGTGGCCATGGAATGCGGGACCCACCACATCCTTCTGCCACTACCACCAGTCGCACCACTCAACCCCCAACCGCCACAGCGAGAAAAGCCGCAACATCCCATTCAGGCCGCAGGGGAATCTTCACCTCCCCAATCTGGCCGCCACGGTGCCACAGGCCACTGCTGCTGATACCGCCACCTATATTCAACCCAAAACACAATTGCGCTGTCATTTTTTTGGAGGTGTCTGTGCTGAAAACTGTCATGTCTCAGTTGTGCGATTGGACTTTGGACACAATGTGGGCTGCATGATGCTACATGCATCATTTACCCTAAAAACCCCTTTAAAAGCTATTTAAAGGGCACTTTCATTTTTTCTATCCGGATACCCGAATAGGTCGGGTATCCATGGGTAATGCGGCCGGATATCCGGATCCGATCCGGATAGCTGCAAGGTCGGATCCGGATATCCGAGTCGGATCCGGATATCTGGGTACCCGGATCCGGGCAGGTAATGAAAAGCACTACTCGAGCAACCCTGCGTATGAGTGATTGCTAGTGAGTAAGGATATGATACAAAGCCCCTAAAATAGGCACATGGTAGCCATGAAGGAGGAAGAAAGGGGCCAATATTTAATTTTTCTCTTCTCATCTTCGCGTTTCTGTTTCTCCTACTTAGCATTAACCTCCATATGATTCAGAGAGGTATGGTTGAGCATTGGGAAGAACAATATAGATGGAGGGTCATTTTGGGTAAGGCCTCCCCAGATACATATACACAAAATCTTGAGGAGCGCATGGGCTATAAAAAATGAACTGTCACCCTATAATAGGGGAGCCTGTTTGGGCAACCACTTCCAGAGAGGTATTATGCCACTGCGGGCTCTCACCACCGCTGAAAAGCACTGCTCTCAAACCTTAGGATGGACTACACCGGAGGGGTCCGCATTGCTGCATGTAATGTCAGGCTGATCGGCATTGACAGAGGGTCCACAGTCGGGAGAGAGACGCGCGAAGGACTGCCACGTAGCCTGTTGAATTCCACTGACGTCACGGAGCCGTGTCACGTGACATGTTTCACCTGCTGCTACAGGCTTTCTCTCCACGTTTGAGAAAGCCTGTAGCAGCAAGTGAAACATGTCACGTGACACGGCTCCGTGATGTCAGCGGAATTCAACAAGCTACGCGGTAGTCCGGAGCGCGTCTCTCCCGACTGTGGACCCTCTGTCAATGCCGATCAGCCTGACATTACATGCAGCAATGCGGACCCCTCCGGTGTAGTCCATCCTAAGGTTTGAGAGCAGCACTTGTCAGCGGTGGTGAGAGCACGCAGTGGCATAATACCTCTCTGTCTCAATGTAGAAGTGACTTATCTGTGACAGTATATGGCAAAAGTGGCGGCCGGGTACAGCATACTGAACTGGATTAAGTTGAGTGGGCCCATTATACAGGCATGGACACTTGTCAGCATGGCTGATGCAAGTTACTTATACAGTGACATTTTTAGACACAGAGCAACCATATGCATAGGGGGAAGGTTATCCACCATTAACGGAGAGGACGCTGGATAGTGGACTTGACATACCATAATCTACTCAATGGCGGAACAGTTACTTTGAAAAATTGGGACTGGTGCATTTGAATTGCAGGCAAGCAGTGCACAGGATTTTCAGTGGCAATAGTGTGGCGCCTTAGGGTGTGTGTGCAAACATGGTTGAGTGGAGTCAGCTGACATCATAACATGGCCGTGCTATTTTAAGGGGGGGAGGATAAAGGTTTATATGTGGTTGCTGTTTTGATAATTTTTTTGAAATAAAGCGGAACTGTGAAGAAGACTTTCAGTGCATTGTGTTGTGGTACTCCCCAGATACATAGTCAGCCTGTCAAAATAGTTGAGATAGATGTACAAATCCTTCTCCTTTATCTGGTATTTTCTATGTCTTTGTTGTTGTTTTTTTTACTTTTTTTCTCTTTCTCCTCTAGGGGAGGGGTTTATTTGTCTTTTTCTTTTATATTTTATAGTCTCATCCTCCATGTGTACAATGGAGGAATGGATAAGATGAATAAAGATAAATAAATAAACAAACAATGATGCAAATGACACCTAACAAAAGGGCGTGGTGATGAAGCCAAGATCTCTGGTTGGGCCTTGTGCATGGTACGCTGAGTTTGAAATATAAAAAAAATAAATACATTCAAAAAATAATAATAATTTTGTATGTCAAATCACTGCCCATATAAATCTATGGGTCTGTTCACATCTCTACTTTGTAACAGATCATGTAATTCTTACTCACTGCATGCAGGCTTTGAGCTAACCTCTATGCCCATGCGCCATGGCAGTTCACACTCAATTTAACACGCGTAAGCCTAAGCATGAATTCACAGTGGTCAGTTGCATAATGCATGAGTTGCAATGCGCTAAAATGTGTGAGAACTGCAATGGAGACTGGACATAGATTTAAATGCAAAGCCTGTATGCAGCGAGTTAGAAAAATGTGATCAGTTACGATTCTTTACTGTGACCAGGCCCATAGAATTGTATAGGCAGTGCGTTGACATGAAGCGTTATTCTGCAACACAACTGAGCACTGTGAATCTAGCCTAAGTGTTAGTGAAAATAAAATGGGTGTCAGATCAGCAACTGTAATGTTCACAGCTCTTGGAATTCCCCGTCTAATTGCATTTATGCAGGGCTGCAGTAAAAATTTTAATTTCTTTAGCCCACGTGACCACATTTTTAAAATAGGATTTCTGGCTGTTTGAGCTTTTTTTGAGAAAAAAAAGGAAACAAAAAAAGTAATTCTGCTAACTAAGCTTTCAAATTGCATACATACAGTACATCTATGCATGGAGTTTGTGCTTTACGTTATGCCTGTATACATTATGGGCTTGATTTCGAAGAAGGCTGTTAAAACCAATCCTGGATAGGGTAATACAGAAAGGAGGACGCTACAGATGGGGATTTCCCCTTTCAGTAAATATTACAATAAAGGGCAAATCGTTCGTGATTAAGGATGGCGACCCCCTGGACCAGATCTCCCAGATCCTTGAGCTTACAGACTTTCGCATAGAGGAATGGTTGTCGCCAAAAAATAAGGTTATGCAAGCTACTCAGCTTAGGCTTAATGGAGGGTGCTTTAGTTCCGGATGGAAGGGGAGCTGTCCCTGCCATCTAGCAGATTGGTCTTAGGTTCTGCTGTCGCACTAGCAGATGTGCGCCAGCATTGGTGTCCGTGGGACACGGGTTGACAGATTTAGTCAATCAGTTTATGATCAACCCTTTTGTGTTGGATCTAGAATGGAGATGAGTGGTGTTGTATGCATGTGTGAGTGTTTGGTGGGTCCCTCCTCCGAGTCCTCCCCTTCATTTTTTTTTAATGCACTTTACAAATAAAGATGGATATTTTAAGGATTAAATCCCTGAATGTAAGGGGTGCTAATTCGGGGCTTAAAAGAGGGAGAATAATAGATGAACTGTTGCGAAATAAGATAGACATAGGTATTTTTCAAAGAGACACACTTTAAAGAAGGAAAAATCCCTAAAATTATTAATAAAAAATATGGCAATTGGATTAATAATGCCAACCCTAGAAAGAAGGCAGGTGGAGTCTCTATCGTGATTAGTTCCAATCTAGACTTTAAGACAGATCAGATCTTCAGAGACCCGGAAGGAAGATTCCTTGTAGTGCTGGGTAGGGTCAGGGGCACACAGATTACCTTAGCCAACCTATATGCCCCTAATCGGGGTCAGGTCAGGGTGATAATGGAGTTCCTGGATTTGGTCAAATGCAGAAGGAAAGGAAGGATTATAATAGGGGGGGATTTTAATTTGGCGACAGACCCCGTTTTGGATAGCGCTGGTGAGTCGATAAGTATATCAAAGAGGGACAGAACCAGGTATAATGACACGGTGAGACATCATAAACTATTGGATGCTTGGCGAATACTCAACTTAGGGGTAAGAGACTATACATATTATTCCAAAACCCATAATATATTCTCAAGGATAGACTTCTTTTTGGTTCCCCAGGACCAGGTCCAATGGATAATTGATGCTGAAATTGGGGTTAGGTCCTTATCAGACCATGCCCCAGTGAGAATTACTATAAACGGTTTTGGGGGGACAGCACAAACTAAATCTTGGAGTTTGGATACAGATCTATTAACAGATGAGAATGTTAAAGCAGAAATTTGCACTACTATTATGGAGTTTTATAAAATCAACCGCACACCTGGTGTGTCGGAAAAACTGCTTTGGGATACCCTTAAATGTGTGCTTAGGGGTATATTTATGAAATTTAGTGGAAGGAGGAGGAAGGAAAGAAAAGAAAAGATTGATAAATTACTACATGACTTAACCTCCCTGGCGGTAAGCCCGTGCTGAGCACGGGCTATGCCGCGCAGGGGGATTTCTCAGGCCCTGCTGGGCCGATTTGGATACTTTTTGGTTTGCAACACGCAGCTAGCACTTTGCTAGCTGCGTGTGCAGTCTGATCGCCGCCGCTCTGCGGCGATTATTTGCCTCCGCTCGCCGCGCCGGCTCCCCCCCCCCAGACCCCGTACGCTGCCTGGCCAATCAGTGCCAGGCAGCGCTAAGGGGTAGGCCGGGACTCCCAATGACGTCACGACGTCGATGACGTCGGTGACGTCATGCCGCCCGTCGCCATGGCGACGGGGGAAGCCCTCCAGGAGATCCCGTTCTTTGAACGGGATCTCCTGATCTCCGATCGCCGGAGGCGACTTTGTCTCGCTACATGAAAAGAAAAAAAAAATTTAAAAAAAAAGATTTGCTGCCCCCTGGTGGATTTTTTGCAAACCGCCAGGGGGGTTAAATGAGGTAGAAAACCAACATAAAAAACCCCAAATAGGTCAACATGGGATAACCTGATCAGTGTCAGGGGAGAGCTTAATAATCTACTGGATTCCCGTTGTCTTAGACAATATAGGACAATAAGAAAAATATATCACCTTGAAAAGAATAGATCGGGGAAAGTATTAGCAAATTTGCTCAAAAAGGACCACAGTTCTAATTGTATTGAAAAAATCTGCGACGAGAATGGGACTATACAATTCGCAACACATAAGATAGGGTCTGCTTTCGCACAGTTTTATCAGAAACTATATCATCTGTCAGAGACCATAGGGGACTCGAAGAGTAAAGCACTCGAGAAGCATGTGGCCATGCAAGTCCTACATAAAAAAACTAGTGAGATTCTTGAGGCCCCTATACAGGAGAAGGAGTTTGTTAAAGCAGTAAGAAGCTTGACAAATGGCAAATGCCCAGGGCTAGATAGGTTTCCGGTAGAATTTTTTAAGCTTTTTTCAAACTCCTTAGCTCCGCATTTATGTACATTGGTGAATGATAAGGGGGGTGGTGGGACTTTTTCAGATAGAGCTAATGAGGCTACAATTTCCCTAATACCAAAAGAAGGTAAATCTCTTATGGCGTGTGAAGATTTTCGTCCCATATCAATTATGAATTGTGATGTCAAAATATATTCCAGGATCTTAGCTGCAAGACTGGGTGAAATAACGGACCTGGTTCTGGGGAATCAACAGGCTGGCTTTCAAAAACAAAGACATGTTAAAGACAACATCTATACAGCTATTAATGTGGTAAATGGTTGTAAATTGAGTAATAAAGAAGCAATATTAGCCACTATCGATGCAGAAAAAGCCTTTGATAGGGTATCTAGGGGTTTTATATTTGATGTTCTTAAGAGGATTGGCCTGGGTCCCTGTTTTGTTGACAGAATAATACATTTGTACTCCAATCAATCAGCAAGAGTCAAGATAAATGGCTGTCTATCTGAGAGCTTTAGTTTAACTAATAGAGTTCGGCAAGGACGCCCTCTCTCTCCAGTGCTGTTCAATTTGAGTCTAGAGCCCCTTATCAGAGCTATCCAAGGGGATCCCTTTATAGAGGGGATAGTGAATGAAGGGGAGGAAATAAAATTGATTGTTTACGCTGATGATATACTCCTCACTTTGACCAATCTAGGGGTCTCTATGAAACACTGTATGAAATGGTTCACTCAGTTTGGGATGGCTACTAATTTTAAAATTAATGAACAAAAATCTATAATTCTTGATTTGGGCTGCTCCCCTGGAACCAAGAAAGCTATTCAGGACAGTATAAATTTTTGTTGGGACAGTCACTCAAATATTTTGGTGTAAGAATTTGCGCTGAATCAAGAGATTTATATAGAGCCAATTATGGGGACATAGTAGCAATTAGTGTTGGGCGAACACCTGGATGTTCGGGTTCGGGAACGTTCGCCGAACATGGCCGCGAACTCCCCGAACATCCCGCTTTTGGGGGCCCTATGGGGTCGCAGGCATAAGGGGGGAGCATGCCCCGATCGCGGGGGGGGGGGGGTCGGAAATTACCCCCACCCCCTCCGCTAGCGCTTCCCCCTCTGCCCGCTTCCCCATACAAAAGTTTGACGAAAGTAAAATAGTACCGGTGGTGGTGGCTGGCTGCTGCAGTGGCTGGCTGGCACTATGAAGTGACTGAGGAGGAGGAGTCGGAGTAGGACGCGTTGAGGGAGGCCGGGCAGCGGGCGGTTCAGCGGTAGTACCCTTGTGGTACTTCCGCCCTTTCTCTGACCTCACGTCCTCTGCATACGAGGGTACGCGTCATCACGCAGAGGACGTGATGTCAGAGAAAGGGCGGAAGTACCACAAGGGTACTACCGCTGAACCGCCCGCTGCCCGGCCTCCCTCAACGCGTCCTACTCCGACTCCTCAACCTCAGTCACTTCATAGTGCCAGCCAGCCACTGCAGCAGCCAGCCACCACCACCGGTACTATTTTACTTTCGTCAAACTTTTGTATGGGGAAGCGGGCAGAGGGGGGAGTGCTAGCGGAGGGGGTGGGGGGAATTTCCGACCCCCCCCCCCGCGATCGGGGCATGCTCCCCCCTTATGCCTGCGACCCCATAGGGGGGCCGTATTCGGCCGAACAGGGCCCTGTTCGGCCGGGCATTCAGCAGTTCGGGCGAACCCGAACAGTTTGGCCGAACACCACCAGGTGTTCGGCCGAACTCGAACATCACCCGAACAGGGTGATGCTCTGCAGAACCCGAACAGTGGCGAACACTGTTCGCCCAACACTAGTAGTAATATGTAGGGAAGCATTGAGAACCTGGGATCTCCCTTTTTTTAATGTTATTGGTAGAATAGCAATTGTAAAGATGAAGATATTGCCTAGATTACGGTTCCTGTTACAGTGGCTGCCCCTGTCCCTACCCAGCAAATGGTTTCAAGAATGGAACAAGATGTTCCAAAATTTTATATGGGCAGGGTCACGTCGTAGGATAGCATTCTCTATTACTTCAAGGGGTAAGGATCTCGGGGGTATGGCAGTTCCAGACATCTACAGATATTATACTAGTATTCATCTAGCTCGTGTGCTGGATTGGAGAATAAATGAGGACAATAGATTATGGGTAAGAATGGAGGGAAGCTGCCTCCGCCGAGACCTTCTCCTTTCCTGGATCCCAGCTCAGATACGAGCTGCTTTGTTTGTTCCCTCCCATCCCCTTATCCAACCTACGGTATCAATGTTAGCTAAAGTAATTGAGAGATGGCGGCATTTTGATGGAATATCCCCACTGATATCAATTGTAAATAATCCAGATTTTGGACCAACTAAAGATAAGGCTTGGTGTAAGGCTAATCATTTTCCTATGGATATGAGACTTATAGACTTAGTAGGTAATAGTGAACTAGCTATCTCTCCCTTACTTGATTCCCATAAAATTAATTCTTTCATACAACTAAAGAGTTATTGGAAGAATTTGGAGAGAAAGGAGGGTGTTATTAGCAACAACGTAAACAATTTTGAAAGATGGTTCCTATTAAAACAAAGGCCACCGAGGACTCTCTCAAACATTTATAAAGTGCTGGATGCCACCCTCCACAGGGTCCTCCCACGATTCTGTGACAGTTGGAAAAAATGTGAAGGAATTAAAATGAATGGAGAATTATGGGCTAGAGTTTTTAAAAAATATCTGGAATATATCGGACACCTATATTCAGCTTGCCCAATATAAATTATTAGCCAGATGGTACCTGTCGCCAGTTCGTATATTCAGATACGGCTTAGCTGTCGATGAAACCTGCTGGAACTGCGGACGGGATTCAGGTACCTTCTTGCATATGATGTGGAGCTGCCCTGTGGTGGAGGGCTTCTGGAAAGGGGTGGAGGAATTTTGCTCCGGGTACTTAATCCCTGGGGTTACATTAGATGTAAACTGGGCAATCTTTGGGATTAAAGATACAAAAGAAGCAGAAGGTGGTCCTGAGCAAAAACTATTGGTAGATTTGGGGGTAAGCTTAGCTAGGAAGCTTATTATTAAAAAATGGAAAAATCTGGAACCACTCTCCCTTGGAGAATGGAAAAAGGATATTATAGCATTTCTAAACAATAGAGTTTGGATAGGAGAAGATGATGTGACTGAAAGGTCTAATGCTACTTGTTAGGTTGTTATGAAACGGATTTGGGAGAAGAGTGTTGTCTGACTTCCGTATACCTCTTTGTTTTTTGTAAGGAGGAGGAGAGGACCTAGAAGTGTCCGAGTTTTTTGGGGGGAAGTATATGGAGAATGTATGAGGTATGTATGGGGTGTGGTAGGTGGGATGTCTGAGTGAACAGTAATCTGTCACTACTTTGTATTGTTTTACTATATTTCTAATATTTTTCTAATTCAAATAAGATTACTAAATAAAAGGTATGGTAAACCATGATGCAACTATTTACCCAACAAGGGAAGGTGCTGATGAAGCCAATTTCTGGTTGGGATATGGCGTATTATCGCTGCTGAGAGTTTGCAAAAAAAAAAACAAAAACTAAAAAAAAACATTATGGGCTTGATTCACAAAGCCGTGATAACTCTCATCACGGTCGCGCTAGCGTTATACATATTTCTCCCCTGATGACGCAATGTAGCGAAACCGGTCGGGAAGGCGACAGGCGGCACCATTTTATTTGAGGTCTTCTATTGACCATTTTATGTGCGCTACTTTTTCAGGGTTCCCAGTGCACGGGCCCCGTATGTGAGTTTCTTTTATCCTTGCTTTTAAATTGTTTTACTTGTTATGTAATAAAGACGGTTTACACTTAGATGTGCCGTACATCTCTTTCATGTCACTATCCTACTGGACTCCTCTTTGGCGAGTCTCTGCGACCTCAGGATATCTAATATATTCCGGAGGAATCTGTGGTGTGCAACATCGCTGGTGAAACGACACCATTTGAAAGTCCTGCGGACCATCTATCAAACTCGTTTACAACCTTATAATGTGGGTTGTTGGAATCTGGTAAGCCTTGCTTCTTTACCTTTTGTTCGAAGATCCTGTATACCAGAAAATGACGAAAGCTGTATTACTATAGACCTGCGCTGACTTTAAGTAATCTGTCATTACTTTGTATTGTTTTACTATATTTCTAATATTTTTCTAATTCAAATAAGATTACTAAATAAAAGGTATGGTAAACCATGATGCAACTATTTACCCAACAAGGGAAGGTGCTGATAAAGCCAATTTCTGGTTGGGATATGGCGTATTATCGCTGCTGAGAGTTTGCAAAAAACAAAAACAAAAAAAACCCAAAAAACCATTACGGGCTTGATTCACAAAGCCGTGATAACTCTCATCACGGTCGCGCTAGCGTTATAGCGCATGTAACGTTAATCCGCACCCATTTTCACGTGTAAACACTAATTTGCATATGAAAACAGCTGCAATTTTGCACGCAAAACGTTACGCGCATTATAGCGTGCGCAACACGCGAGCGCGACCCTGATAAGAGTTATCACACCTTTGCGAATCAAGCCCTATATGTTAAATAAAGTGGTACATAAATACAGCTCATAGTTTTTGTTTGTATTTCTTATTTCATTTTCCAAAAAAACAAATCATTAGCAGCAAAATAAAGAGTGCACCTGTAAAAAGAAATATGGTCTAGCGATTAGAACATGGTGGTCAGAATAAAGCTAAAAACAGGACTTTTTAGTACAGCAATTTTCCTATGAAGTGGCCAAAACAAATTCCCTAAACAGCTCCCATAAGAATCATGCATTTAAGTAAAAAAACAAATACAGTAGTTATTACAAAAGAAAATTGTGATCATCATCACATTTTGAATAATAATAGAAACTGTTTTTCCATTGCTCCTGCAGTCAGTAAATTGTTCATTTAGAAAATAAGGAATCATACTAAGGATGAGTAAATGAGATTTGTATGTTGAATCTGGTGGTGAATCAATACTTTCTCACTCAGGCCCAGTGCACACCGAGCGGTTTTTGTAGCCAAATGCTTCCGCCTGTGAAAACGCTTGGCTAATGTAATTCAATGGGATGGTGCACACTAGCGGTTTGAGGTTTTTAGCAAACTGCAAACGTGGGTCCTGCAGCACTTTTGCGGTTTGCAGAAGCGTTTCTGCCTCAATGTAAAGTATAGGAAAAGCTCAAACCGCACTGGAAAACGCTAGTTCAAAGTTGTTTTCCAGGCGTTTTTGTTTCAGAAGCTGTACTGTAACAGCTTTCACTGTAACAATATTTATAATCTGCTACAGAAAAACGCTCCAAAAAACGCTAGGCATGTTTAGAAAGATGCCTAGAATCGCTCTGAAAACTGTTTCAAAAACTTCTAGCGTTGTGAGGATCTTCTAGCTGTTTGGTGTGCACTGGGCCTCACTGAAGTTTCGCAGGAGAAATTCCCAGTGATGTGGTTGTTTTGTCACTGAATGAGCACAAGCAAAACCAAGGGGGGTGATATGGCACTAAAATTTTGTCAAGACGCACAGAATGGGCACCGAGTGAATCATTTTCTCCCAGGATGCACAGCAAGGCCCAGTAGCCAATGAGAAAAGATGCCATCACAGGCAGATATGAAGGGGGCCGAGGGAGAGGTTTTCCACTTCATCTTTCATTCACTGAATAATAGCAGCTAAAGAGAAACGCAGGGAGATAAGTAGATGCTTCAGGGAGAGATTGCTTGTAGTTACATCTGTTTTAGCAACTGTGATTTAAAGTAGGGTGTATTGTGTTCAAATCTGTTATTTGTAGGATTCATTGTGTGCTGATGTGGTTAAGTAGAAAGGGGCCCATACACTGGTCAATTTCAGCCATTGATTGATTCTATGGAATTGATCGATTGATCAGAAAAGGATTCTATCACATCTATCGATCGATTTGTGGCCGATTTCAAACAATTTGATCTATCTGACAGGATGGAAAATCTAGGTCGATCTGCTGCAAGCAGCAGATCGATGGCCCATAGAGTTGCATTGGATCTAATGTCCAATAATGCATTTAGATTGATTTCCAATAGATTTAATTCTAAGATCTATTGGAAATCTGTCCCTAGTGTGTAGCACACATCAGATAGATTCCTGTCAGATTCGACCTGACAGGCATCTGCCAGAAATCTATCTGATGCTTGAATCTGCTGCAAATCTATAAATGTATGTTCACCTGAAGTGTGTGTGGTTATACTACTTTCACAAGTTTGTTAGCTAGCTAAGTCATATTGGCAGCTACCTAGAAAACTGTCAGTTATAGGATTTATTCAGATAATTTAACATAGGTTAGAAAATGTGTGGACAGCAAGGTAGGTGTTGTCCTCCTTGGTCTAGCTTGTTTATTGCTAGCTGTATTGCACCTAGTGCTGATTGTACTACCAACATAGAGAACTATCATTCCTACAAGTTAAAGTGAATGGGAACCCATACTGTAATAAAAAATTCAGATACTCACCTAAGGAGAGGGATGCTCTGGGTCCCATAGAGCTTTCCCTCTCCTCTCCCGGTCCCTGTTGTTGCACTGGCTCCCCCGTAGCGGTATTCGACCGTTTTGGTCATGTACCGCTGTTCCCCCGCCGAAGGGAGGCTTCGGAAATTCTTCAGGAGCCCGAGTACTCCCGAAGATGGGCCGCTCTACACTGCGCATGTGCGAGCGCCCTCTATGACACACTCGCGCATGTGCAGTATGGAGCCGCCTGTCTTCGGGAGGTCTCGGCTGCCGAAGACTTCCAAAGTCCCCGCGGTGGGGGATTGGAATGGGGGAGCCAGCGCAGCACCGAGGGCACCAGGAGAGGAGAGGGAAAGCACATAAGGACCCGAGCCTGCCCTCTCCTTAGGTGAGTATCCAACTTTTTTTTACTGAAGCATGGATTCCCATTAGCTTTAATGTATGCTGCTATAGCACTCATTTACTTACTGTACAAGTCCATCTAAGCAGTTGTGTTAGGCCGCGTTCACATTACAAACGCGGACGGGCACGCCATCGGAACGCAATGCGTACGAACGCACGCCATCCACGTTTGTATGC
Source organism: Hyperolius riggenbachi (assembly GCF_040937935.1). Classification (NCBI taxonomy): domain Eukaryota; kingdom Metazoa; phylum Chordata; class Amphibia; order Anura; family Hyperoliidae; genus Hyperolius; species Hyperolius riggenbachi. The sequence continues at coordinate 402,375,080 of NC_090646.1, forward strand.
GTTGCGTGGCTTATCCCATCACTGAAAAGTGAATGGGACAGCCACGTGTTTTGGCAAAAAATGCGTGCAGCATGCGTTCCCGGACCGCACAGGTCCAGAACGCATGCAGTGTGAACACCAGACAGTGCACTCTATGCACTGTCTGATGTCGTGCGTGTCGGCCACCTGCACACGTTTCCAAAACGCAGCTGGAAACGCGTGCAGTGTAAACGGGGCCTTACAGTGTGTCTGTTTGTCTGTTTGCCCACCCCAATAAAAAAAAAAATATATTAATTCCTTTCCTTTTTTACATTTTCACTCAGGGTAACTGTTGCACTGTCAGTTCACTGTTCATCACACAACATTATAATTTGCCTAATCTCACTTTAATTGTGATTTTCTAAAAACAAACAAACAAACAAACAAACACAAGATCCTACACATATGGTACCTAGCAAATTTGGTGTTTCTAACAAGTATAGGGGCTTTGGTAATAACCTCACCTAAATTTGGCTCATTGACTTTCATGGAATTCAAAAATTAGCTTTGAGGAAAATTTGTGGTACCACCCAAAGTTCACAGAAATTCCTGCAAGACTGCCAGAGGCATTCTTGCTAATTCCTAAAGCATACTAATTAGGTCAGGTATGTAATACCCAGCATATACGTAAGGTACATATTTTACTCACTAACATGAACATGCTTCCAATAATATTTCCATATTACTGATGATTTGTCAAATAGTTACTTTACATAGAGGACAATTCGTAGTCAGCCAAGCCATAGATAGCAGAGAAAACTGGAGTGTTATTGCTCAAGAGAGGCGCTCAATACCCTGGCTATACAAACCTTAGGCACTGTATTTGGCCTGAGGAAGTGGGCTCAGACCCACGAAAAGCGCTGTCTGTGCTTAATAAATGAGTTTGACATATGTGACTGTCGATATTGAGGTAAGCCACCTCACCCCTTTTTTCAATTTTAAGTGTTTTTAATCTAATTTTATATAATTCTGGGCAACACTTCTGCCCTTTGTGTAGCCATACATAGGTCAATAGAGATCTGATCTGCTGAGCAATCGGTTTAACACTTTACACTGATCAATCTTGACTAGATTTCGGCAGAGATCTAGGAAACAATTGCATTGATTTCCCAGTTACTGTTAAACTGAGTGATCCTATACAAAGCTAAGCAGTCATCAAACCCCTCACCTCTCTTTCCCCCACACTGTTACACTTTCATACTTCATTAACCATCCAAAATCAATTGGATGTTGATTATTCTGGCATGCAGGGCCTAAACAATCACTGGAAGATCTGATTAGCATGCCAGAAAATCAATCCCATGTATGGCCACCTTTTTTAACTTAAAAAGGAAAAAATATTTGAAATACCTAGCTGACAGATTCCGTATGTTAAACAGGAACCACTGTGCAGAAAGTCATAGTGACCCACTGCAAGATGAAGAAATAAAAAATACTTTATGAGAACCAAACAAGAGCTACTACCAACTCATGTCGGAGCAAAAAAAAAAGTAAAACACTCTATAACAATGAATAACATACTAATAACTAAGAAGGAAAAGTACAAATCTTACCAATGAAAGAAAGAACTGGCGTACCAATAGGGGATGCGACCCCTGCCGTCGCGGGCCCCCCCCCCCCTAGGGCCCCGCTCAGTGACTTTTGGGGGCAGGAGGGTCGCAGCATAAGAGGAGAGCGTAGCAGATCGGTGGGGAGGGGGGAAATTTCTCCCCCCCTCCCTCACCTCAGGCTCTCCTCTCAGCGCTCCCCCTCCTGCAAACATTGGTGGCAGCTACAGGCGGCAGCAGCGGTGACGGCAGGATGAATACATTACCTCCTTCTCGCTATGGGACTTCCGTTCTCTAAGAGCTTCTTGTAACTTCCTGTGTAAACAGGAAGTTGCTCTTAGAGAACGGAAGTCCCATAGCGAGAAGGAGGTAAAGTATTCATTCTGCTGCCACCGCCGCTGCTGCTGCTGCTGCTGCCTGCCCGCTGCCACCAATGTTTGCAGGAGGGGGAGCGCTGAGAGGAGATCCCGAGGTGAGGGAGGGGGGGAGGAATTTCCCCCCTCCCCACCGATCTGCCACACTCTCCTCTTATGCTGTGACCCCTCCTGCCCCTGAATGGGGGGGGGGCAGAATTTTTTTTGCAGGGGGGCCCGGGGATTTCTAGGTACGCCCCTGAAAGAAAGGTTGACAAAACAGAAAGGAGGAGTTATTAGTAAGTTTCATACGATATGTAAGGAAAATACCCTTACATTTGGCTTAATCCCCAAATTCGGGTTACCACAAGTACCTTTCAGGGTAAAATGGGACTACTTTATTGATGATTAGGCTTATTATTTCCAGCTGTGGCTTTGAGTGTAAAAAAGGAGATACCTAATAGACAAACCCAGCTGAGCTAGGTGCTGGAGGTACTTGATTTCTACTATTGTTAGAGGTGTTTCATGAAAATCCAAACTGTAAAGGGAGCTCTGACTTGGGCTGTTGCTGGGGGAAACTTTGTCGCTTGATGCGGGGATTGCTCTGTATGTTGTGCACTATATTCTCCTGATGATGCGCCTTTTAAGGGGTGAAACAATTGTTGAGCTGCATCTATTCATGTTTATGCACCCTAGTTTTGTTTATGCACCCTATTGTATGATTTATATATACCCCAGTTTACCTTATGTGAAGGTACACACAACTATATATTTGACCCCTATGGGGTTACTAGGGTGAATAACCAAGGGATCACTCTATGATAGGTTGACCCCTCAGGGGGGATTTAGCTGAGTGTACCCACATATATATAGGTTGTAGACATAATTATATCTATAATTATGCTCTGAATCTGGATACTTGGGCTTGATTGTGACTAGATAGTTTGAGTGTCTGAGATCAGTCCAGATAGCTACACCCCACTGTATGCTCACTTGTGTGGTGGGGATCAGCAAAGACCCTCAACCTGATCCAGACACCTATTACTGACCAACTAATACGTCCTATGTGGTTTTGCAACCATACCAGATACTTCTTTCACCCGTGTTTTTACTGTAGTAGCATATATTAAGGCTCATTTCACACAGGATAAGAGGTTTATAAGACCATTTATTTGTACATATTGGTTAGGCCCTGATGAGCACCGTGAGACACATAATCTTGCCATGCACCAAGAGCACATGGCCATTTTACCATTCGTTACAATGACAAGGTAGTGCACATTGCACAATTAGCGCAACCTATTTTACCTATGTAAGATGTGCAAGTGTAGTACATGTTACCATAGCAATGCTTAAAGAGGATACTTAAGTCAAAAATAAAAAATGATTTTTACTCACCTGAGGCATCCCTCATCCCCCTGAAGCTGTATGGTGCCCTCGCAGCCTCGCTCCGATCCTCCTGTCCCCGCCGCCGGCTACTTCTGGGTTCGGCGACAGCTGCCGACAGGCTGGGAACACGAGTGATTCTCCGCGTTCCCAGCCGCTATATCACCCTCTATGCCACCGGCAGGGTCAGGAGAATCGGAGCGAGGCTGCGAGGGCACCATACAGCTTCAGGGGCTGAGGGATGCCCCAGGTGTGTAAAAATCATTTTTTATTTTTGACTTAAGTATCCCTTTAAAGCAGTAGGATTAGCCATACTATGCCAGGGGAAAAAACACATGTATAGGTAGATAAATACTTGATCTACTTACATGACACATGTATTGTACTGTCCACGTTTTGATTTCAGTGAATGTTATATAGTAAATGAAGTGAATTCTGTTCCTGGTGGGAAACATGTCTTTTGCCCACAGTTTAGGCTAAATCGTGATGTGAGGAATTTAGTATAACGGATAAAATGGACTGTAATACGACAGGTGTCATCTATGTCATAGAATGTGGCTGTCACAAACAGTATGTGGGGAGAACGAAACGGAAGCTATTGGAAAGAATCGGAGAACATGTAAATAATATTAAGAAGAAAAGCACCAAGCACCCATTGAGTAAGCATTTTATAGATCACCATGGCAGCAGCTTGCAGACATTTAGTTTTTATGCTATCCAGAAAGTAATGAAGGATTGGAGAGGAGGAGACTTTATTAAAAAAATGTCCAGGGCTGAGACACACTGGATATATATGTTGGACTGTTTAGCCCCACGTGGTTTGAATTCCGATGTGGAATTATTTGCTTTTGATTGAACTATAAGAAGAAGAACGGAGAAATTAGAATGTGGGGAGGAACGAGACCAGAGGGTGGAGTTAAGGCAGAGGGATAAAAGAGCGTGAGACCCAATGAGAGCCAGCTCTGAAGAAGGTGGGCGGACCCACCGAAACTAGTAAGCCGATTGGCGTAAGCATACGGTGACGTCACCCGAACTTCCGGCAGACAGCGCCGGAGTTCTTGTTTCACTCTTGGGTCTATCTGGCAAACTTAACCTGCTAACATCATTGGAGAGTCACCGGCCGGGACTCATTGCCTTATAGAAGATCACACGGACTCTTGAAGATCACTGCCTACTCCTAACTCTTTGGGAATAACGTGAGTCATCCACTACTGTATATGTATCAGGAACACTTTGCTTTTAAGTACCGAGTGAGAGAGGAAGCCCCTATTGTTTTGGGTAACCCGCTGTGGCGGAACACAAGTGCCTTTCGGAAACTGTGAATTACGGAAAGACTCAGCTGCTGCTAATATATTTGTGGAAATATTGTGCTTGGAGACCTGTTGATTTAAGAAAATCCCCCTGCTGTTGGAGGTGCTTTTTTAGATTGATGTTTTGACACCAATTGCTGCTATTTAAGTCCTGCTGTTTTGTGGAAAACTGCACTGATCTGTTGTTGCAACTAAGCCGCCATATAAAGGCGGGTAGAACGTTTGAGGAACGCTATTGAAGTGCATGAAACGCAACATTAAGTGAAAGTTTTGCTGCTCAAGTTTCTATACGGAAATCCGTTTGACCCAAAGAAGCAATTCAATAGTGTACTATTGATAGACAGGTGTATTGCCTTCAGAGGAGAATATTGAGGAGTGTTGGTTACTGAGTGGCAGTTGTGATCTGTATGTATGTGTGCATGAAATGTCTTCTAGAACACACTAATTTTATTGTGGTATTTCTGTCATTTTTATTTTATTAAAGTATTTTATTATCAAGTACTGAGGGCGCCGGTATCAGTAATTTATCTTATTCAATTTTTGGTGGGGATGAGAGTTAACCCCTTGAGTACTGTTGCAGCCCGATTGGATTAAAGTGAAAAATCTCAGCGCCTCAACACTGTTTTTATTTGTAGATCGTGGATTTCTCCTCCAGTCGCTGAGTCACCTCAGCCTTGCTTGTAAACACAAGTGAGCAGGGGATCGTGTTTCAGATAAGCAGCTAGGCACTGTAGGCAGGGAAATAAATGGAAGAGGAGGAATATATTATAGATAAAAAGAACCTCCAGCATGCAACTGTTTGGCACTGGCTACTAAAGGGCCAGTGCTCCTTAAGTATGTGATAACTCCAAATAATAACAGCAGAAACAGTTTTGAAAGTTTTGAATGCAGGATTAGCATCTTTATCACTTAATACACTGAGACCAGTTGCTGTTGAAATTTGATTTTTATGGTGACAATCCTGCTTTAAGTTGTCGCGGTAATGTGGGTCGCACTAAATGTGCAATGCACTACTTTACCAAGCTGATTAATGGTAAAATTGATGTGTGCTCTCTGCATATGCAAAGTTTACTGATATTTTGTGCATATGCCCCATAATGTGTTATCATGAGGACAAACTATTTTCTTTTTAAGGGTTGACAGAGTTTGTGACTTTCTCTTAAAATTCTTTCTTTAGAATGCACATGATTTGTTTCTCTACACCTCCTTTTCCCCAAGCCAAACAAAGAGTATCGAAAAATGTATGATTAAATATATTTTATAGAAGTTTCCAAAGATATGGTAACATATCACAGAAGTGTAGAAGATTCTCTGTGTGGTGTCACAAAAAAAAACAGATAGCGAAATGTATGACAATCAAAGGGTTATTTCCTATGCTGATAACCATAATAATAGCTTTATCTATACAATCACTAACTTTCATATTGCTATGTATAATAACCGGGTCCTATTAACAATGAAAATATTTGGGTCTAACGTAAACCTATAGGTCATAGAAATCATTTGAGGAAAAAATAAACACAAAACTAGTAGGGTGATCATTGTACAACAGAATAATACTAATAAAACATGTACCATATTTTTTTGCTCCATAAGATGCCCCTGACTAAAAGTCACATCTAAGAAAGCAAGGAAAAAAATATTCTAAACCAGGTGCATCTACAAGGTGTAATGGTGAATTCTTGAGCATCACTACAGGGCTGGTGCTAGGTCTCCCTCTGCCCCTCCCCCCCTTAAGTTAATAGTGATCATCCTTATATATGTGCAAACAGAAACACACCTACCTTATACATATGCAGACAGACACAGTACAGAACAGTACCTGGCAAACAGTCCCGCTTGCCCATTTGCATTAAAATGTTTGCGTCAAAAGTTCACGTTCACGTTTAACATTAAAGTAAATGGCCGCCGACCTAAGTGGTTAATAGCAAAGCCCACATACATGCTAGAATCACCACATGGGTATGTAAAGGAGTATACACAGAGCTCTGTCCCAGACACTACCACCGCAGCTCCTGCTGTACTCTCCGTCACCCACACCTATTACAACCACAGCATCCTGATATCAGGGTGCTGTAGGTGCCGGCATGGGTAGGTGTGATAGATGTGGGGGGGCAGGGAGTACAGCTGAAGCCGGAAGTGGCAGCATCCACACGAGATGGGGCTCTAACTATACTAAGTATAGCTAGAGCCAAAGCATCTTTAACATTCCCTCCAGGGCTGCCCATTGGTCTTTTAGCAGACCAATGGGAATCCTCCAGAATCCTATTCCCCAGATGTGGGGAAGAGACCCTTGTCCATTTTTTATAATTTAACCTTTAATTGTCCAACAAAATAGGTACCCGTACATGCTAGGATCACAAAATTTGCAGGTTACGTTAAGGAGACTTTGTAGTTTTTGAGAAAATGCAAATTTACATATATCGAAAGATAGAGCAGTGAATTTCAAAATGGGTCTTCCAGATGGTCAGTATGTAGTGTGTAATAACCACAGGAAACTCCATGTAAATGTGACAAAACTTTGGCCAAGGATTACTATACAGCCGCAATATTGCTGTATTAGCTTCCCTGGCAATTTAGAGACAAGTGGCTCATATTAACCTCTAATGTTCAAGTGGAGGTGATTATGAAAATTATTTATGGTAAAATCTAAACACCCGTAATAATGAAGTCACCCCAAGGGGAATGAGTGCTTGAGCACTAAGGGCTTGTACCCAGTGCTTGAGTACTAAGGGTTTGATGCATGAACATTACCCTATTAGTGCAACACACATTACTGGGGTTACACGCACATGCTATAGTAATGTGGGGTACATGTGCTACCATAGCAGCGCATGCATCACCCCTGTAACTCGCTTTGCACTAATGAGATAATGCATGCTACCCCCTTGGTGTTAGAACCAGTTAAATAGTTTGCTTTTTTTCCTTTAAAATGTTTTAAACAATATGGGTTTAATTTAGTTTTTAACTTTTTGCTTTTTTAAATAGGTGTGAAATCTGCAAACACTCCTTAACTTAATCACTGGTGGGTCAGTGTCTGGTCACAGTCTTATTAAAAGGTGACTAAATAAAACATTGTGCTCCTTTGACTCAGATCTTTCTGTAAACTAAAGTGCAAGAAAAAAACTGGCAGAAATCAGATTTTGGAACCAAAGGTTTGTCTATTTAGGGAAGAATACCCTCCTCCTTTCCATCTTCCCCTCAGCAAGGTAAAACTCTGTGCTGAGCTGAAAGGCAACAGAGCTGGTATGCATAAGTGAGAGGAGGTTGAATATGGTCCTGCCTATGTTTGCCTGCTGCCTGCTTCCCATTGCCTGCCATTGCCTGCTGCCCATTGCCTGCATACCTGCATACCTGGTCATACCTGGTCACCTTAAAGAGGAACTCCAGTGAAAATAATGCAATGTGTAAAAAAAGTGCTTCATTTTCACAATAATTATGTACAAATAATTTAGTCAGTGTTTGCCCATTGTAAAATCTTTCCTCTCCCTGATTTACATTCTGACATTTATCACATGGTGACATTTTTACTGCTGGCAAGTAATGTCAGTGGGCGGAGATGCTGCTTGCTTTTTTGGCAGTTGGAAACAGCTGAAAACAGCTGTTATTTCCCACAATGCAACAAGGCCGTTTGTGAAAAGGAATAGGTTTCTCATGTAAAAGGGGGTATCAGCTACTGATTGGAATGAAGTTCAATTCTTGGTTACGGTTTCTCTTTAATAGCCAGTATTTGACTTGGGGTGAGAGTGCTAGCATGCTGGCAGATAATGTGCTCGTAAAATTGTTAAAACTGTCTAAGGAGTGCTTATTTCTGGATTTGGTTATTCGTACTGGGGAAAAATTACGTGTGTGTGTGTGTGTATATATATACAGTGTGTTGCAAAAGTATTCGGCCCCCTTGAAGTTTTCCACATTTTGTCACATTACTGCCACAAACATGCATCATTTTTATTGGAATTCCACGTGAAAGACCAATACAAAGTGGTGTACATGTGAGAAGTGGATCGAAAATCATACATCATTCCAAACATTTTTTACAAATAAATAACTGCAAAGTGGGGTGTGCGTAATTATTCGGCCCCCTGAATCAATACTTTGTAGAACCACCTTTTGCTGCAATTACAGCTGCCAGTCTTTTAGGGTATGTCTCTACCAGCTTTGCACATCTAGAGACTGAAAGCCTTGCCCATTCTTCTTTGCAAAACAGCTCCAGCTCAGTCAGATTAGATGGACAGCGTTTGTGAACAGCAGTTTTCAGATCTTGCCACAGATTCTCGATTGGATTTAGATCTGGACTTTGACTGGGCCATTCTAACACATACTGTATATATGTTTTGTTTTAAACCATTCCATTGTTGCCCTGGCTTTATGTTTAGGGTCATTGTCCTACAGGAAGGTGAACCTCTGCCCCAGTCTCAAGTCTTTTGCAGTCTCCAAGAGGTTTTCTTCCAAGTTTGCCCTGTATTTGGCTCCATCCATCTTCCCATCAACTCTGACCAGCTTCCCTGTCCCTGCTGAAGAGATGCACCCTCCGAGCATGATGCTGCCACCCCCATATTTGACAGTGGAAATTGTGTGTTCAGAGTGATGTGCAGTGTTTTTTTTTCCGCCACACATAGCGTTTTGCATTTTGGTCAAAAAGTTCCATTTTGGTCTCATCTGACCAGAGCACCTTCTTCCACATGGTTGCTGTGTCCTCCACATGGCTTGTGGCAAACTGCAAATGGGACTTCTTATGCTTTCTGTTAACAATGCCTTTCTTCTTGCCACTCTTCCATAAAGGCCAACTTTGTACAGTGCATGACTAATAGTTGTCCTATGGACAGAGTCTCGCACCTGAGCAGTAGATCTCTACAGTTCGTCCAGAGTCACCATGGGCCTCTTGACTGCATTTCTGATCAACACTCTCCTTGTTCGGCCTGTGAGTGTAGGTGGATGGCCTTGTCTTGGTAGGTTTACAGTTGTGTCATACTCCTTCCATTTCTGAATGATCGCTTGAACAGTGCTCTGTGGGATGTTCAAGGCTTTGGAAATCTTTTTGTAGTCTAAGCCTGCTTTAAATTTCTCAATAACTTGATCTCTGACCTGTCTGGTGTGTTCTTTGGACTTCATGGTGTTGTTGCTCCCAATATTCTCTTAGACAACCTCTGAGGCCATCACAGAGCAGCTGTATTTGTACTGACATTAGATTACACACAGGTGCACTCTATTTAGTCATTAGCACTCATCAGGCAATGTCTATAGGCAACTGACTGCACTCAGATCAAAGGGGGCTGAATAATTATGCACACACCACTTTGCAGTTATTTATTTGTAAAAAATGTTTGGAATCATGTATGATTTTCGTTCCACTTCTCATGTGTACACCACTTTGTGTTGGTCTTTCATGTGGAATTCCAATAAAATTGATTCATGTTTGTGGCAGTAATATGACAAAATGTGGAAAACTTCAAGGGAGCCGAATACTTCTGCAAGCCACTGTATATATATATATATATATATATATATATATATATATATATATATATATATATATATATATATATATATATATATGATTCCATGAGAAATGTTTGTGTGATATTACCGGAATTTTATTTATGAAACAAAGCAGAAATCCCTTGTCAGGCTACAGCACATCAGAGGATGTATCTCTAAGGACGTGCATGGATTTTTAGAAACAAGTATGCAATGGCACTCATAAAAGATAAATTTGAAAGCAACCTTGAGTAGTATTGTAAATCTTTCAAATTGCTACTGCGTTTTAAGGAAAGAAAGCCTTTTGTTGTAACATTCCTATTAATTGAGTTCATTCTCAGTGCATGACAATAGCAGTAATTTTTGAGTTACATAATAAAAGTAGAAACAGTGGAATAGGTCAAAGTAAAGATAAATCTATTATTTGAATTTTACATACTAGTGCAGATAATAAAATGTAGCATATTACCATACACCATATCAGCATAATTGATGGAAAATTTTGAGTGTGCAGCATAATTTATATAAATATGCTGTAGTACCTATACAACAGTCTCTTGAAAATGTGACTATAATATACAAAATGAAACTGCATTACTATAGCAGATACCTTTTCTTACTGCTGCAATTTACTCTATGTGTGACAGTTAAAGTTTCAAGGTACGTACACATGCGATAACTGGTAGCCTCTAGTTTGTGTACAGTGGCCGTCTGACATCACTTAAGGGTCCAACATGTCAGTTTCTTAATGACCTCCGATGCCTGAACACTACAGATCACAATGTTCAATACCCCTGACTGTGGGAAGTCACTCTATTGTGTGCTTATTTTTGTCCCTCTGGCCACTCCATAGCAACAGATTGCATTACTAGCCTGAAGGCTAGGGATGTGTCTGTACAGCATAGGTCCCTGAATTGTTGTCCATTGGATTGTTTGCTGATCTCCAATGGGCAACACTCATCACATATGTGTACTTAGCTTAAAGGAACACTATCAATAACCAAGTGTTTTAAAATGACAATGAACAAACAATGTCTAAGTAGCTGTGTAAGCATTTTCCTATGGTTCATGTTAAATATCAGAGGCAAAAGCTGTAATTCATTGTGTAAAGGTTGTAGCTGCATTGGAACAAATCATTAACAAATGGGAGTATGTGCTTCAATGTTACACATCCAGTGCTGTTCTTTACATTTAAGACTACAGAGTAATATAAAAAGCCTGGGTGTCAGGTTTTACACACATTTACAAATGTTTGTGGTGCACATAACAAGATACATTTCCTCCTCTGTAGCTGCAGACAGTTCATTCAGAGAGACAATCAGCTGCTAGTGAGACCTGTCATCTGCTAACGGTACAAAGTACACACCGGGTTAACAAATGTAGGGAGAGGGATTCCCCCCTCCCCTCATGATTCACTGGTTCATCACCCTGGCCCGTCACCCTCCCTCAGTGAATTGTGTAAGGAATTTAATAACAGTAAATGAAGAGACAAGCATTAAAAGGTATACAGCAGTAGTTAGGAACACTTGACAAACTATTCCAATCCCAGTTAAAAAAAAAAAAACATGTTAATCAATAGTGTTAGGGCTCACTCATGTGTGATTTTACATGTTCTTCCACCCTGCAGAAACATATTATCTTTAACAGCTCATGTTAATCAGTAGATTTGTTCACATTTTACTGCATTTCCATGCTCACATTTTAAAGTAGCCCTCAAGCAATACAAAAATAAAAAGTTAAATACTTACCTCAGTAGAGGTAAGCCTCTGGATATTCCAGAGGCTTCTCAGCTCTTCTTACACCCACCATTTCAGTAAAGAAGCAGCGCTACTTAAAAACAGACTAGTGCCTACCTGCAAAAGAGTGCAAGCCCCACTTGTGGGGTCGAATACACACAGAGCATACACATGACCTGTCTACCACTAGAGGAGGATGTTGGTTTCCATTAACAGCTTGCATGCAACCTATTAAGTACTCGTCCCTCCCACTGCGAAGAAGTCAATCCTCCATGGGAGGGGCCTAACACTAACTAAATCCTAACCTATGTATATGCATAGCCTGGGTGCGGCTAATCAAATAAAATCGAAAATTGAAAATTGCGCAAAATGTGGATCAGCGCAACACCAGGCCGCCTCCGAATGGCCTCCATCAGAGATGCGCTGAGCCCCCCCAGGAACTACAAACGCACCTTGACCCAAACAGAAGCTCTGCATATACACCAAAAGCATGGCTGTTAAGTGGGAGCAGCTGACCAAAAACGAATTACATTAGTACATAGCAAGGAAATGAGCAGCGCTACTTAAAAACAGACTAGTGCCTACCTGCAAAAGAGTGCAAGCCCCACTTGTGGGGTCGAATACACACCGAGCATACACATGACCTGTCTACCACTAGAGGAGGATGTTGGTTTCCATTAACAGCTTGCATGCAACCTATTAAGTACTCGTCCCTCCCACTGTGAATAAGTCAATCCTCCATGGGAGGGGCCTAACACTAACTAAATCCTAACCTATGTATATGCAAAGCCTGGGTGCGGCTAATCAAATAAAATCGAAAATTGAAAATTGCGCAAAAGGTGGATCAGCGCAACACCAGGCCGCCTCCGAATGGCCTCCATCAGAGATGCGCTGAGCCCCCCCAGGAACTACAAACGCACCTTGACCCAAACAGAAGCTTTGCATATACACCAAAAGCATGGCTGTTAAGTGGGAGCAGCTGACCAAAAACGAATTACATTAGTACATAGCAAGGAAATGAGCAGTGCAACTTAAAAACAGACTAGTGCCTACCTGCAAAAAAGTGCAAGCCCCACTTGTGGGGTCGAATACACACCAAGCATACACATGACCTGTCTACCACTAGAGGAGGATGTTGGTTTCCATTAACAGCTTGCATGCAACCTATTAAGTACTCGTCCCTCCCACTGCAAAGCAGTCAATCCTCCATGGGAGGGGCCTAACACTAACTAAATCCTAACCTATGTATAGGCATAGCCTGGGTGCGGCTAATCAAATAAAATCAAAAATTAAAAATTGCGCAAAAGGTGGATCAGCACAACACCAGGCCGCCTCCGAATGGCCCCCATCAGAGATGCGCTGAGCCCCCCCAGGAACTACAAACGCACCTTGACCCAAACAGAAGCTCTGCATATACACCAAAAGCATGGCTGTTAAGTGGTCAGCTGCTCCCACTTAACAGCCATGCTTTTGGTGTATATGCAGAGCTTCTGTTTGGGTCAAGGTGCGTTTGTAGTTCCTGGGGGGGCTCAGCGCATCTCTGATGGAGGCCATTCGGAGGCGGCCTGGTGTTGCGCTGATCCACCTTTTGCGCAATTTTCAATTTTCGATTTTATTTGATTAGCCGCACCCAGGCTATGCCTATACATAGGTTAGGATTTAGTTAGTGTTAGGCCCCTCCCATGGAGGATTGACTGCTTCGCAGTGGGAGGGACGAGTACTTAATAGGTTGCATGCAAGCTGTTAATGGAAACCAACATCCTCCTCTAGTGGTAGACAGGTCATGTGTATGCTCGGTGTGTATTCGACCCCACAAGTGGGGCTTGCACTCTTTTGCAGGTAGGCACTAGTCTGTTTTTAAGTAGCGCTGCTTATTTCCTTGCTATGTACTAATGTAATTCGTTTTTGGTCAGCTGCTCCCACTTAACAGCCATGCTTTTGGTGTATATGCAGAGCTTCTGTTTGGGTCAAGGTGCGTTTGTAGTTCCTGGGGGGGCTCAGCGCATCTCTGATGGAGGCCATTCGGAGGCGTCCTGGTGTTGCGCTGATCCACCTTTTGCGCAATTTTCAATTTTCGATTTTATTTGATTAGCCGCACCCAGGCTTTGCATATACATAGGTTAGGATTTAGTTAGTGTTAGGCCCCTCCCATGGAGTATTGACTTATTCGCAGTGGGAGGGACGAGTACTTAATAGGTTGCATTCAAGCTGTTAATGGAAACCAACATCCTCCTCTAGTGGTAGACAGGTCATGTGTATGCTCGGTGTGTATTCGACCCCACAAGTGGGGCTTGCACTCTTTTGCAGGTAGGCACTAGTCTGTTTTTAAGTAGCGCTGCTCATTTCCTTGCTATGTACTAATGTAATTCGTTTTTGGTCAGCTGCTCCCACTTAACAGCCATGCTTTTGGTGTATATGCAGAGCTTCTGTTTGGGTCAAGGTGCGTTTGTAGTTCCTAGGGGGGCTCAGCGCTTCTCTGATGGAGGCCATTCGGAGGCGGCCTGGTGTTGCGCTGATCCACCTTTTGCGCAATTTTCAATTTTCAATTTTATTTGATTAGCCGCACCCAGGCTATGCCTATACATAGGTTAGGATTTAGTTAGTGTTAGGCCCCTCCCATGGAGGATTGACTGCTTTGCAGTGGGAGGGACGAGTACTTAATAGGTTGCATGCAAGCTGTTAATGGAAACCAACATCCTCCTCTAGTGGTAGACAGGTCATGTGTATGCTCGGTGTGTATTCGACCCCACAAGTGGGGCTGCACTCTTTTGCAGGTAGGCACTAGTCTGTTTTTAAGTAGCGCTGCTCATTTCCTTGCTATGTACTAATGTAATTCGTTTTTGGTCAGCTGCTCCCACTTAACAGCCATGCTTTTGGTGTATATGCAGAGCTTCTGTTTGGGTCAAGGTGCGTTTGTAGTTCCTGGGGGGGCTCAGCGCATCTCTGATGGAGGCCATTCGGAGGCGGCCTGGTGTTGCGCTGATCCACCTTTTGCGCAATTTTCAATTTTCGATTTTATTTGATTAGCCGCACCCAGGCTATGCATATACATAGGTTAGGATTTAGTTAGTGTTAGGCCCCTCCCATGGAGGATTGACTTCTTCGCAGTGGGAGGGACGAGTACTTAATAGGTTGCATGCAAGCTGTTAATGGAAACCAACATCCTCCTCTAGTGGTAGACAGGTCATGTGTATGCTCGGTGTGTATTCGACCCCACAAGTGGGGCTTGCACTCTTTTGCAGGTAGGCACTAGTCTGTTTTTAAGTAGCGCTGCTCATTTCCTTGCTATGTACTAATGTAATTCGTTTTTGGTCAGCTGCTCCCACTTAACAGCCATGCTTTTGGTGTATATGCAGAGCTTCTGTTTGGGTCAAGGTGCGTTTGTAGTTCCTGGGGGGGCTCAGCGCATCTCTGATGGAGGCCATTCGGAGGCGGCCTGGTGTTGCGCTGATCCACCTTTTGCGCAATTTTCAATTTTCGATTTTATTTGATTAGCCGCACCCAGGCTATGCATATACATAGGTTAGGATTTAGTTAGTGTTAGGCCCCTCCCATGGAGGATTGACTGCTTCGCAGTGGAAGGGACGAGTACTTAATAGGTTGCATGCAAGCTGTTAATGGAAACCAACATCCTCCTCTAGTGATAGGCAGGTCATGTGTATGCTCGGTGTGTATTCGACCCCACAAGTGGGGCTTGCACTCTTTTGCAGGTAGGCACTAGTCTGTTTTTAAGTAGCGCTGCTCATTTCCTTGCTATGTACTAATGTAATTTGTTTTTGGTCAGCTGCTCCCACTTAACAGCCATGCTTTTGGTGTATATGCTCTCGGTGTCCCCACTTTTGTTTAAGAATACTAAAAGGGCATATTATCTGCCCCCCCACATCCAATCCATGGCCATACCTCCTATTACCAAGAACCTCTGTCCAGGTCCTGTAGCTTATCCAAAAACTAATTTCACCCAAGAACCTCCAAAATTGTGGCCTGAGGAGAGGCAAACAATTATGTTGAAAAATTAGCGGTGTCAGTCGCTGACATCCAGACCACCTGCTAGCTGCCTCTTAGAGGACCAAGTTGTCCTTTTAGAAGACTCAATAACGTTTTTCAACTCAGCTTTGAAAGAAAATTTCTGTGGACTAAGTCTTAGCTTTTTCCGTATCAAACTCAGCTTAAACATATTTTCTGGAGCATATCTATAACCTGTCTTTGGTATAGGATACTCAAGTGCACCGACTGAATGAGGATAAACGTTTTTGCAGCTAATAAAAATACATTCTCTAGAGACTTCAATGAGCATGTGGTTGAAGTATTTGATGAGTCCTAACAGAGAAATAAGAGTAAAAAAAGACTTAATGGTCAGGAGGATGCCACCAAGTTCTGATTCTGAAAGGAAATCCGCCACACCATTTCCCAATATCGCTGTAGGTGTTCACAGCTCCATAGCAGATGGAATAGATCAGGCAAAGATGCACCACACTTGAAGAAGTAAAGTATCTGGAATCTCAAGAGATACATTTAATGTTTATAGCATAATATACTTTTAAGATGATTTTTAATTGTGTCTCCCCCCCCCCACCACTACCACCACCATCATGTAGTTACTCAGCCCTGCTGGAAGAACTATATCCCCTGCTGAACACCCCAATGCCTTAGACCAGTATATCAGATGGTTCTTTGGTTCAGAGGGAATCCTGCCTCTTGCAGTAAAAATGAATGTTTTTACACAAGGAATGCTTGGGAATGCTTTCAAACAGTCTTTTATGTATCTAAGAGTAGTTACTAAAATTTTAATTTTGGAAGTAAAATCCCAATTTAAATAGTATGTAATGTTTACTATTTATATTTAATTGTATACATGTGAAAAACAGAGTTGAGAGGTAACTTATAAGAAAGTTTTTTTTTAAAGTGAACCAGAGATGAAAATAAACGAATTAGATAAACAATTAGATATCTCCTTCTACTCCTAAAAACGACTCTTTTAAATATCTCAAGGTTTTATTTTATGTATAAACATTTACAAAGCAGATTTAATGTTTTATAGTCTCTGCTAAACTGCAGCGTGTCAAGAGTCCCAGAGTGAAAATACACAAACTATAGACCTATTTATGTTTCCCACTCACAGTCAGAAGTGCAAGTATCTGCTTAGGAAAGTGTTTTATAGCTGTAATTTGTTATCAGTGAGCTGACTGAGTCCTGACTGGAGAAAAACTGTTTGTTCCATAGCTATCGTATTTTTCAGACTATAAGACGCTCCGGACTATAAGAACCACCTAGTTTCAGAGGACAAAAACTATGGAAAAAAAATATGTAACCTGGTGCGTCTTTAGTGCAGGGGCATCTTTTGGTCCTTTCCCCCCAGGCTGTCTGTATCTAAACTACACTGCCCAGCTAAACTAACCCTTGCTGCCCCACTAGCTACACTACACTAACCCCTGCTGCCCCCACAGCCTACACTTAGCTACACTGACCCCACAACCTACACTTAGTGACACTGACCCCACAAACTACACTATGCTACACTGACCCCACAAACTACACTATGCTACACTGACCCCACAAACTACACTAAGATACACTGACCCCACTACATACACTAAGATACACTGACCCCACTAAGCTACACTGATCCCACAACCTACACTAAGCTACACTGACCCCCACAACCTACACCATGCTACATTGACTCCCACAACCTACATTAAGATACACTGACCCCATTAAGCTACATTGACCCCACTAAGCTACACTGACCTGGCCCCTCAACCTACACTGACCCCCACATCCTACATTAAGACTGTCCACCACAACCTACATTTACCAGCAGTGGCAGGGTGCTGTGTGCTGCTGGTCCATGCAGAGATAGAAGCAGTCTTCAGTGAGATTAGTCCGGGTCTCTGTGCAGGGTCTCGGCTGCGTGATCTGCGGTGGTGTAGCCGGTCCAGTTCAGGAGATCAGCTGGAGCTGCCCTTGTGGGGTCCGTCTGGGTGAGAGGCAGCTCCACAGTAACATTGGTCGGGGTCTTGGTGGGGGGGAATCCTTCTTTGCTGTGGAGGAGATGAAACTACGTTGCCATACGCTGCCGCTGCCCACATGGTGCGCCCGGGTCAAAGACATTGATCGGGGTCTTGGTGGGGGGAATCCTTCTTGGCTGTGGAGTAGCTGAAGCCACGTGGGCCATTCGCTTGAGCTGCCCACGTGGTGCGCCCAGGTCAAAGACATCGGTCGGGGTCTCGGCGGGGGGAATCCTTCTTGGCTGTGGAGGAGCTGAAGCCACGTGGGCCATTCGCTTGAGCTGCCCACGTGGTGCGCCCAGGTCAAAGACATCGGTCGGGGTCTCGGCGGGGGGAATCCTTCTTGGCTGTGGAGGAGCTGAAGCCACGTGGGACATCCGCTTGAGCTGCCCACGTGCTGCGCCCATGTCAAAGACGTCGGTCGGGGTCTCGGTGGGGAGGAGCTGAAGCTGCTGCTGGAGCCACGTTAGCCATCCGCTTCAGCTACCCACATGGTGCACCAGGTAACCTGCATTGGATGAGGTCTCGTCGGGGGAATCCTCGGCGGTAGTCAAGCTGGAGCTGCTGCTCGAGCCATGCGGCCCATCCATAGTGAGCACAGGGCAACCAGGGAGCCCGAGTGCCGCTTAACATCCACATAGCCATTAAAGAGCCAGAGCACCTTGGAACCCGATTCAACTCAAGCCGGATGACATACGGAAGCAGGATGCAGGACTCGGAGCCCGTGGCTGGATAGGTGAGGGCTTCCGCTATGTCCTGCAACTGCCTGTGGGGGACACCTGGCCACACATTCGGGCTATAAGACGCAGGGACTTTTTCCCCTCACTTTTAGGGGAGAAAAAGTGCGTCTTATAGTCCGAAAAATACGGTAATTATAAAATCTTTCAAACAGTGAAAAAAGAAAAGGAGTACAGCATAAGTGTCTGACTGTATGCTTGCCACTGTATATGCACATGTCTATTTCATCATGTCACATGTCATCTCTGGTACACTTTAAATCAACCCCTATATACCTCAATAAGTCCTTAATCTAATTTAACACATTCAGGCCTCAATTCACTAACCGGTGCTAACTCAGTTAGCACGTCTTAAAGGGAACCAGAGCTGAAAAAATAAAGATTTTATACCTACCTGGGGCTTCCTCCAGCCCCATACGCGCTAATCGATCCCACACCGCCATCCTCCTCTGCCCGCAGCTACGAGAACCGGCTCCGCGCTGTTCCGTCAGTCGGAGCCAGTCTAAGCGTAGCAGAGGTGCGCTCTTTGCGTATCTCTGCAGCAGTGTATGGAGAGATACGTAGAGGGCACACTTCTCCTGCGTAGCTGGCTCCGATGACATCAGCGACGAAAACCCGTTCTCGTAGTTGCGAGCAGCGGTGGACGGTGGCGTGGGATCGGTCAGCACGTATGGGGCTGGAGGAAGCCCCAGGTATGTATAACAGCTTTTTCATTTTCTCAGCTAGGGTACATCTCTGGTACCCTTTAAGGACTTGGACATGCAAAAACAAGGGTGCAAAGTAGTTTAAATGTCTAAAGCTATTACTGTTACGCATGTAAAGTTTAGCGCAGTGCGGTGCGCGCGAAAAACATTGCACCTTTCACGCACACCAGTGTGACGTTATCAGCGCAACGTTTGCATATTAGTGCGTGAAGCGGCCGTTTTAGCGTCCTAAGTGCCTCTTCACTGGGGTGCTAACACTTAGCACCCTTTAGTGAATCGAGGCCTTAATGTGTAAGATCCAGATATCTATACTGATCAATTATCAGTATGATTACATGACCTTTATTTAAATATGCCATCTAGGAGACAGCACTGTGTTTGCATCCAGCAGGCATTCCCTACATCTACATTAGGCAGAAAATAGAGAAGGAATTTTGGCCTGCTGTATGCTGTAAATCACAAACTAAATGTAATTGCTGGACTCTGGGTCATTTACTGCTCTCAAAAAAATAATATCTCATGCTGGAGGATGTCTGACACTATTGCTGAAAATTCAGTAGTCATAAAACACCAGCTCCAGACATTTAGAAGTGTATACCAGGTTACAGTTGCAACATTAAGAAAGCATTGATTATTATTGCCATTATTGCTTATTTAAATAGAACAATTATCTTCCATGGTGTGGAGCAAAGTATGAAACAAGCATGGTATCTTGGTGATATTACAGTATAGATCTTTATAAGCCAAAAAAGACACTTCAAAATGATAACAAGAACAAATGTACATTTCCTTGTTTATTTAGTGTAAATGCTGTTTCTGCCTGGACCTGGGTTTTATTTACTTCCATCACATGCTAAGCTATAGGCACTATCTCTGATAGTTTGGAGGAAGAGGGGCATAGACTAAAGGGAACGGAGAATGGATTTATAGGATTGCAACTCTGTGAGATCAGTGAAATGTCACCTGACACTATATTTATGCCTAAGGTTCTGTGTGCATTACTGAAGATTAGCGATAAGCAGAGTTTTGGCAGGAAATAACTGCAAAAAATATTTAGCATTAAAAAAAAAATTCTAATGTACAACAATGTGTCACTGGTCAATTGGTGACCTTTTTTAAAAAACAAAATTATAATAATAAATATATTAAACAAAAATGTTATTCCAAATATACAGCACAATAAAATAAGAATTTAATGTAGATGCTGACAAACAACATGGCAACTGTACTATTAAAAATTTGTGGGCACAATTTAAAAAGAACCGGCCCCATATACAAATATAGTAGTTTGTGTACAGTCGTATGGTAGGTTGCAAAGCACCTAGTTCAAGACATTAAGTCGTTATTTCAAAAAACAAAAATGGTGGGAGGGAGAGGTTTGGTGCAAAGTTGTATACAGAAAAAATGAATGAATTAATTCAAATTCTGATCTGAATACAGAGTAAAACCCCACAGATGATGATGGCAAACAAAGGGGTGTATGCAATGAACTGCGTTAACCAAGATTATGTGCATAAAGTTTTAGACTCGGTTTACCAGTGCCCGGAACAAAAAAACAAATTGGTAATTTTTTGTAACATGGCCTGACATATCATTGCTATGCTGATGACACCCAGCTATATTTGTCATTCAAACCTGGCGTCACAGACCCTACTCCACAAATAAACGCATGCTTAGCTGAGCTTCAGGAGTGGATGAATAATAATTGGCTAAAACTTAATGCTGACAAAACTGAGGTTCTTGTTATCGAGGACCAGGGCTCAACAGCAAAGCAGCCCCAGTCTCAACCAACACCGCTAAGGATAGGAAGCTCAGACCTGAACAACTCAGTCTGTGTGCGTAGCCTGGGACTACTGCAACGTCCTCTACACAGGCCTGCATAAGAAAGACTTACGCCGCCAGCAATTAGTACAGAATGCTGCCGCAAGGCTGTTAACAAGCCAATCCCGCCATTGCCACATAACACCAACCCTGTGCTCACTCCACTGGCTACCGATAAAATGGAGAATTCTGTTTAAGATTGGCTTACTGACATTCAAATCCTTGCACAATCTGGGCCCTGGATACCTGAAGGACTTGTTGCAACTGCATCACCCCCCCTCCCCCACAATCTTAGATCAAAAGGACGTAACACCTTGGTCACCCCCATAGTCCACCTCAAAACCTTTGGAGACAGAGCCTTTTATCATGCTACCCCTACACTTTGGAACTCCCTGCCACACCCAATCACGACAGCTCCATCCCTGGAAGCATTTAAGTCTAAATTGAAAACCTACCTCTTCAGTCTGGCATTCATGAACATCTGACTATCTCCTCTGTAACACAACCCAGCCTGCAACCCTGTATTAATCTGAGACACAACTATGCGCTTTGAGTCCTATGGGAGAAAAGTGCTTTACAAATGTTATTGTATTGTATTGTATTGTATTGTATTTGTATTGGGCATGAGTTTTTCATTTGTGAATTCCATTACTGCTCGGTCCATGCGATGGATTCGTCGACCTTGAATTATCGCAGACTTCCTAAATTTGTGTTCTGTTTGGCAAACTGACAAAACGGATCCATTTCAAGCAGACTGATTTTATTAACATAGGACCTGTATGCATCCATTTGGGGTCCATTCCATTTTGTTTTGCTAAGCAGAATTGTTTTTTAATTGTGAACCAAGCCTTCCTGGATGATGAGCAGAGTGGAATGCAATACATTACATGCCATGCATTCTGCTCCATTCGTCATGCGGTAAGACTTTACACACCTAAGGCCTGAAACCCACTTGAGTGGGTTTTTTTTAGCATTTAGGGAGCGCTTTCAATCACTAGTGATTTTTCGGAACGCTCTGCCAATGTAAATCGATGGGACAGATTCCACTAGAGCGATTGTGATTAAGGCAATTGCAATCGCAGGACATGCATCATTTTGGGAGTGTTTCCATCCTAATTAATTGTAAACGAGCAGGGAAATGCTACCAGAATCGCGTGCAAGACGCTATCACAAATCGCTAGCAATAGCTATAGAGCTTTGCGCTTTGTAAAAGTTTCCAGGCCTTATTCTGATACAACAACGTTAAAGTCGCAATGCAAAACAAAGGTGGTAACGCACATTAACACTGCGTTACTGTCACATACAGTAGGTACAGTAAGCATACAGGCAATAAAAACTATGCTTTCCTGTACATGGTTATGTGTGCGTTTGAAGGTAACGCACTGCAGCAGTGCGTTACCATAACGCAACATGCAATGCTAACGTCGCACTGTGAACGTTATATAGACTTATCATTGCAAGACTGTATAACGCACCTCCGCAATGTCCCACTGTGAACATAGCCTCCCTCAACCTTTTTTTTTAATTATATAACTGCAATGGAGACTGGACATAACTTTAAAGGACAACTGTAGCAAGAGGGCTATGAAGGCTGACATATTGATTTCCTTTAAAACAATACCAGTTGTCTTGCAGTCCTGCTGATCTATTTGGCTGCAGTAGTGTCTGAATAAAGCCAGAAACAAGCATGCAGCTAATCTTGTCAAATCTGACAATAATATCATAAATACCTGATCTGCTGCATGCTTGTTCATGGTCTGTGGCTAAAAGTAGTAGAGGCAGAGGATGAGCAGGATAGCCAGGCAACTGGTATTGCTTAAAAATAAATTAATATGGCAGCTTCGCCCACATCCCTCTTGCTACAGTTGTCCTTTAATACCGCAAACAATAAGAAAAAATGGGTGTGTGCTCAGATCAGGTGTCACCTGACTTATACACTAGCTGCCTCAAGTCTATTGACCAATTAAAATGGCATAGCATTTGTAAATTGCATCTGCTTGCCAAAATATGCAGAATCTAAAAGTACCTCACTGCTGTATCATGCAGGACTTAGCCCACACAAAACACTTTGCATCTAGACAAGGGTGTCACGTGTAGGCCTCCTCATGCCCCCAAGAAATCGGGAGCAGTGCAGACACCCCAACAAAGCACTCTCACTGCCTAGGAGCACTCGTGGTAAGGGGGCAGAGGAATACAGACAGACCCCCCCCCCCTGTCATGGCCAATGCCCGGGGGGGGGGGGGGGGGCATCCGCATTGGCCTCCCAGAATGGATTCCATAACCTTGCAAATTGTAGCCAGCTGCAAGACTGTGCAAAATGCCTGTCCTGGGAGTGAACACACCAGAAAGTGGGGCTGGGAGGAGGGATGGCGCATCCACTTTCTTATGTGTTTACTCCCAGGAAATGCATTTTGCCCACTCTTGCTGCTGAGTACAATTTGCAAACGTAAGGTATCTATCCTTGGGGGTGGGGGTGCAGGGAAACGCAATTAGTCCCCCTTGACATTGACCACGTCCGGAGGGGTGTGCTCAGGGCCGTATCTATTAAGAGGCACTCGTGGGCACCGGCCCCTAGCGGCTCTTTGAAGGGGGCGGCGGCTACTTGATTGCACTGCGTGTTTTTTTTTTTTAATCTCCTGCATTGGGGAGGCAGGGACAAGTCCCAAGAGTGGTAGGTGGTTGGGGGGGGGGGGAGGAAGGTTAGGGGTTGTTAGTGTCCCCAATCCGGCGGCGAATCTCGCTACTCTCCTCCGCTGCCTGGGAGTCACCATGGTAACTGGACGCTAGGCGGGGAGAGCTGCTTAGCGTCCAGTTGCCATGGTGACTCCCAGGCAGCGTGCAGTGAGCAGCGCGAGATTTACCGCTGGGCTGGCTATGGGACATGGCCGCAATCCTGTCTCTCCCTCCCAGGCTCCTAGAACTCCGCTTGCTGCCCAGTGCCCAGGCTTAGCCGCATAACTGAAAAAGAGTCCGTGGCTCAAAGAGGTTTTGGCCGCCCCCCTTTTCCTCCTCCCCCTCCAGCTACCTGATGCTGAGAGAGACGTCAGGCGTACTCACGCTGACGTGACGTCTCTGCATCTTCACACACATTGTGGCACCGGCGGGAAATACAAGAGCTGGAGAGAGACAGGAGTGAATGATAAGCAGCCTGCCAGCCATGACAAGTGAGGGAGAGTCTGGACAGCAGAGGAGATGAAGCCCGAGTCGGCCAGTGACAGCCTCCAGCCTGCCTCACAGACACCCAGAGGGTCATAGCTGCCATAAGCCAGCCCAGCAGAGTGCACAGAGACAGAGCCTGCCAGACATATGACAGAGGGAGAGTAGGTAATGTACAATGCTCTGTCGTGTTTCTCTTGCCAATACTCCTTCTCTCTTTCTATAACACTGTGACACTTTCTGTACCTGTCTATCTGCTTACCCTATGTCTCTCTCTCTCTCTCTCTACCCACCCTCTCTAACCCTCCTTCCAACTCTCACAGAAATGCTGCCCACTGTACGATTATTTTCTGCTAAAATGTGGCCCACATTGCGAGTATTCTCAGTTGAAATGTTGCCCTCATTGCGATTATTCTCTGTTAAAATGTTGCACACATTGCGATTATTCTCTGTTGAAATGTTGCCCTCATTGTGATTATTCTCAGTTGAAATGTTGCCCTCATCGCGATTATTCTCTGTTGAAATGTTGCCCTCATTGTGATTATTCTCTGTTGAAATGTTGCCCTCATTGCGATTATTCTCTGTTGAAATGTTGCCCTCATTGCGATTATTCTCTGTTGAAACGTTGCCCTCATTGCGATTATTCTCTGTTGAAATGTTGCCCTCATTGCAATTATTCTTTGTTGAAATGTTGCACTCATTGCGATTATCCTCTGCTGAAATGTTGCACACATTGCGATTATCCTCTGCTGAAATGTTGCACACATTGCGATTATCCTCTGCTGAAATGTTGCACTAATTGCGATCATTCGCTGCTAAAATGTTGCACTAATTGCGATTATTCTCTGCTGAAATGTTGCACTCATTGCGATTATTCTCTGCTGAAATGTTGCCCACATTGCAATTATTCTCTGCTAAAATGTTGCCCACATTGCGATTATTTTCTGGTGAAACATTGCACTCATTGTGATTATTCTCTGCTGAAATGTTGCCCATATTGCGATTATTCTCTGCTGAAATGTTGCACTCGTGATTATTTTCTGGTGAAATATTGCTGCATTACGATTACTTTATGATGAAACGCTGCTCCACTACAATTATTTTATGATGAAACGCTGTCCCATTACAATTATTTTATAGTGAAACGCTGCCCCATTACGATTATTTGGCACCTAATGGGGGGGGGGGCATCCAAATTTTCACAAGGGGGCCCAGTGATTTCTAGTTACGCCCCTGACTACTACCTAAACTGGGGATACCTATAGACCTGGCTATCTATACTGGGGACACCTATAGTATGTCTACATTGGGGACACCTATAGACCTGGCTACTTTATACCGTACTTATACTAATTATTTATATAGCGCCAACATATTATGCAGCGCTGTACAGAGTATATATTGTTTTGTCACTAACTGTCCCACAGAGGGGCTCACAATCTAATCCCTACCAATGTCATGTGTATGTATGTATCATAGTCTAGGGCCAATTTTTAGGGGAAGCCAATTAACTTATCTGTATCGTATGTTTTTGGGCTATGGGAGGAAACCGGAGTGCTTGGAGGAAACCCACACAGACACAGGGAGAACATACAAACTATTTGCAGATATTGACCTGGCTGGGATTTGAACCGGGAACCCAGCACTGCAAGGCGAGAGCGCTAACCACTACGCCACCGTGCTGCCATAGTACTACTGTACTATATTGTACTGCCATCTTCAGCAGTACGTCAGAGTACGTAGTCATGTCACTGACTATCCTCTGAGGAGTTTACAATCTAATCCTGCCATAGTCTAATGTCCTACCATATTATTATGTATTTATATAGCACTGGCATCTTCTGCAGCACTTTGCAGAGAACATAGTCATGTTACTGACTTATCTCAGGGGAGCTCACAATCTAATACCTACCACTATTTTGTGCGAGAGAACACTGGCTAATGTGTGTTTTTTTTTTTTTTTTTTTTTCTTCGGGGGAACATTTCGTACTTGCTTTTTTAGGGTCACTTTACTCATACCCGGGGAGAAAACATGGCCCCACCGACTTTGGGCTGCACTCTTACTAGGAAATTTTAATTGGTCACACCCACTGTATGTTATGAACACGCCCACTGCATTCTGTAGCCACGCCATCCTTCGCGCGTCGTCCAACGTCCTTCTAGGGTGGGGGCGCCATAGGTTTGGGGTGCGTAGGGGAGCCCAAACCCTAAATACAGCCCTGGGTGTGTTGTTTGCATTTTCCTGTGACACAGTGCTCCTAGGCAGTGAGAGTGCTTTGTTGCGGTGTCTGCACTACTCCTCATTTCCTGGGGGCATGAGGAGGCCAACATGTGGGGCCCCTGTTGTTTTTAGTGTGGGCCAACTCCTGCAGGATACAGCAGTGATATAGTTTTAGATTCTGCATATTCTGGCAAGCAGATGCAATTTGCAAATGCTATGCCAGTTTAATTACTCAATAATATACATGATCAACCGGTATTTAAGTCAGGTGACATCTGGTCTGAGCACATACCCCTTTTTTCTCCGTTAGCAGCTCAATAAACTTTAATACTAGGGATGGGATGACGAATCCGGCGAATCCACAAATCGATCAAATATTGGGAAATATTCGAGATTCGTGAATTCGAATCCCGACGCCATTTACCACTATCCGAATCCGCCGAATCCCAGCGCTGCATCGCCACGCATCCGCCGCTCGCACTCGTCCTCCTCCGACCCCCCCGCACCTCCTCCGCTCGCCCGCATAGTTAGTAGCAACTCACCTATCCAGAGCGGAGCGCAGAGCGGCAGGCCTCTTGCTGACTTCCTGGTTCCCTCTAGTGACGGCTTTTACAATGACGTCATCAGTAAAAGCCGGTCCGGCCACTAGGGGAACAGGGAAGTAACGAAGAGGTCTGCCGCTCTGCGCTCCACAGGAAAGGTGAGAAGATACTTATTTATGCGGGGGGGGGGGGGGCAGCGGAGGAGGCACAGGGGACGGAGGAGGCCGTGGGGGGTTGGGGGGGCTACCTACCTAAAGGCCCCTATACCTACCTACCTACCTACACTTAAGGCCCTATACCCTGCTACCTATACTGAAGGTCCCTTTACCTACCTACCTACCCACCTACAGGCCCCTATGCCCACCTACCTAAAGGCCCCTATACCTACCTACATACCTACCTATACTTAAGGCCCTATACCCTGCTACCTATACTGAAGGTCCTTTTACCTACCTACCTACCTACCTACCTACAGGCCCCTATACCTACCTACCTAAAGGCCCCTATACCTACCTACCTACCTACCTACCTAAAGGCCCCTATACCTACCTACCTACCTACCTACCTAAAGGCCCCTATACCTACCTACATATACTTAATGCCCTATACCCTGCTACCAATACTGAAGGTCCTTTTACCTACCTACTTACCTACCTAAAGGCCCCTATACCTACCTACCTAAAGGCCCCTATACCTACCTACCTACCTAAAGGCCCCTATGCCTACCTACCTACCTACCTACCTACCTAAAGGCCCCTATACCTACCTGCATACCTACCTATACTTAAGGCCCTATACCCTGCTACCTATACTGAAGGTCCCTTTACCTACCTACCTAAAGGCCCCTATGCCTACCTACCTACCTACATACCTACCTACACTTAAGGCCCTATACCCTGCTACCTATACTGAAGGTCCCTTTACCTACCTACCTACCTAAAGTCCCCTATACCTACCTACCTAAAGGCCCCTATACCTACCTACATACCTACCTATACTTAAGGCCCTATACCCTGCTACCTATACTGAAGGTCCCTATACCTACCTACCTACTGGCCCCTATACCTACCTACCTACCTAAAGGCCCCTATACCTACCTACCTACCTATACTTAAGGCCCTATACCTATACCTATACTGAAGGCACATGTACCTTACTACCTATACTGACGGCCCCTATACCTAGCTACCTACCTATACTGAAGGCACATATACCCTGCTACCTATACTGAAGGCCCCTATACCTAGTTACCTACCAATACTGAAAGTACATGTACCTTGCTACCTATACTGAAGGCCCCTATACCTTGCTACCTATACTGAAGGCATACGTACCTTGCTACCGATACTGAAGGCACACGTACCTTGCTACCGATACTGAAGGCACACGTACCTTGCTACCGATACTGAAGGCCCCTATACCCTGCTACCTATACTGAAGGCCCATATACCCTGCTGCCTATACTGAAGGCCCATATACCCTGCTACCTATACTGAAGGCCCATATACCTTGTTACCTATACTGAAGGCCCCTATACCTTGCTACCTATACTGAAAGCTACCAATATTGAAGGCACCCATACCTAGCTAGCTATACTGAAGGCACCTTTACCTCGCTAGCTATACTGTGGGTACCTATGCCTGGGTACCTACAGTATACTGCGGGCAACTATACCACAGATCGCACAATTCTTATGTGCAGGATTCGTTAGATTCGGGATTCGAAAGGTTTGAGATATTCGAGAACCTTTTTAGATTCGGATCCGGATTCGGATTCGAAGAAATTGTAGATTCGTCCCATCCCTATTTAATACAAAGCCTGCATGCAGCGAGTTAAAATAACACAACCAGTGGCAACGCATTACTGTGAACAGGCCCATAGAATTGTATGGCCAGTGAGTTGACAAGCAGAATTATTAACCTCCCTGGCGGTATTCACAAGCAGAGCTCGGGCGGACTGACACATGTCCGGAGCGATAAGCCCGAGCTCTGCTCGTTTGGGCAAAAATCAATGGCTGCAGCTAATTCCTGGGTCCCGCGCGTGATCAGCGCTGGTCAGCGGGACCCAGTCCCCATTACCTTCTGATCTTCCGGGACCCGGCGGCCAATTAGCAGGGAGGATAGGCGGTGCATCGTGACGTCGCAGGCGGCGAGATGTCATCGGGAAGGGAGGCTGTAAAAAAAAAGTGCCTGCAGCCAATTCCTGGGTCCCGCGCGCGATCAGCGCTTGTCAGCGGGAACCAGGCTTCTTCCACTCGGCCGCCGGAGTCCCCATTACCGCTCTGATCCTAGAGGACCCGGCGGCCAATTAGCCCCTCATAGCCGATCAGCGGCAGAGTGACGTAGGGGCAGCGTAGGGTCACAGGGGAGGGAGGGAGGGGAGGGAGGGAAGGAGGGAGGGAATATAAAAAAAAAATTCAAATAAACTCTTCTGATTGGGCCAAAACAGCATTGTATTGGATACAATGGGATTTTGTATCCAATGCAATGTTGCCTTTTGCTTCCTGGATTGCTGAGAGGAGTTGTGGCTGTTGAGCTGGAGAGTAGCTGGCTGTGATTTGTGAGTGCTTATCTTATCTGATTTCTGCCTACCTGTTACCGATTTTTCCCTGGACTTTGACTATTCTTTCTGCCTTCTGCCTGGATTTGATTGATTACCTGTTGCCGATTTTGCCTGGACTTTGACTACTCTTTCTGCCTTCTGCCTGGATTTTGATCAATTACCCGTTGCCGATTTTTGCCTGGACTTTGACTACTCTTTCTGCCTTCTGCCTGGATTTGATTGATTACTGGTTGACGATTTTTGCCTGGACTTGGACTACTCTTTGCCTACTGCCTGCACCGACCTCTGCCTGGATTTACTATGGCATCATCCTCCAGAAGGCGTCTCACCGCGGAAGCGCTGGCGGAGTTGGAGGACAGCGATCTGCAGTCACTGGCGGACTCCAGTGACAGTGACGCACCTGGGGATCTGTCATCCGACCCAGATAGCGACAGCGACTCCATCACCAGCGAAGTTAGTGATGTCCGGGTTTGGTGCCCCATCGACCTTTCTCAGGCTCCGCCACCGCCCCCACGTTTCCCTTTTACTGGGGAGCCTGGCCTGAAGAAGGAGTGCGAGTGCAACCCCCTGGCATACCTGCAGATTTTCTTCTCAGAGGCGGTTATTGAGAGGATAGTGGAGGAGACTAAACGCTATGCCACCCAACAATTGGCTACTCCTCAAGGACCCTTTTCCAGAAGCAGGACCTGGGAGCCGGTAACAGCAGTGGATATTTGGCTGTTTTTGGGCCTGATCATTCTGCAGAGAGTGGTGGGGAAGCCCCTGCAGAAATGGTACTGGAGCACGAATAAGATCATTGCAACCCCCTTCTTTGGTACAGTTATGTCCGAGTACCGTTTTTCCCTTATAATGAAATTTCTCCACTTTTCTAACAATGAAACTTTTGAGGAGTCGACCCACCCTGCTCCAAAACTAAAAAAAATCTGGGAGGTCTACAGGATGGTGGTGGAAAATTTTAGGACCACGTATGTGCCACAGAGGGACATCAGCGTGACGAGAGCCTGATGGCCTATAAGGGGAGGCTGAGCTGGCTCCAGTATAGTGCTTCCAAGCGGGCCCGCTTTGGGATAAAATCATACACTCTATGCGAGTCAAGTACCGGATACATCTGGAATACTATTTTGTATACGGGAAAAGGCACAAAATTTTGTCCCAGGTTTAGCGAGTTTGGAGTGGCGACATCGTCTGTATTGTCTCTTCTGGAGCCTTTGTTGGACAAAGGCTAATGTCTCACCACAGATAATTTCTATACCTCCCCTGAACTGTCTGAGATTCTTATAAAGCATAAGACTGACACCTATGGCACTGTTAGGGCTAACAGGAGGGAGATGCCGTCGGCCTTTGCCAAGCAGATGCTGAAGACTGGGGACATAGCTGCTTGGCAGAAAGGGAAGATGTTAGCCCTCCGGTGGCGGGACAAAAAAGACGTCTGTCTCCTCTCTACTGTTCATGACACCTCCACTGTCCCCACCAGAACGAGAGGAGGAAAAGATATTGTAAAACCGCAGGTCGTGGTGGACTATAACCACACCATGGGTGGTGTGGACAAAGCTGACCAGGCGGTGACCTTTTATCCTGCTGTCAGGAAACAGCAGAAAAAGTATTATAAAAATATTTTCCGGCACCTACTGGAACAAAGCATTTGGAATGCATACATTCTGCACAAGCAGGGAAGTGACAGGCCAGTGACGCACGCTGACTTCATCTGAAAACTGTGCGAATGTATCTGTCTAAGGTACCAGACTGCATCGGATGCCAGAGTTGGACGCCGTGCCTCTTATGTGGTAAATCCGGAGCGCCTCACTGGCCGACATTTTATGGAATACATTCCACCAACTCCCCAAAAAAATGCCCCAACTAGGACATGTCATGTACAGTATGCTGCAGCAAAAGCGACGAGAAGGGGAAAAGAATCGTGAAAGAATCACGATTCTACTGTCCAGACTGTGATGTTGCCCTGTGTGCAATACCTTGCTTTAAAATATACCACACACGGGAGGTGTATTAGTAGTATATATGTAAATACTGCATAATCTGCTGCCTTATTTATACAGTTTTATTTCAGATTATTGATAAATTTATTTACTTCAACAATTTTGTGTTCCTGACTTTTATTTATATGCAGAATGTCTACCACACTTTTATTTTGATGTATTTTGGTGAGTTAAGACTTAAAGGAGAACTGTAGTGAGAGGTATATGGAGGCTGCCATATTGCTTTCCTTTTAAGCAATACCGGTTGCCTGGTTATCCTGCTGATCCTCTGCCTCTAATACTTTTAGCCATAGACCCTGAACAAGCATGCAGCAGATCAGGTGTCTGTCATTTTTGTCAGATCTGACAAGATTAGCTGCATGCTTGTTTCTGGTGTGATTCACTCTACTGCAGGCAGATAGCTTAGCAGGGCTGCCAGGCAACTAGTATTGCTTAAAAGGAAATCAATATGGCAGCCTCCAAATACCTCTCACTACAGTTCTCCTTTAAAAATCGGAGGCCTAAAATTCATGAAAAAAAAAATGTACCGCTTTTGACTCCTAATTCCTGACAGAAATGCACCGCCAGGGAGGTTAATGCAACTGAGCACTGTGAACTAGCCCTTATGGTATTCCATAGGAAAGCCAGGGCTTTTACCCATTGCTAGTGCTGAGATGGCCTTAATAAATTCATCTTCTGTGGCAGCTAATTCCAATGTGTTTTTTATTACTGTGTCATTTGTACTGAACTCTGTCCATTGTATTTGCTGCTTGTACTGCTTTTGCTCACTTACTAGCAGATAAAAAAAAGATACAGACAGGACTTGCTATGTAAATGTACAGAAAGTTAGCTCTGCAGAGCAGAGCTGTTTAGCTATATTGCTATATAGCTATATTGCTGTTAAGCTATTTAGCTATATTACTGTTTGGCTATATTGCAATCAATTATTTAACAGCTTCAGCTTCAGGAATAGAAACACTGTAGGTGATAATCAGGTCAGTTGCATTGTTCAATGAAGGAACAGTGATACTGCCACTTTATTGCAGCATTCAATTTATTTTTCTATAGAACAACTCCATATACATTCACTGCATGCATGCTAAAGACTAATGATTGTGTGAGTGGTTCACCTGAGTGTGTCAGTCTTTTGTGTGTGACAGTTGTAAAAATGTGAGGGCCAATTGCGCATACAAAAGTGACCACCAGTATCCAATCATCATAAGGTTAAGGAAGTCAGAAAGGAACAATCGGCACTAAATGCTGGACTATCAGACTCACTGGGGGGTCCTCAGCAATAACTCACTGTACCTCCGGCTTTGAGAGATATCAGATTCACCAAAAGGAAAAAGATGACTGGGCACCAGCTGCGTTGCAATTGCTAATTTATTCCATCCCCGCAGTGACAGACACCATAATACAGGAGCAACAAGTCTAACAGCCGTTTTGCAAGCCAACAATGCTTGCTTCCTCAGAGTATCCAATCAGCATCAACACCCTACCCTTGTTTCACCTTGAAATGCAACAAAAAAATATACATATACCGATGTACAGTAGCAAGAAAAAGTATGTGAACCCTTTGGAATTGTATGGATTTATTTTTTTATTTGATCTTTATCTAAGACACAACACTAGACAATCATGGTCTGCTTAAACTAATACCACACAAATATTTAAATGTTTTCCTGTTTTTATTGAACACACCATGTAAACATTAACAGTGCAGGTGCCAAAAGTATGTGAACCCCTAGACTAATGACATCTCCAAGAGCTAATTGGAGTGAGATGTTAGCCAGCTGGAGTCCAATCAATGAGATGAGATTGGAGATGTTGGTTACAGCTGCCTTGCCCTATAAAAAACACGCCAGTTTAGGGTTTGCTTTTTCCAAGAAGCATTGCCTGATGTGAATGATGCCTCGCACAAAAGAGCTCTCAGAAGACCTAGAATTAAGAATTATTGACTTGCATAAAGCTTGAAAGTATCTCCAAAAGCCTTGCAAATCATCAGTCCACTGTAAGACAAATTGTCTATAAATGGAGAAAGTTTAGCACTGCCACTACTCTACCTAGGAGTAGAAGTCCTGTAAAGATGACTGCAAGACTGAGATGGATTAAGATGTAATGGAGGCCCTAGGCAAGGTAGTCGATATGGTACCCCCTTGTGATCCTTTTGGTAAGCTCAAGTGGAGAGAGGTCAAAGAAGGTGACAGGTGGGCCCCCTGACACCCACTAGGCCCCAAGCACTTGCCTAGGTTGCCTGGTTGATGATCCTGCTCTGCTGCAAGAGCACAGCGCAGAATGCTCATTGAGGTGAAGAAGAATCCTTGAGTGTCACCTATAGACTTACAAAAGTCTCTGGCATATGCTATCATCCATGTTATCGAATCTACTATATGTAAAACACTAAACAAGAATGGAGATTATTGGAGGATACCGCAGTGGAAGTTACTGCTGTGCAGTCCCCAAAAAAAACATTACTGCACATTTAAAGCTTGCAAAAGAGCACCAGGATGTTCCACAACAGTACTGAAAAAATATTCCGTGGACAGATGAAACCAAAGTTGAGTTGCTTGGAAGAAACACACAACACTACGGGGTTGATTCACTATAACAAATAGCGTGCCTTATCAGCGTTAACATACCTTAGCAGGGTTAGCATGCCTTATCAGAGTAGCCTAGTGGGTGCTACGAACTTATGCCTGCTAATTGGCAATGAAGAGAGCTCCACTCGTCCTGCCCTGAGCCCCTGCGAGTCCAATCACTTTAAAGGACATTATCCGCACACTTTGATTGGCCCAATAGGTTGCCCAAGGCCGGGCCGAGGCATAGGCTGGAGAGGCTCCAGCCTCAGGGCGCAGTGTAGGAGGGGGCGCACAATTCATTAAGCTGTCATTCCTAATTGTGTATGAAGCAGAAAGAAATAAGAAAAGGGGATACATGGCAGTGACTGCAAGCCAGATAACTAGATATTAAGGTGTTGGGGAGGTTGTGGGCCCTGTGGCCCTCTTAGTCTAATAGCAATCAGTGTGTGACAGCTGGGGTGGGAGGGATGGAGGGGCGCACTTTGGTGTCTCAACCTTGGGTGCTGGAGGACCTTGTCCCTGCTCCGAGGTTGCCTGTCAAGTTTCCTGTCAAGTGACAGGCAACCTATTGGGCGGGGATCAATGTGTGTGGTCACTCTTCATTGTTCATCAGGTATCCAAGGGTAATGGCATGGGACATTTCAAAGTATACTTGCGTGGGATTATCCAAAGGTAAGTATTTATGGTGAATTAAAAATATTTAAATACTTGTTTTGTTGTTACATTTTTAATTCATTTTAATTCTTTGTTGAAATAGGTAAGGGATACTTTAGTATACCCATTATACCTGGGGAAGAGGTGGACATCTGGGGATCTCCTTTTTAAAAGGGACCCCCAGATGCAACCATGACCCCCCCTCCCCCAGGCCTACACCCACAGGTGTGGGGGTAGTTACCAGTCAGTAGGTGCCAGCATGTGATACACTGGCATGTACTGACAGCATGGCACATGAGGCACATGAGGCCACAGTTGCCATAGAGACTCAATGTTGGAAACAGTGATTAGGTGAATTAACCCTCTCCATATCCCCCGATCGCCACTCTGCGGGGGGGGGGGGGGGGAGACAGAGGAATCTGGATGACTGCTGTGGCACTGCCTTAACCTATGCTGCAATTTGGATACTGGGTTGCCTCCACACCGGCAATTGTGTTGGGCACCCCTGGTTGCCAAAATTGTCTTTCATTGCTGAAAATCATGGCTTTTATAATGGGCACCCATGGCAGCACCCTTCTTTCCAAAACGGCTCCTGCGCCCATTTTTCAGGCTTCGATTCACACCTTGCACCTAATCTTTATATATTTAAAATCTTTTGAAACATGGCAGTTTTTATCCAATTTCTTTAATTGCACACATTCTTCACAACAAGTTCCGAAACCTAGTATGCTCCTTCTTGCAGCACTGCCTAGCAAAGATGAAGCAGCATACAGATATTTGTGTGGTGCTGCTAGCTGAGGGCTTACAGCAACCTAGCCAAGGATGGAAGAGGAGGAGGTGATATGGAAATGGAGTCACACCCCCTGGGTAAGGCATCATCAAATGCTATGATTCCTTCCCCAGTGACATTCAGTTTAATTCACTAACAATAGCGCAGTGAGTTACCTACTTTTATGCATGCTAGTGAATAAGCGTGCCTTAATTCTGTCTCCCTGCATGCTACCCATGCGAGTGGCAGCGTAACGTGCGTATTCAGGCTCAGGCAGGGGAGCAGGCACTCAGCGCACACTATGCTGCTGTATTGACATGGGAAGACATAGGAAGACATGGGCATTAAAATCAATAATCAATTCTTTATTTTTATCTGGTAAACAAATAATAAGGATGCTAACCAGGCAATCCACACGTTAAAATCACTATTACTTTTCTTGGTGATAAATGATCATTCCACAGTTTACCATACTCTTATGTGGTACACACAAAATTTGGTACACAAAAAGGAAATTGCAGGGCATGCTGGGTTGTCCTTTTCTGCTTCTCTACTTCCCCTCAGACTTAACTAATACAGGCTGATTGGCTGAAGCCTCTTTTCCTCCTGTTTTCCCCTCCCACACCTCTGTTCCCCTCTGATTGGCCAATATTTCTCATGCTGAGACAATGTACTTTCTATAGTCGAGGGCGGGAAAATCAGGCAGAGGAGGGTAAGGGAGGAAATGACAGCAGGATTGGCTTCAAAATAGCTACATTTAAAATGGGAAGCGCTGAGAATGATTTTCTATTTTTTTACTGTAGAAAAATCACTAAAATTGAAACGTGGACAGTGCAATACATATGTTACGTAAATAGAGCAAGTATTTATCTACTTATATATGTGGTTTTTTTCTGAGATAGTATGGCTGACAACTCTTCTGTGAAGGGCCCTCCTCTGGCCATCTGGGACCAGAGGCAGACTTGGGGAACATTATTGGGGGCAGATCTGTCTACTCAATACTTTTGGGAGGTACATATGACTGCCTATTACTATTTGGGGTACATACATCTCCCTAATACTGCTAACTGGTGGTCTCACGGGACTACCTATTGCTACTTATTAGAAGAACATCTGTCTACTTAAATAAATTCTGGCATTGACTCCCAGGACTATCTAATACTGCTTGCTAAATGGATCATGTATATGGCTACCTTTAACTAAAATCTAATGGCATGCCTGGCTACCTAGTACGACTGTATGGGGAAAGGGGGGTGTCACACATGACTTCCTAATACAGCTAACTGGGGGAATCAAATAGCTATCTAATACTGTTAACTGGCTGATGGCACATCTGGCAACCTAATGCTAAAATATAGGAGCACATGGCTACTGATTTCTTTATCTGGGGAGCATGGACACTTAATTTTTGTATATTGAGTTTGGCTACTTAATTATTTTATCTTGAGGCATATAACTACTTATTTATCTTATATGGAGGCAAGTGACTGCTTTATTATTTTTTCTGTATGCTTGTGATGCTTAACCTTTTTTTTTATCCAATTCTCTTATCTTGACACACTGAACTACTTAATTATTTTGACTATTTTATTATTTTATCTGGATGCATTTGACTACTTGAATCTATTATCTGGAGGCTCCTGGAAAAGCCCATACTTCACAGTATAATGCCTATGACGCTGTGAGTGCCAAAGGCCAGAGCCGGATTAAGGCTAAATGGGGCCCTAAGCAAAGTAACTGATTTGGGCCCCCCATCATGTCGTAATAGAATTAGAAGATGCAGCTGCACAGCAACATGCCGCACACACCGGGGCAGCTGAGCTACTGGTTGCTATGGGCAACAGCCCGCTTTCCTCTGTGGGTGCACAATGCAGGGAATAGCAGCGGCAAAATGCAGAGTGAGAGATGAATGGCTGGGACATCTGCACTCAGGGGCTGGGGCACCCCTGTGAAGAGGGTGCCAGATATCACAGCAGCAGCACATTCCCCCTGCATCTCCAGCCTGGCAATAGCAGAAAGCTCTGGTCTGGATACCACCAAACCGGAAGCTGTTCCCCAGAATTACATAACCACCCCCACCACCGAACAACCGATTTCCTCCCAAACTAGACAGCCACCATGCAGCCTCCATCCCAGTGAATACGATAGTCCAGCAGAGAAGGCAGCCACAGCGGGAGAGAATGACAGCACCAGATGACTCACATTCACCTATTGTGATCCAAGCAATAGAGGTCCCGTCATCCGGAGCCCATCTGTCTCCTCTAGAGTGCTGCTGCTCTGTTACTACTACTATTACTACTTCCTGTCTGATCTGAGAATCAGGAAGTTCAGAGCGAACGGCTGCACTGTAGAAGAGACAGATGGGTTTCAGATGACGGGATCTCTATCGCTTGGATCATGGATAGGTGAGTGAGCATTTGCCATCTGCTGCTATCATTTTTGCTGCAGCTGTGGTTCTCTGTGGGAAGGGAGGGCGGAGTGGGCAGCGGCAAAGCGCACAGTAGCAGGAGGGGGACCTAGGAGGAGAGCCTGGCTCTGAAGACAATCAGCAGTGCACGGCATCATTTGACAAGACAAGACAAATAACATTTATATTGTGCTTTTCTCCTGGCGGACTCAAAGCGCCAGAGCTGCAGCCACTAGGACACGCCCTATAGGCAGTAGCAGTGTTAGAGAGACTTGCCTAAGGTCTCCTACTGAATAGGTGCTGGCTTACTGAACAGGCAGAGCCGAGATTCGAACCCTGGTCGCCTGTGTCAGAGGCAGAGCCCTTAAAGGGACTCCGAGCAGTGCCTGTGGGTATGCCTTTAAGCATACCCACAACTAATTAATTACATCCTCACACCTACCAGCATGATGTTTGTAATTCTATCCCCCTGGGTTCCTTATATTTCATTGCATTGTGCTGAATCGAGCTGCCGACTTTGGAGTAAAGTCGTCCTGTGGCCGCGATTTCGATCGCGAAAATAGCAAAAACTAAAAGGCATAGGGCGGCCGTTTATATATCATTGGAAAGAGGAGAAAGAGAGCTTTAAAATGATATGCATCTTTCCATAGTTACTGCACTGCTCAGAGTCCCTTTAACCACTATACCATCCAGCCACCGCTGACAGGATGGCGAGGGCTGGTTTATGTGCTGATGGGGCCCCTTTGACTCTGAACGGGGCCCCAAGCGACTGCTTTTGTTGCCTGGTCGGTAATCCAGCCCTGCCAAAGGCTACTACACATAGGATGCTGCTGTTGTAGTGAGAGAGAACACTGGCCCACCCCAGCATGCGACAACTCATCTTAATACTGCTGGCGGTGAATGTGTGGTACTGTGTTGCACACATGGCTCAGCTGTCTGTTCCCTCTCCCCAGCTTACACTCACAAAACTCTGTGTAGTGCAGGCTTTTATTTAAAAAAAGGTGTATGAGCAGAAGAAGGTGCTGTTTCAGGAGAGTGTACAGAGTGAAGATGTTGTTCTGTGAGGAGGGTGTTTGGACAAGAAAAGGCATTGTATGAGGAAGGTGTTTGGACTGAGAGAGAAATGTTTGAAAAGGATATATACGGCAGGACAGAGCACTGGGACAAGAGTGTGTATGGACAGGAAAGGAAGCTGTGTGAGGAAGGTGTATGGGCAGGAAACTAAACTGTGCAAGGAGGGTGTATGAATAGAACAGAGATCTGCCAGGAGTATGAATGGGCAGGAAAGGAAGCTGTGTGAGGAGGGTGTATGAAGAGGAAATGAAGCTGTATGAGGTGGGTATATAGGCCGGAGAGGGTGTTATATGAGTAGGCTAGATGGGCAGGCAGGTACACTATATGAGAAGGGTGTATGGACAGAAGACCACACCAATGCACAGAAGAACTGACAATACCTGCTTCTTAAGCATGAATGTGGCTGCCTCATTATTAGCGTTGCTTGCTGCACAGGAGTCTCAGCTCATCCTGCCTCAGAATTGACACAGTCAGACAGTGCCAGAGATGGGGAATGACAGAAAAGTCTGTCTGCTGTGATGCTCAGTGCAGTAATTGCCTGCCAGTGGCATAACTAAGGAGCTTTGGGACCCCAGTGCAAGTTTTACATAGGGCCCCAAGCAGTCTATTAATATGGAGCCCCAAAACCTTCCAAAAACAGTTGCATTGCCAGAGAGGTGTATTTACAGTAAGATAAAAGTTTAAGGATTACCACAATGCAATGCACATTTAGAGGTGATCATTACCAGCCAATAGCACCAATGAAAAACTAATAATATGGATAGTGGGCCCCTCTGATCCAGGGGCCCCAATGCTGTCATAACCACTGCATCCCCTATTGCTATGCCACTGTTGCCTACCTTCAATTTTCAACATTTTGAATGTGATGCCTTGTGATGGAGTAAATTTGGCACAGCATGGATTTGATTCACTAACAAAAGCGCTGGCAAACAGCGCGAGTAAATTACAGTTACGAGCGCTAATATAGCAGCGCTACTTACTTTTTACTCCAAGCACGCTATGTGTGCTAGTGGCAGCGTAG
Source organism: Hyperolius riggenbachi (assembly GCF_040937935.1). Taxonomy (NCBI): domain Eukaryota; kingdom Metazoa; phylum Chordata; class Amphibia; order Anura; family Hyperoliidae; genus Hyperolius; species Hyperolius riggenbachi. Next base: position 402,415,136 of record NC_090646.1, read on the forward strand.
TGTGCATAATTAAGCACAGTTAGAGGAGAGGGTGCTATACACACGCTATGCTGCGGTAGTGCAGCATAGCGATCGCTGGTACCTTATGATGACTGTTCCCTGCCAATAACAGGCGCTCCACTCGTCCTGCCCTGAGCCCCTTCGGGTCCAGTCACTAGAAAGGACATGATCCCCACGCTTTGATTGGCCCATTAGGCTGCTTGTCAAGTGCCCGTTATTGACAGGGAACGAGCCTAAATTACCAATGCTCACACTATGCTGCACTACCACAGCACAGCGTGCGCTCAGCACCCGCTCCTCTGACTGTGCTTAGTTACGCATGCTACTGTGATGATTTGCTTAGCTGCCTGTGCAGGCAGGCAGCTTTTTGACCATTGTGTAGGTTTGCATGCTGCAGGACTCTGGAAAGAAGAGCTTCTGTCAGTTTTGCAGCTTGTGCTTGCTGAGGAATTTGCATACGTTGTCATGCAAATTGTCTGGCCACATTCATTAGTACTATAAGTACTATGTGTGTCCCACAATGCTTTGCTGTTCATAAGGAGTCTTCCTGTGAAACACTCTGGAGAGTGTCAGCCATGCTCTTGGTTTGAAGATCAGCTTAGAGTAATTCCTGGAAACTGTGCTAGGCAGATTCCATAGTGCAGTTAGGATTGTTTATCTGTTTGTTTGTTCAGTTGCTGTTGTCCTGTCCCAGCGGTGGTCGACAGGAAATGGTTCTGATCTCTGTTCTTGGAGTATAGCTGGTGCAGCGGTTGCTACCAGCTATCTCTTCTGTTCTGTCTCCTGGGATCGCGCTAGCCACTTTTCGCTAGCGCTGTGGATCCTTCTGTTCTGTCTCCTGGGATCGCGCTAGCCACTTTCCGCTAGTGCTGTGGATCCTTCTGTTCTGCTACTCTGTACCTGGATCGCGCTGGCCACGTTTCGCTAGTGCTGTGGATCCTATCTCTCGCTTGTCCCTGTTTTCGTGTGTCTGTCTTGTCTGCTACGACCGCTTGCTGGAGGCTCGGTGAGGTAACCGTTAAGCAAGCGTTCGCGTCCTCTGTTTCATGTTTGTCTGTCGATGGTTAGTTAGGCGTGCTTGTCTCTATTGTGCTTATCACGTGGAGACCGCGCATAACCGCGTGCACTGTTGCAAATGAGTGCGGTGTTCGCGGTTAGCTAGCGTTTGTTATTTTCTGCATCTTCTCATTGTATTATTTGCTGTGCCTTTGCTACCCTCGTATTCTGTTCTGATCTGCCTTGTGTCACGTCTGGCGATCGCACCTCTCGCGATCGCATTCCTATTTCATATCTGCTGTTGTGTGTGCGCGGTCGCGGGGTGGCGACTGGATTGGCGCACACACATACAACCTGTCCCTTTGCTCGTTCTCATTCGCAATCGCCTCTCTTGCGATTGCGTTCTGCGCTTCGTACAATTCCTGTCTGGCATTTGTGGAGGTACAGAGGATTGGTTCCTCTGCACTCCCCAGCGCCATCTGCCGACAGGAATTTCCCTCTACAGGTGCGTAGCACCTTTTGCACGGCTGGTGCGCTGACCACGGAGACGATTCCACAATCGTTACAGCTACGCTGCCACTAGCACTGAGTAAAAAGTAAGTAGCACTGCTATATTAGCGCTAGTAACTGTAATTTACTTGCACTGTTTGGCAGCGCTATTGTTAGTGAATAAACCCCCCAAGTTCCACTCACTGACATTACTCTGCATGCTTCATTTTGGTTCATTCACTGTATGCCTGATTCAGGGGCATAGGAAGAGAGGTCAAGTTGATCACAGTTGCAAATGGGCATTCTCAAGGAACCTAAAAAGGTTTTTAAAAAGTCAGCAGCAAAACATGACTCACCTATCCACTGGTGTGCCCCCCCCCCCCCCTTCCTCCTCTTCCGCAACTTGTCTAAAAAGCTCTCATGTTTCAGCCTCACCTCTCCTCATGTGAGCCACCAACATGCATTTCAGTTCATTCTTGTTGTCTGGACTGGGGAGGAGGCATCATGATGGAGACACAAGAGGCTCAGGTGGCTTGAGGAAAGATTGTGGCAGCAAGAAAGTTAAGTTATCCTTCACTGTGCATACAAGTTGCAGGGGAGCCCCCCTTTGGGAAACGCTCCCCCTACCTAATAGCTGTTCGGTGAGACAAATTGCATCATCAGAGGCATAATCGGAGGATGCAGGGAGACCTGAAATAAATGTATATGGTTTTAGTCAGTACCAGTCTGCTTCTTCCCTATGGATATTTGGTTCTTGGATTTGAATATTGCATGGCCAATTGATGACATCATTGTTTGTTGTTAAAACACTGAGTGCTAGTTATTTCTTTACTGACTATAACTCTGCACCCAGTACTGATATCTGAGACCTGCTGTTTGAGGTGGGCTACTTAATACTGGGTATCTAGGAGGGGGCATCTAACTTCCTATTTAATTTATCAGGGGGCACATGGCTATCAAGTTGTGTTATCTAGGGCACCTGTCTACTTAATTTATTTGGAGTCATACGGAGGTGTCATTAATGTGAATGTGTTTATCTGAAGACTGTGTTCATTTGTGTGTGTAGGTGCTGAGTTGGAATGAGATGGTGAACAAAGCTGGGGGGCAAAAGCCATTTCTAAATTCTGCATTGGAACCCAGAGCTCCATAGCTATGCCATTGTACATGAGGGGAAATGTATGTTGCATGTCATATGAAGGCTAATGCTTGCTGCATATCATGAGTGGGGTAATGTCTGCTTCATTCCATATGTAGGGTAATGTCTGCTGCATTCCATTTGTAAGATAATAATTGCTGCAGTGCTGGCCAAGAGGACCCAGCAGGCACCAGCACGCATTGACACAGAGATGAGGGTCACTGCTACTCTTTCATACAGACTGAATTTGTCACATTTTGTGTGTGTGTGTGAGGGGGGTGGGGGTGCAGCAGATTGGCTATAGTGAAATATTGTGTGTGTATGGGGGGGGAGGGGCTGGTTTACATTACCATTCATATATTTGCATACCAAAAAAAAAAGCCATTTGCCATGAAAGGGCCACTAAGATGTGTTTTCCCTCAGTTAAAAATGTCCCAATCCTTCCCTGCCTTGGAAGGAAGAATGGAATGAGATGCTGCTAAACGTGCTCGGCAGTAATTTGAGAGTGAGAAAAAAGGACCATTCATTAAATTTGCTGCAGATGGAGTGACTGACTATTTAGGTCCCGAGGTTGAACCTGCTCTACATCCTACCCTGATCTGCTGATGAAGGTGGGAATACTGACATGGACTACCACTAGGTGCAGCAATTGAAACCGCATAGCCCCCCTACAATCCATCATGAACGCAGCAGCCAGACTCATCTACTCCTCCCACTGCTCTGTCTTCATGACTCCCCTACGCAAATCCCTTCATTGGCTTCCAATTCACTTCTGAATTAGCTTCAAGATCCTATGTTTGGCCTACAAATCCATACACAAGTCCTGCCCAACCTCCATCTCTGACCTGGTCAGCAGATATACACCTTGCCGCCCACTTCGCTCCTCCAACAACCTCCTCTTAACCACCCCACGCATCTCAATAGGACTTGACTAGAGCTGCCCCCATCCGGTGGAACCCTCTCCCACTGCCCATCAGGCTCGCTCCCACCTTCAACACCTTAAAAAAGCACTCAAAACTCACTTCTTCAAGGAGGCCTACATCAACTCAATACTGCCCTAATCCTTTCTGCCAACAACTTCTTGCTGCACCCCCTCCTTTTGTGTCACCAACCCCTCCCTCTAGATGATTGTAAGCCTTTGGCAGGGCCCTCTCCCCTTGTGTATCATACTTGACTGTGTGCACTTTACCCAGAATTTGGAACTTGTAATTTTTACCACTACCACTCCAGTTTATTATCTGGCATTGTACTACTGTCTGCATTGTGTTGTGTATCTTTTTGCTATTACCTGCATTGTTGTATCTATTGTCTATTACCTGCATTGTTCTGTCACCCCTGTTATCATTGTCTGTAATCCTATTTATTGTACAGCGCTGCGTAATATGTTTGCACTATTTAAATCTAATAAATAATAATAATAATAATAATAATAATAATAATAATGCTTGTCTTTGCACACACAAGCACTGGGTGAAATAGGGAAGAAACTGCAACTTTATTGGAGATATTAGATAGGCAAATATAGGAAGAATCTAACCTTCCAGGTAGGATAAACATATAACTAGGTAAGTTGATATATCCTTTTATTATTTTCCCTACACTCTTTATTATCCTATCTTAATCCAAGGCACGACAGACTGATTGGAACAGTAAAATGATAGGACAATGGCCTGATCTGATTAGTCACCATGATGACAACATACTGCCTGTCGAATCATTTAGTCAATACTTTTTGGCCAGAAAAAAAAATATTATTATCATCAGCATTTTCCAGTACTGCCTTAACTCTCTTGAGCATGGAGTCAATTAGAGCTTCGCAGGTTGCCACTGGAATCCTCTTCCAGTCTTCCACATCACAAAACTATGAGATGTTGAAGACCTTTCTCTCTTCCACCTTCCATTGAGGGTGGCTCGCAAATGCTCAATAGGGTTTAGATCTAGAGACATGCTTGGCCAATCCAGTACCTCAGTTTCTTTAGCAAGGCAGTGGTCATCTTGGAGTCTGGGGTGGTTATCATGTTGTATTGCTGTCCTACGGTCCATTTTCCGAAGGGAGGGAAGATGCTCTGCTTCAATGTATAACAATACATGTTGATATTCATTGATCCCCCAATGCCAACAGCACTCTTGCAGTCCCAAACCATGACACTCCAACCACCTTGCTTGAATATAGGCAAGACTCACTTATCTTTGTACTCCTCACCTGATTACCACCACACATACTTGACACCATCTGAGCCAAATAAGTTTATATTGGACTCATCAGACTACAGGACATGGTTCCAGTAATCCATGTCCTTAGTCTTCTTGTCTACAGCAAACGGTTTGCATGTTTTCTTTAGACCTTGTGATTCTAGGAATTCATGATGACTACGCATAGGAAAATGAGAGAGAACAATGCGGGTGGGTAATGGGTAGGGAAGGGTTCTGTTGTTTTTACCATGTTCAAAATATGTTTGTCTGTTACCTATAAAAATATGAATAGCTGCCAGACCCTGCTTCTTAGTAGGCGTGCCAAAGGTATTATTCAGGGGTATATTAACAAAACTCTCTGGTCATGGTGACAATGTACTTACACTAGTATAAAATACTGTTCAATTTGTAAATATGCTATTTATTGCATCATCTGAAATTAATGTAAAATAAAAAATGCTAAATAAAATGTTTTTCAAAATAAAAAAATAAAAAAAATCAACCACCGTATGCCATGTGTGGCATATGGTCTAAGCACTGACAGACTGACCATCCCCTCCACCACCCACACACACACACCACCTCTTCAACATCTTCAGCAATGCTGCCAGCATTTATAGGTCTATTTGCAAAGGACAACCTCTGGATGCTGAGCACATGCACTGAACTTCTTTGGTTAGCCATGGTGAGGCCTGTTCGAGTGGAACTTGTCTTGTTAAACAGCTGCATGGTCTTGGACACAATGTTGCAGCTCAGTTTCAGGATGTTGGCAATCTTCTTATAGCCTAGGCCATCTTTATGTAGAGCAAGCTTTTTTTTTATTTAATATCCTCAGAGAGGAGGTGCCATGTTGAACTTCCAGTGACCAGTATGAGAGAGTGTTTGCCATGTTGAACTTCCAGTGACCAGTATGAGAGAGTGTGAGAGTGATAACAACATATTTCACACCTGCTCCCCATTCACACCAGAGGCCTTGTCACACTAATGAGTAACATAACCCCAGGGAGGGAAAAAATGTCTAATTGGGCAGCATTTTTTTTGTCAGCTGTTTAGACATTAATTACTGTGTGTTGAGTTATTATGATGGGACAGCAAATTTACACTGTTATACAAGCTGTACTGACTACATTGTATCAAAAAGTTATATCTTCAATGTTTTGACAGGTACAGATATAAAAAAAATATTTGCAAAACTGTGAGAGGTGTATTCACTTTTGTAAGATACTGTCTCTCTAGAAATACAAGAAAACCTTCTGCAAAATCTTTAAGGGCCTGTTTCCACTACACGCAGATTGGATGCAGAATGGATGCAGAAAAATTGACTCCAATGAATGCCTATGGGCCTGTTTCCACTAAACGCGATTTTTCTGATGCAGATTTTCCCATAGGCATTCATTGGAGTCTGTAAGGGCCTGTTTCCACTACATGCAGATTTGATGCTGATTGGATGCAGAATGGATGCAGAAAAACGGACTCCAATGAATGCCTATGGGAAAATGTGCATCAGAATAATCACGTTTAGTGGAAACAGGCCCATAGGAATTCATTGGAGTCAGTTTTTCTGCATCCATTCTGCATCCAAACTGCATCAAATCTACGTGTAGTGGAAACAGGTCCTAAATAAGAATGTCTTTGCATTGCCATTATAGGTTTGAGCTAAAATATACATGATTATCACCATTTAAAGATACAGCAAAACTGTAACCTTTTTTTACTTAATATTTAATTCTTAATTTGCATTAATGAACTCATTCCTGGTAAGATATTAAGAATCTGTTTACTAAAGCTGTTGATCCATTCTAATAGGAATACCACTTATGGCTTAAAGCATTTAGCCAAGCAAGCTGTACAGATCAAATAATAAAAAAAGCAAATTAAGAGTAGTGCAGTGTACTCTAATATAATTTGGTTATCCTGTTCCTGACATTCATTTCTCAAGCATTGATTGACTTCCTGCATTCTCAGCTCTGCTTGGTGTACAAATTGTCCTCTGAAATGTAGCTTATGCTGGGCTGGACATGAAGTCATGGGTCTGAAGACTCCATCTGCTTTCAGTGAATCCCTGGAGATGAATCAACCTTATTTACAGCAGCATCGTGATAGACACATAGAACATCAGGATAGCATCTTCACATGTCACGTGTATACATTCATACAGCATTTTGGGTTTCAAACCTTTTTTTTTAAATAGGGTAAAAGACACAACACAAAATACAAGCCCATACCGAAACATCATTAGTATCTGGATAGGAAAAATGTGAGTTTGTAAAGAATTGCCTCTCCCAGGGAGAGCCACCAGAGCAAACCTCTCTGAACATGTTGTCTCAAGCGAGTCCAAGGAAAAGACAGAAATAGGTCTATGATTTATATAGATTTCAGCATGTAGTTGAAGGTAATATAACATATGAAAGAAAACAGATGTGATGCCTAGCTTTGAAAAGCAATGGCTATTAAAAGTGTACTAGGATCTAGAAATTATATATATATATATATATATATATATATATATATATATATATATATATATATATATATATATATATATATATATGTATATATATATATATATATATATATATATATCCCAGTAGTAATAATAATACAAATACAATGCGATTTAATATCAGAACATAGCTTTATTTTATTTACATATTTTACAGTTATCTATATGCATAAGGAAGAATCATTTTAATCCGGATGCACTGATTAGTAGTTAAATTGATTACATTACCCTCACATTAAAGAAGGATTTAGGATAGCAGTGAAATGCATAGATCGAGTACATTTTAACAGATTTTTATTAATTGCTTACCATTAGGTGGCAAAAGTTTGCAACTCTCACATGTATGATATCAGAATAGGGTGATATTACTGAAAGGTTAGTAGATCAGAGTGTGTGCTTTGCTGCAGTTACATGCAACATCCACAGGCAGAAGTTATCTTTAACAAATACACCAGTGGCGGACACAGCCAGCAGTGGGCCCCTGTGCAAAATTGCAATTGTGGGCCCCTATGCAAAAAATGGGCGTGGCCATAACCTGCTGCAAAAATGGCTGTGGCAAAAAATGGGCGTGGCAATGACCGGATGAGGGCGGAGCCAACTGTAATTTAAAGTGAACCCGGGGTGAGAGTGATATGGAGGCTGCCATATTTAATACTAGTTGCCTGGCGGCCCTGCTGATCTATTTGGCTGCAGTAATAAACTGAATTACACCAGCAACAAGCATGCAGCTAATCTTCTCAGTTCTGACAATATTGTCAGAAACCCCTGACCTGCTGCATGCTTGTTCAGGGTCTATGGTTGAAAGAATAAGAGGCAGAGGACCAGCACGGCAGCCAGGCAACTGGTATTGCTTAAAAGGAGAAAAATATGACTCAAGATTATTCTCACCTCAGGTTCCCTTGAAAAGTGCAACGCAAAGACAGTGGGCCCAAGTTTTGGTGACCCTTTCCCCAGAAAATTCACATAATTGTGCAGGTTTTCTCAAGAAAATACACATAATGTGAGCAGATTTGCCTAGAAAATACGTGCAATCATGTCGGCAGATATGCCCAGAAAATACGTGCAATCATGTCGGCAGATATGCCCAGAAAATATGTGCAATCATGTCGGCAAATATGCCCAGAAAATACGTACAATCATGTCGGCAGATATGCCCAGAAAATATGTGCAATCATGTCGGCAGATATGCTCAGAAAATACATGCAATCATGTAGCAGATTTGCCCAGAAAATACATGCAATCATGTGGCAGACCTGCCCAGAACATACACCTGCTAATATAAATTTTTTTAAAAAAATACTCACCTGCAGCAGCAGACCTCCTGTCCCAGCCTCCATCCGGCGCACAGCTCCCATGGGTGGTTGGGTGGATAGGTAGCCTGGTGGGTGGGTGGGTAGGTAGGTAGCCTGGTGGGTGGGTGTGTGGGTAGGTAGGTAGCCTTTAGGTAGGTAGGCAGCCTGGTGGGTAGGTAGGTAGATAGCCTGATGGGTGGGTGGGTAACCGGGTGGGTAGGTAGCCTGGTGGGTGGGTGGGTAGGTAGCTCGGTGGGTGGGTAGGTAGCTGGGTGGGTAGCCGGGTGGGTAGGTTGCCGGGTGGGTGGGTAGGTAGCCGGGTGGGTAGGTAGCCTGGTGGGTGGGTAGGTAGCCTGGTGGGTAGGTAGATAGGAAGCCTGGTGGGTGGGTGAGTAGCCTGGTGGGTAGGTAGCCAGGTGGGTAGGTAGCCTGGTGGGTGGGTAGCCTGGTGGGTAGGTAGCCAGGTGGGTAGGTAGCCTGGTTGGTGGGTGGGTAGGTAGCCTGCTGGGTGGGTGGTTAGGTAGCCGGGTGGGTGGGTTGGTAACTAGCCCAGTAGGTAGGTAGGTAGCCTGGTTGGTGGGTGGGTGGGTAGGTAGGTAGGCAGCCTGGTGGGTGGGTAGGTAGGTAGCCGGGTGGGTGGGTAACCGGGTGGGTAGGTAGCCTGGTGGGTGGGTGGGTAGGTAGCTCGGTGGGTGGGTAGGTAGCTGGGTGGGTAGCCGGGTGGGTAGGTTGCCGGGTGGGTGGGTAGGTAGCCGGGTGGGTAGGTAGCCTGGTGGGTGGGTAGGTAGCCTGGTGGGTAGGTAGATAGGAAGCCTGGTGGGTGGGTGAGTAGCCTGGTGGGTAGGTAGCCAGGTGGGTAGGTAGCCTGGTGGGTGGGTAGCCTGGTGGGTAGGTAGCCAGGTGGGTAGGTAGCCTGGTTGGTGGGTGGGTAGGTAGCCTGCTGGGTGGGTGGTTAGGTAGCCGGGTGGGTGGGTTGGTAACTAGCCCAGTAGGTAGGTAGGTAGCCTGGTTGGTGGGTGGGTGGGTAGGTAGGTAGGCAGCCTGGTGGGTGGGTAGGTAGGTAGCCTGGTGGGTGGGTAGCCGGGTGGGTAGGTAGCCTGGTGGGTGGGTGGTTGGGTAGCCGGGGGGGTAGGTAGCCTGGTGGGTGGGTAGGTAACCAGGTGGATAGGTAGCCGGGTGGGTTGCCTGGTGGGTAGGTAGCCAGGTGGGTAGGTAGGTAGGCAGCCTGGTGGGTGGGTAGGTAGGTAGCCTGGTGGGTGGGTAGCCGGGTGGGTGGGTGGGTAGGTAGCCTGGTGGGTGGGTAGGTAGCTGGATGGGTGGCTGGGTAGCCGGGTGGGTAGGTAGCCTGGTGGGTGGGTAGGTAGCCAGGTGGGTAGGTAGCCGAGTGGGTGGGTAGCCGGGTGGGTGGGTAGGTAGCCGGGTGGGTAGGTAGCCTGGTGGGTGGGTGGGTAGGTAGCCAGGTGGGTAGGTAGCCTGGTTGGTGGGTGGGTAGGTAGGTAGCCGGATGGGTGGTTAGGTAGCCCGGTGGGTGGGTTGGTAACTAGCCCGGTAGGTAGGTAGCCTGGTGGGTGGGTAGGTAGGTAGCCGGGTGGGTGGTTAGGTAGCCGGGTGGGTAGGTAGGTAGCCTGGTGGGTGGGTCTTTAGGTAGGTAGCCTGGTGGGTGGGTCTTTAGGTAGGTAGCCTGGTGGGTGGGTAGGTAGGTAGCCGGGTGGGTGGGTAGCTATCTGGGTGGGGGGCCGACTCCTATCCTCCCTCACCTCGGGGCCCCCCTCCCGGTATGCGCGGCGGGAGAGCGGCAAATACAGGAAGTCTCCGGGGCTCCAGCAGGCGCTAGAGGCTCAGCCGCTTGGTCTCCGATGTCTTTCTCCTCTGTATACTGCTCGCTACTTCCTGGTTTAGTAGCGTGTCGGCAGATATGCCCAGAAAATACGTGCAATCATGTCGGCAGATATGCTCAGAAAATACATGCAATCATGTAGCAGATTTGCCCAGAAAATACATGCAATCATGTGGCAGACCTGCCCAGAACATACACCTGCTAATATAAATAAAAAAAAAAAAATGTACTCACCTGCAGCAGCAGACCTCCTGTCCCAGCCTCCATCCGGCGCACAGCTCCCATGGGTGGTTGGGTGGATAGGTAGCCTGGTGGGTGGGTGGGTAGGTAGGTAGCCTGGTGGGTGGGTGTGTGGGTAGGTAGGTAGCCTGGTGGGTGGGTGGGTAGGTAGGTAGGCAGCCTGGTGGGTAGGTAGGTAGATAGCCTGGTGGGTAGATAGCCTATAGCCGGGTGGGTAGGTAGCCTGGTGGGTGGGTGGGTAGGTAGCTGGGTGGGTGGGTAGGTAGCTGGGTGGGTAGCCGGGTGGGTAGGTTGCCGGGTGGGTGGGTAGGTAGCCGGGTGGGTAGGTAGCCTGGTGGGTGGGTAGGTAGCCTGGTGGGTAGGTAGATAGGTAGCCTGGTGGGTGGGTGGGTAAGCAGCCTGGTGGGTAGGTAGCCAGGTGGGTAGGTAGCCTGGTGGGTGGGTAGCCTGGTGGGTAGGTAGCCAGGTGGGTAGGTAGCCTGGTTGGTGGGTGGGTAGGTAGCCTGGTGGGTGGGTAGGTAGGTAGCCTGCTGGGTGGGTGGTTAGGTAGCCGGGTGGGTGGGTGGTTAGGTAGCCGGGTGGGTGGGTTGGTAACTAGCCCAGTAGGTAGGTAGGTAGCCTGGTTGGTGGGTGGGTGGGTAGGTAGGTAGGAAGCCTGGTGGGTGGGTAGGTAGGTAGCCTGGTGGGTGGGTAGCCAGGTGGGTAGGTAGCCTGGTGGGTGGGTGGCTGGGTAGCCGGGTGGGTAGGTAGCCTGGTGGGTGGGTAGGTAACCAGGTGGGTAGGTAGCCGGGTGGGTGGGTAGGTAGCCTGGTGGGTAGGTAGCCAGGTGGGTAGGTAGGTAGGCAGCCTGGTGGGTGGGTAGGTAGGTAGCCTGGTGGGTGGGTAGCCGGGTGGGTGGGTGGGTAGGTAGCCTGGTGGGTGGGTAGGTAGCTGGGTGGGTGGCTGGGTAGCCGGGTGGGTAGGTAGCCTGGTGGGTGGGTAGGTAGCCAGGTGGGTAGGTAGCCGGGTGGGTGGGTAGGTAGCCGGGTGGGTAGGTAGCCTGGTGGGTGGGTAGGTAGCCTGGTGGGTGGGTGGGTAGGTAGCCAGGTGGGTAGGTAGCCTGGTTGGTGGGTGGGTAGGTAGGTAGCTGGATGGGTGGTTAGGTAGCCCGGTGGGTGGGTTGGTAACTAGCCCGGTAGGTAGGTAGCCTGGTGAGTGGGTAGGTAGGTAGCCGGGTGGGTGGTTAGGTAGCCGGGTGGGTAGGTAGGTAGCCTGGTGGGTGGGTCTTTAGGTAGGTAGCCTGGTGGGTGGGTCTTTAGGTAGGTAGCCTGGTGGGTAGGTAGCTGGGTGGGTGCGTAGGTAGGTAGCCGGGTGGGTAGCTATCTGGTTGGGGGGCCGACTCCTATCCTCCCTCACCTCGGGGCCCCCCTCCCGGTATGCGCGGCGGGAGAGCGGCAAATACAGGAAGTCTCCGGGGCTCCAGCAGGTGCTAGAGGCTCAGCCGCTTGGTCTCCGATGTCTTTCTCCTCTGTATACTGCTCGCTACTTCCTGGTTTAGTAGCGAGCAGTATACAGAGGAGAGAGACATCGGAGACCAAGCGGCTGAGCCTCTAGCGCATGCTGGAGCCCCGGAGACTTCCTGTATTTGCCGCTCTCCCGCCGCATAAGGGGGGCCCCAAGGTAAGGGGGGGAGGATAGGAGTCGGGGCCCCCCAGGAAAAAAGAAATAATAAAAAAAAAAAAAAAAAAAAAAAACAGCAATACTTAATGGGCCCCTGAAGCCATGGAACTTCAGGGGCCCTCATGCGGTGGCACGGCCTGCACGGCCGTATGTCCACCCCTGAAATACACCTTGAATTTATGTGGCTGGCATTGAACAATTAATTATTTCCTAACCTTTCAGTGATACTACATATAAATGATTTGCCACTAAGTAGCAGACACTGTTTAAACCATTGTGGGTTCTATCTTTTATTCTGTTCTCCAGCCTTAGTAAATTAACTGAACAATGTCACAACTTATGAAATCATTAACAATATAACTACTTTTTGAAATCTTGTAATAGATTGGTGCGCTCCCTACTCCTAAATCTATTCCCTAGTGTATGTACTGGAGGCCTGCTGCAATATTCAATGGCCACAGTGAACATTAGTAATAAAATAAAATATCTAAAATAATGTGCTGCCTTACAATCCTATTTATATTTTTTGTTCAGGTCAATATGACCAATAACAGACAACAGTTCTCCAAACTGTAAACAACAATCTTCTGAGGCAATCTTCATATGGATTCCACCTATGAAAGAACACATATACATCTCAGGAAACACCACACCATTGGATAGAAGCTCCCAGTGTGTTTTTTACAGGGATCACCACAGCAACTGTCTTCCACCACCAATAGGGATCGTTCTCCCCTTAAGCGGTAGCTGACTAGACCCACAGACAGCAACACTAGCGTAAGTTGACTCCCACTGGCACTCATCTTCCCTGAATATTCCTGGTGATGTCTCCCTCAGATGTATGCAACAAAAAATATAAACCATTCATTACATAGACTTTTTTAACAACAGTGGGCATCCACCACCAGCTGGTACTTCACTATGACGCCGTGCACTATATTGGCCACCCAAAATTGCATCAATGTCCTGTGTCCAACACCACCAAGGACCGTGCTCACGGTTTGCCAATGCTGCCCTAACGTCATCCACAGTGTGCTAGCACAGTTTTGGCACAGGTCTTGGCTCACTCCCACCTTCAGCCTCCACTCTCCATTTTTCTAATACTCTATTTTGTTCTTATTGGATTTTTATACATTATTAAGCATTAATCTGTTGACTGAATGAAGCGTACAGCCATTCACTTTAATATATATAAAGGTAGTACTACTCACAAGGATCATTAAAAAAAAAGCATATAAGATCTGATGATGTCTCCTCCGGTGCATAAGCAATAATACACCTCCTGCTCGTCCGGCAAAGCCCAACGCGTTTCGTCATCCAACTCAACACATAACTACTTTTGCATCTTTTCAACTTCTCACTGAACTACTTTAAATTTTTTAGTGTTGCAGTCTCTCACACAACTTCAGTTAACATATAACATATATTGAAGATACATTCTTTATCTTTAACTTTTGTAAATCATTATTACATCACTTTCAGACCTATGATACTTTTTTGAACACATCTGTCTAACAGGCCTTCCTTTAAACAAAAGGATCAGTCAGGACAGTTTCAATCAGAGCTTGAGCATCCACACGGCAACTTAGGCAGGTGCCTAGGCCCTGGTGGTTGTCCATGGGCTTGGCAGGCACTTTTTCTGACCCTCCTTCCTCCATCTTATTTTACCAAAAAAGCCATGGGGTGCGAATACTGCCCTCTTGCCTGGGGCCCCATTTAACTTTAATCCTTCTCTGGTTTCAATCTATATGTATGTAATAATTGTACTCTTGAACATGCAGCTAGTTGTTTGTGTTCTGATGGTGCATTTTAGCCATGTAGTTGAGAATGGTTTGTGATCCAGGTTCTGGATGCTGATTTCACTGGCAATTTGCAACATTTCAACTACAGTGTTTGAAATAATTATTTGATCCCCTTCTAAATTTGGAAATTTGCCCACCTGCAAAGTAATGAACAGTTTGGCCATGCACAGTGACAACAGATGCACTGTTTCTTTGGCACAACCCCCTTTTTCAGAGTGTTTCTATTGTTTCCATGGCATCAGAAATCTAAAGCCCCATCTACACGATACGATTCTTTGTGCAATTCTATTACGATTCTATTTATGATCCGATTAAATCGGACATGTCCAATCGGGATTCGATTCGATTCAATTCGATTTGCCATTGTTTTGCAATGGCAAATGGAATTGAATCAAATCAAATCCCGATCGGACATGTCGGATTTAATCGGAACGTTAATAGAATCGTACTTGAATTGCACAAAGAATCGTATTGTGTAGATTGGGCTTAATTAATAGCATTGCTATTGTGACATGTCTGATGTCCATTCGAGTCTGGAAAAATGTGCAGATCAGGACTTTGCAATGGTCACAACTGACACCAGACACAATGGACAGGTCAGTACATGTCTACATGGATCCTACGTTTAACACAGCATCCGTCGACATGTCTGACATGTCGGTTTGCCTGTTGTGGTCCATTCGTTGGTCAGATCTTTTTAGGCTCTAGCATTAACTGAGTGTAAGGGCTCGTTCAGACTATACGCGCTGCCGTACGCATTTTGGCAGCGCGTATAGTGTGCGACACGCAAGAACAGTAGAAGGGCATAGACAGCCCTTCTACCGTTCTCATCATATGTGCTGTGCAGCAGCGCAATTGCGCTATCATGTGCTGCATGCATTTTTGTGAATCGCAGCGCAGATCACATTCATTGTAATGAATGGGATCTGCAGCGCAGCGCATAGGAGCGCAGATGGCGTGCGATCGGACGCGTTGCATTCTGATCGCACAGCCATCTGCGCTAAATGATGTAAACGAGGCCTAAAGGTCCATTCCCACTTTTGGAAAGTTTTTTTACATATGAGAATTCACATTAAAAATCATGGTACATGAAAGCATATGAAGTTGTTTACATCATATGCAAATGTTGCATGCATGACGAAAGCTGACAATATGCAGCAATTTTCTGGATGCAATTGTGTTTTGTGTGCAACGTATATATATTCAAAGAGAACAAATGTGTAGTTAACTACTTGCCGACCACTCCACGCCAATTGGCGTGGACTCGGCAGCCCCAGGACCATGCAATGCCAATTGGCGTGAAGTCTTGGGGAGGGGTTTTGCGGGAAATCACACGCGCATCTCCTCTTGAATGACGGAGCTCTGCTCCATCATCAGTCTCTCAGCAGCGATCGCTGCTAGAAGACTGTTAGGCGATGCCGTCTATCTACACTGTACAGCGCTGTGAAATACGGCAGCACTGTACTGTTAAATGTGTGTGTTTTAGGCAAAAAATACCCAAAGATGAATATTACTCTAGGTAGAATTGCATGGTACGAAAAAAACACAGTGCATGCAAAATAACACAAAAACACATGGAAAAAACACATGCATTGTAAAAACCATATTCAAAATCACATGCATTAAAGGACTCCCAAGTATAATCTATTTTTACTCACCTGGGGCTTCTTCCAGCCCCTATGAGCCATTTCAGTCCCTAACCGCAACCTCGGTCTTCCTCTATGTCCAGATGGCCGCCCGTAATGATCGCGACCATCGGCGAGGTCGTCTCTTCTGCACGGGCACTCGTGCACGTACATGGACGTCATCTGGCGCGTCCTGCACCTGCGCAGTAGTTGTGCACAGGTGCAGTATCCGCCAGATGACATGGACGCGTGAGCATTAGTGCCCATGCAGGCCCAGAAGAGATGACCCTGCCGGCGGGTCAGGATCATTACGGGCGGCCGGCGTGACATAGAGGAGGACCGGGGCTGTGGCAAGGGAATAAAATGGCTGATAGGGGCTGGAAGAAGCCCCAGGTGAGTAAAAATAGATTATACTCGTTTGTCTCAGGAGTCCTTTAAAATGTATGCGATTTGACATTTGGAAGTGGAAATGGGCCCTATATTTTTAATAAAAAACATAGGTAATATGGGAAGGAGATGGACATTTGTTTTCACCGCCCGCTATTTTGACACAGGGTGAGACGAATGGCAGCTCACCTTGCTGCCTCTGAAATTCAGGGCAACTTTAATTACTATTCCCCCTCCGAGTCGTAGAAACTCGGACTGAGAGATAATTTGGGGTTAGGCAATTGCTGGAGCCCCGAATTACCCATGCGCTGGCCGCGGACTACAGCATTGATGCTATAGCCACACCAAATTCGTGTGCTGAGAAAACCTGTTGGGTGGGGGAGGGGCGGGGGTAGTGCAGCATGATGCAGGGATTGTTTGGGGTTTTTTTTGGGGGGGGATGTGTGTGTATGGGGGGGGGTGAAAAACATTTATTAAGTAAACCAGCCCATAGATGAATTTGTGATGTCATAACTTATGCATTTCTGAAAGTGGGGAATCTCAAAAATGTGTTTAGCGGAAATGGGCCCTTACTCTGGCGTGTTCCACCAGCAGGAAACAACATGCTTAAGACTTCATCAGTGTACTGTCAGCATGTCCTGATCTGTATCTGTTTTCAGTGCAGTGGATAAAAGTGAGTCCAGGAAGCTGCTTGCAATTTCTGTTAGGGGAGACAAATGCATCAATAAATGACAGTGGCAGAAGTTAAAAATGAGAGAGAAAAAGAGAAGGAGAGAGAGAGAATTCCAATAAATGCATCTCATCTCAGATAACAAAAATAACACAAAAAAATCATATGGACCCTGCAATGAATTAAAAAAAGATACATTGTCATTCGGCTTGTATTAATAAAGTCATAACAAGACATTTATAAAAATAGTATAAAGAGTGGATTAACTGATGCACTACTTCCAGAATAAGCAGAGCATAATTAAAGCGCATGGTAGTCCTGTAAACATCAAACATCAACTGCTTTAACAGTGCTGAAGTATGAATGTATGTAGATCATTTTCCTGGCAAGGGAGTATCAGAACTATGGACAGCTGCCACGCACGCTCCCATTCTGAGCTGTAACAGATTCTGATGGGAAACCAAATCCGACACAACAGTGCTGATGAACGTGAAAGATAGGGACGCTTCCTCCTCTCTCGCTGTCCTCTCCTCCAGCAGCAGCAGCAGCTTGTGTGTTTCACTCTGACAGCAGCACTGGATCGGTCCTCCCATCTCCCTTCGCTGCTTCTCTATCTCATCACTGAGGATTCTCTCACTTTTTGTGACTACCCTTCCC
Organism: Hyperolius riggenbachi; assembly: GCF_040937935.1. Taxonomy (NCBI): domain Eukaryota; kingdom Metazoa; phylum Chordata; class Amphibia; order Anura; family Hyperoliidae; genus Hyperolius; species Hyperolius riggenbachi. Next base: position 402,432,621 of record NC_090646.1, read on the forward strand.
AAGTCATCCTCTTCCTCCATCCCCCTCCCCCTAGCTCTTCCACTCAGTCTCCTTCCCTCCTCCTCCACTCTCTTTCTCTCCCTGGCTACCAGCATCAGCGGGGGAGAGTGCAGGTACTGTACCTAGCTTTGCAAAAGCACTTTATTTTCTATTGTGGGTCGTTTCACATTGATGGGACTATAGGGGAAATAAAGCAGAAATCCAAACGTCCTGCATCATCCAGAGAACAGTACAGGTGGGAAGAAGCACATAAAGCCAGGAGGCTGATACCCATGTGTTCTGTTCTCTCTCTCTTGCAGTTCATACTTTGCTTTTCTTTGTGCGGATTCGGAATAAACCACGTTTCTCTTGTCTGGGAGGATATAGAAGATAACAAGAACCCTCTGAGTTTCCTTGGGAAAAACGGAACTGGCTGCACTAGTAAGTACAAAAGAGTTTACACCTTGCTCTGTTGTGGGATGCAGAACGTGAATGATGAGGATGATGACTGGCAGAGAACTTGGGACAGAGTTGCTTGGTGACAGGGTAGCAGACTGTTCTTGCTCGTTTGGGCTGTTATCCTGTAAGCTGCACCGTTGGATGTGTTTTGCTGTGTGTATATATATATATATATATATATATATATATATATATATATATATATATATATATATATATATATATATATATGTATATCTTCACAGTGCTGTGCTCAGGATATGAATTTGGGCTGCTATTGCTTTGGTGTTTTGCTTGTGCTAATGTAGTTTTTAGCTGGTCCTCTGTGTCTGTATTTCTACTGATAAGCAAGTCGTGTAAGTTTGGCACTGTACTGTCCTGCAGGGTTAATGTTGGAAGGAGAGCTATGTTTAATAAGTGGCACTAAGGACAGGGGGCTGATGCAGCGGATGGTCAATACTTGCTTGTGCTTGTCAGATGTTATACATGGTGCTTACTGTCTTCATAATAAACTTTGCTAAGCCTTTTCCCTTTGAGAGTAGAATCCTGCACATTCAGCAGCATGCTGAAAGGGGAAAAAAACACCCAGCTATATCATATTATTAGGCTAGAATCTTCTCTGTTTCAGACTTAACAGTGGATATTAAACCATTATAAGGCTTGTCAGAATGCATGTATCCTGTGGTTATGTAACCATATGGTTCTTACATCTGGGACTGAGGGAATGCTAATTAAATGTCTAATACAGTATCATAACTATTGGATCCATGCTTTACCGGTATGCCCATATGTAATGCCCTCATTTACATTTTTGCATTATTGATACGCTAACAAGGACTGTGATTTATTGTTTGTATATAGTTAATGCAATCCGCTGTCTGTAGCCTCTCCATAATTAAGATGCAAGAGTTTACTACTATGCAAATGGGAGATTTGGGCAGGAGTTGACTTATACAGGCTCTGTCTTTTGTGTTAGAGTGAATAAGCTATAGAGCCCATAAAAGTTTTTCCAGCTCCATTGCTATTAACATGAACTACTTGCTACTTTAACAGCTTAATCTATTATCCTGAGTAAAGTTTCTTTTTAAAGGTAATTAGCCCCATTAACTTAAATCACACATTTGAAAGCTACACTTCCTATTCAGAAGGCACAGTTAATGAAAAATATGGGGTAATGGTCATGTTATTGTGTTTAACCATTGCATAGGTAGTTTGCCACTGACATTTTTGCCTGTTTACTTTTGCAGTGCATAGAATAGATCAATGTGTCACTGACACACACAGATGTGTGCGCGCGCAAACACACACACACACACACACACACACACACGCACACGCACAACACACACACACACACACACACACACACACACACACACACACAACACACACACACACAACACGCACACGCACAACACGCACACACACACACACACACACACACACACACACGCACACACACCAGTTTTACATACTGTGAGTTTTGGAATACATATTGCTATCTGATGAAGTCACTTTTTTTTTGGCTGAGCTCCCATACACTATCTGTTTAGCTGCTTTTTTTTTTTTTTTACTTTATGCAACTTTAAATTTTTAACCAGAGCTGTTGTGTCTGCTTTTTACCAATGTACAGTGCAATGATATCCTTACAGTAAGGAGTTATGTGTTTTTTTTTCTTTTTTTTTACTAGAGCATTGTTATTATGCCATGCAGCAGAATTGTGTGCTATGCAGAATGTTCCGCAATAGGTGTATGTTTCACTCCCTGTAACAAATAGGTATTCATTTTGAAGCCCCATATGATTACAGTGTGCATACTTCCATGGTGTGAGTAAATTGTAACATTTTAGTATTCCAGACCATAATATTGTTTGACTATGACCTAGATTGCTGCCCCCTGCAGTGTTAGCCAATGTGAAACTGCTCAGCATATACAAGAATGCTGATCTGGAATGCTGCCACTTTTTAGGAAATATCTTAAAATTACATTTGTCTTTAATAATCAAGGGAAGTTGCTTTGTAAACCAGAGACTCAGAACTTGCTTGTATCAGCAGTTATGCGCTTTATTATGCAATTGTTCTTGTTATTCAGATCAGATAATGGCCCGATGAAATACATAAGCAGTCTTCAGGGAATGAATGATTAATTCCTCTAACGTGTGCTTACTATAGTAGTTCTTACTAATAAGGTATACCTGCATTTGCTTACAGTTGCAGCTGAGGGGAAGGCAAATATGCTGCCCTGTTCTTTTATTAGTATCATTCACAAACCTGCTGTGAAACCACTGTAGGCAAACAACAAAGGCGAAGAGATGTGTCTGTTCCTATTATCATTGTTGAAGTAAATACTGGAAATAGTGCTTAATTACCTATAGGGGATTATATTAGATTACTGCATCACATTTTAAAAGTACAGGCAGGTGACAGTGCATTCGTACAGTGCCGTTTTGCGGGGGGGAAATCGAGTGTTGGTTGAAAGTTACTGTTAGGTTCATATTTTGCCATAGGCCCAGAAACCTAAGAGGGGTATAGAACTCTTATCACACAAGTAGTTTAATATCTTGATGTATATGATTAATAATGTTACTAAATACTCTCTGTAACCTGCCCCACCTCAAGTTATTCTGTGCATAGTGCAACGGTTTTTAATTCAGCCAAAAATAGTACCTTTTAGACATCAATATCATCTGGCAGACTTACCTCCTTACATTAAAGTAGTCTAATATGTAAGTGAATTGAAATTTATTGTTGGTGCACATTTGGCGATATCCATCGATGGTGCGTTTGGTTCAGTGCCTAATCACTAAGTAGTTTGAAAGTAGCATTCATGTGTGTCGGATATACACACACTACAAGCACACAAACACAATGCATGCATGTTGGTCAGATATACACACACGCCACACACACAAACACACTACTTTCACAAACAAACACATGCACACTTGCAAATATATTAGCCATTTCTTTCTTGAAATAGTATGATAAGTTTGCAAGTTTGTAGGCGAGCTTCTAGCTCTTATTGACACACATATATATATATATATATATATATATATATATATATATATATATATATATATATATATATATATATATATATATATATATATAAGCAGTTTTCTACTATTTAAATCCCTTCATTTGGTATGTTGTAACTTATGGGAAAATGAATACAATAAGTTCTGGCCTGTGTTCTACACGGGTAATGTACAGTTTGTGCATATGTTATACGTCATGTTGATTTTAAGACAGTGGTTTTTATCGTTTATATTTACATAATCATAAACAATGCAGATGTGACTGTTATGTAAAAGTTATGTAACATAAACATTACAAAGTATTGACTTTTGGCTTAGTTTTTAAAATCAAAATGTTACCATAACTATTTTAAATGATTATTAGTATTCCAAAATGTTTGCTGTGGAATGGTGGGCTATCATTGAAACAACACATTCGATATTTTAGTTTAATTCATATTATATTTATAGACAAACATACATTAATAAACATTGATCTTTAGACCTTATATAATGAACATTTTCGATTTACAAAAATTAAAATACACTGGGATACAAGAACAGTTCATTAGATAGAGCAGCGTAATAAAGTTCAGTAAGTTTATGTTTTCACATAGTCTTCCTTCTCAATAAATAACCTATTGCTCAGGGTAATTGTCAATATGCTGACATTGTCATTGGGCAGTAAATAAAGGTGATTGGTGTTAGGTAAGGGAGCAGAAGTGTCCAGCTTGTTGATTTGATTTGTGTGTTTTGGAAAAATTAAAGGAGGAATAAGTTAAAGGGGAATAAAAAAATATAGAAAAATTGATAACAGAATATCTGGCCCTGCAAGTAGCGTAATAGGCAGGTTTATCTCTCAATGGAATTTCAGCACAGCCGTGGGATATATTGTTCCGTTAATAAAAAATAAAAAAAATAGATGAGGGATTTGTTTGTTTAGCACATTATAAGTATGTATAAGGGGCTTGAGAAGGGTACCCCAAGAACTAACATATGATGCATGTCCATGCTTTAAGAAGAATACGGCTCGTAGATAAAATACCTTAACAGAAAGTTACAACTTACTTAAAATTTCTCTGAAATACAATATAAAAGATGTTGGTATTGAAATAGTGCACAAATGACCACAGTAGCATATATATTCCCAGATATACTAATTAGCCTTTAGGGAGTGATATACAGTTGAAGTTTAGACTTTTAAAATATGCAGAGAAAATGACCATGCCTTAAAATGACATAAGAAAACTAAAATAAATTGTATGCAGTGATTTCATCATGCTGTTCTTAAAGCAAACCTGAAGTGAAAAAAAAACGTATGGTACAAGTCATTGTATATGTAGTACGGATAAGGAATAAAACATTAGTAGCAAAGAAAAGAGTCTTATTTTCAGTTATATAGCTTTTTTTTTCTTTTTACAACATTGCATCATTCTGTCATATTTGCAGTTTAAAAACCACACTCTTTTAATCTATAAAACAAAGCGGAAATAATTAATGACCATTTGAACTCTCCTGCAGTAAAACCTTATCTAAAGCGGTCTCTCACTGTTTCTTGGCTGTGTAGGTGCTTCAGAAAACAGGACTGTATTTGACCCAGTGGGTCAAATAGCTCAGGGAAGCTCTTTTGCATAGATAATGGAAGTTTTTTTTAACTCATCCTGTACAGGAAAACAACATGGGACTTTGTTTGCTACTTCTTAGCCTTACAACACATACAGTTCATTATCTCATACATTTATTTTTGCTTCAGGTTTGTTATGAAATACTTGAAAGTGAGCCCAAGGGGAGAGTTCTATGTAGTCTGGCATATTTATTTCCTTCCAAGAAAAAACAATTGCTTGGCTGTCCTGCTGATCCTCTGCCTCTAATACTTTCAGCCATAGACCCAGAACAAGCATATGCAGATCAGGTGTTTCTGACAATAGTGTCAGAACTGACAAGATTGGCTGCATGCTTGATTCTGGTTTACTTCAGACAATGCTGCAGCCAAGTAGATCAGCAGGGCTGCCAAGCAACTGGTAAAAGGAAACACATATGGCAGCCTCCATATCACTCTCACCTCAGGTTCACTTTAAGCAATAGAAAATGGTGTATGCACACTGCAACATGTTTAGCGCTCCAAAAATGACCATGTAAGCAAAATAAAAACTCATTTTTTATCACATGACCGTGCATAACTAGAGCATATGGTGGCTTTTGTTCCTTTTTGTTGTGTCATTATTTTGTGATCTTATTACAGAATTGTACCCAATACTTAGAACTCCTGCGTTTATTTTCATTTTTTCCCCTCTACCTATTTTAAATGTGTGTAGATGCCTGGGTAGAAACACCAAAGCAAAAGGGCTAAAAACAGGTTGCGCTGACTTTCTCTGTAACATATTGCAATGCACATTATTTAAAACCAGTGTGTAGAAACATCTATGATTAATGCTGGCTATGTGATCCAGGCTTTCAATGAGACCATTGGTTGTGTAAAAAGACATTTAAAGTGAATGGTGCGTCCAAATCCCTTGAGAGATGACAGTTACACTTGGCCCATATCATACAGCCAGCTGAATCCCAGAGTCTGCTTTAGGCTGGGTATATCTACTTATTAGCTGGACTAGAAATCTGTAGAGATTTGAGTAAAATGTATCATATTCTGTTACATTGTCAGTATCTGTTTCAAACTTAATCTATAGAAACCCAATCTGAGGGGGGAAAAAATCTGTTATATTTTGATGCATTAGTGTAAAAGATTTTATTTCACTGCACAAAGAGGAATGTATACACTTAAAACAGCCTTGAAGTGTGAAGAAAAAAACATGGTTCCTGGGTCAAGCTTGTCAGCTGCCGCTGTCATTTACTTAAATATATGAACCTCAGTTATTGTTTTTGTCTGCTGTTGCACTTCCTGGTTTTGTGTGGCAGACCCCATTCCACCGACTGACTGTCAGCCAGTCATCGCACTAGTGCAGTCACGTGGGGAACCATGACTTCTCAAAAACTCAGCTCTGTAGAGTTTGAAAAACTCAGCTCTGTAGAGTTTGTATGTGGCAGTATCAGAGGGCATGAATATAGTTTAGTAACAAAGGAAACCCAACAATATGGTTGTTTAACAGTGAAGTCCCCTCATTTTTTCTTGTTGTAGTAGGCGTGCTGTAATTTGCAATTCTGAACCTCCCTTGCCAAGGCTTAAATAATTTAGGTGTCAAACTTTAGGCAGCTTTAAGAGGGCAATTATTCCTGACTTCCTATTAGTAAAACCATATAAAGAATGTGAGAACATCCCTTTGATCAAAACCGCTGTCGCGTTTTGTCAGTCTTGTGCGTCTTTTAAGCAGAAGCTTAACTACAAATCATGGACCCCCAGCAAAAACTTTGATGGGGCAACTTAAAGGAAACCAGAGATGATATAAAATAAACATTTTATACATACCTGGGGCTTCCTGCAGCCCCATCTACATGGATCGCTCCTACACCACCGTCCTCAGCCTTTTGTATTGCTGGTACAGGGTCCCATAACTTCGTCCAGTTGTGGTCAGTCTGTGCAAGAGAAGTGCGCTCTCTACGTATCTTTCCCTGGCGGCTGCCTTTCCGTAGGCTGAGGATGGAGGTGTGGGAGCTATCCATGCACTTGGGGCTGGAGAAAGACCCAGGTATGTATAAAACTTTTATTTTATATCTTCTCTGGTACACTTTAATGTTCACAACCCTTCCTTTGCTTCTTCTTGGTGGCCCTCCAGCCTGGGGGCCCATCTTACATGGCTCATAAAACAAGTATGTCCATCAGGATCTTCACACCCATAACATGTGTAGCCACACAAACACCTGATCTGGAGTGTCAGAGAAAAGGAAGGTTAGTAGTCCCCCCCCCCCACACACACACACACCTCTGGGCCCCACTGCTATCACAGGGGCTGTTCCCCCCTAGTTATACCCCTAATTGCCTGGTCCAAAAAGCATTATATTACTAGATACAGTTGTCATGGATTTTGACCATTCTTCTTTTGTATGTACTTATCTCAGCAGGATGTAATATGCTGCATCAGGCAACCGCCATACTGTTCTTTCAAGAATGTATGGTTTAAAGAAAAACTCAGACCAAAAATTGAACTTTATCCCAATCAGTAGCTGATACCCCCTTTTACATGAGAAATGTATTCCTTTTCACAAACAGACCATCAGGGGGGCGCTGTATGACTGATATTGTGGTGAAATCTCTCCCTCAAGTAACCCCTCCCACAAGAAAAGTTTGAACTTTTGTGGGAAATAGCTGTTTACAGCTGTTTCCAATTGCCAAAAACCATGCAGCAGCTACATCACCTGCCAACAGTAAAATGTTCACTGGAGTTCCTCTTTAAAGGGAACCTGAAGTGAGTAGAATTATTTAAAATAAACACATGATGTAGCTGCAAATGTATATTACATACTAGCCTCACCATCAGTTCCTCTCAGAAGCTCACCATTTTCTTCTTACAATGATCCCTTCCAGTTCTGACAATATTTTGTCAGAACTGAAATATACCAGTTGCTGTCAGTTATATAACAGCTGCTGTCAGTTACAACTGACTATGCAAGGTAATGTCCTTGTTTCCCTATGGCTCAAGTGGGCAATGTTACAGTTTAACAGTGTGCTGACCAGGAAGCTGTTAGAGGGTAATGGCCATCTTTAAAATGGAGGACGAAGAATTCCATTGATCACAGTGGACAAACAAGATGCAGGAGAGGAGCAAGAGATTGAGTAGTAGACTGCACAGGAGGTAAGTACCTTTGTATGGCTATTTTGACTTTTTATTTTCAGTTCAGGTTCTCTTTAAGTCAGTTGTGGCCAGTGGTTAGGACATCATTAAATAATAAAAGCATGTATCTGTTTGTGGACTATTTTTCATTGTGATATTTGCAAATGAATAATACAACAATCTTTACGGAGAAACTATTGTCCTATTGAAAGTAATCTCTATGTTTGGTTGCATTCAGATTTACTTTTCTGTTTTTGAAAGTGAAAGTTTGAAAATATGAAATGCATGCAGTTCCACGGCCAAAAGAAATTCCAGCCAATCAGCTATATTGGTATCTGACATGTAATGTAAACACACGTTTAACATGTTCAACCTTCAACCTTACAAGGACAGTGTTTATGCTTTGCTAGGCTGAAGATCTGTTGCCTGGCCATTTGGGACAGAATGCATCCCCCGAAGTTCATAGATAGCCCACAGACATAATTGCAAGTGTTAGGCCTCATTCACATTATGAAACGCAGACGGGCGTGCATTCCGAACACAACACCTGCTCACACCCCATCTGTGCTTCTGTCCATTGCCTTCTGATCCCATTCACTACAGCAAAGGGTCAGTGTTGCACTTTGATAAAAAATGTGTGCAGTAGTGCGATATTGTGATGCACTGCTGCACAGCGCATAAGTGAGAACACTTTCAATGTTTTTGCAATTTGCACACTTTATGCATTGTCAAAATGCACACGGCAACACCTATAGTGTGAAGGGGGCCTCAGACTCAGGAGTATACTCGAGATTCTGAAAGTCTTCTGGGCTTAAAATTTGAGCACCATTTCTATGTGCTGCACTGCAAAACGTCTTCACAACTTTACAGCTGGCTGGATATATCTTGATCTCCCTTGACTCTTAACCTTTTTCTATTTAGCAATGTCTTAGGAAAGTAAACATAGAAAAAACATTGTTAAAGTGGATCTGAGATAAACTTTTACTCATTGCATAATTGTGTTCCTTTCATATAGTTTATAGGACATTCCTCAAGCCAAATTTTTTTTTTGTTTTGCTTTAATACTAATTTAATCCCTATAAACTAAACAAGCCTCGCCCACAGCTTTTTAGAGTGCCTTGGCATTCTCAGACTCATGTAGCAAGGGCTTATGGGAGCTCAGTCTGGGCAGGAGGAGGATGAGGTTACTAGTCAGAGATTTCAGAGGCAGAGGGGAGGAAGGAGGAGGAGAGTGGATTGAGCTGAGGGCTGCAGATGCTATCAGCTTGCCTGTGTGTAATGTGACAAACATAACATGGCTGCTCTCATTGTATCACAGGAAAAAATAATCATAAACTACTGAAGCTGTTTTTTGCTAGATTTGCTGTGTAAACCATCTAAACTTTAGATAAGATATATAGACAAGTTACTTGTTATAGTTAGTTTTTCATCTCAGATCCACTTTAAAGAGACCCTGTATAAAAAAAAAAAAACATCCCCTCGGGGGTACTTACCTTGGGAGGGGGAAGCCTCAGGGTCCCAATCAGACTTACCCCCTCCCTGTAGCTGCAGGCAATCCAGCGATGGCTCCCCCGAAGCATCCCACAATATTTACCTTCCCTGGCTCCAGCGGGTGGCACCGTTGCGGCTCTCAGCATGGAAATAGATGGAAATAGCCAATCTCTGTCGAGTCTGCTCTACTATGCAGGTGCAGGAGACTTGGACCGACAGCGATTGGCTATTTCCGCTTATTTCCGAGCGGAGAGCCGATACTGCACCTGCGCTGGAGTCAGGAAGGTAAATATTTACATCCCCGCTGTTCAGAAGGGCACAGCGAGACTGCCATGGGACACAGGAGGATGGGGGAAGCCTCAATAGGAGGCTTCCCCCACCCGAGGTGAGTACCCCCAGGGGTATTTTTTTTAGTTACAGGTTTTCTTTAAACATAGGAGAAGTCCTTCAACACCATTCATCATCAACCTACAGTTCTGTTTTATCACTCATAGTTAGATGTTTTAAAAAAAATATACTTACCTTCAGCTTGGGAATAAAACTAATACCATTTGCCAAATAAGTGTTAATTAGCTAGGAAATTATCTGTCTGGAGTAAGTGGCTTGTCAGTAAGGGTCTCCATGTTTACTTCTTCATTGACCAGAAGATGTTGATCAGTAAGTAGCAGTACAGTGCAACGTAAAGTGGACCCAAATTAAAAATACAAGATTTCAGAAATAAAATATATTTTCTAAATTTTAATAATAAATAGCAGCCTTTTTTCAGCTGCATGATAACAAATATAAAATATTTTACATTTATTGGAGAAACCCCTCCCTTCCTTTCATATTGCCGGGACAGAATCCGGCAAACTGGTGGAGTAGGTGGTATCCGGCAAAGGAGGAATTGCTAATGGCTGCCACCTGTATAACCCTAGTTATGAAAAGAGAAGGGTGAAAAGCGTGCACTGAAATGCTCATAGGCTTGAAGGAGTGTTTATTTATCTTTGTACGTGTCAGAGTGGTGCAACTAAATATTTTGAATTAAAAAATGTTTGGTTTGGGTCCGTTATAAAGTGGAACTGTAGTTACAAATTAAACACATTGTTTCACTTACCTGGGGCTTCCCAAGCCCCCAGCAGCCGCCCTGTCCCGCGCCGCTCCTCGACGAGCATCCGTTCTCCCGCCGCCAGCTACTTTCGGTTTCGCCGCCGGGCCACTGTGCCTGTGCGGCTCTGGTCACGCGTATCCTTTATTCGCATTCCCCGCTATTGCAGAGGGGAACGTGAAGAAAGGATACACTTGGCAGGGCTGCGCTGGGCTCGACTTACAAGTTGAGGTACGGAACGGAGCGGCGGCGGGGGAACGGAGACTTGTGGAGACTCGGCGTGGGACAGGACAGCTTCTGGGGGCTTGCGGAAGCCCTAGGTAAGTGAAACAATGTGTTTAATTTGTATCTACAGTTCTGCTTTAAGAAGAACACAAAAAGATAGCCAACTAAAGCTACCTTATCTTCTCAGTGGCTGCACCATCACCTGGATAAATAAGAGCATTCACAAAACAGTCTTCTTAAAACAATTCCACCAACTATACAACATTTATAGGCAGTTTGCCATGAGATTATTTCTTTTTTGTAAGACTCTACAGATCATTGAAATGGAGGCCGCTGATATAAGGAGACACCTGTGTGCATGTTAGATTGTCACCTGAAATAATCACTAGTATTTAATCCAAGTGATGAATTTAGCATTGATAGTGTTATGCTAGTTTGATACAATCCTTAGTTGTTCCTAAAACAGTCTTATCTTTCCTTACTAAGGTTCTGATCCAACTAACACAGTTGTGTCTGTGTTTCAGACAAGACAAGACAAATAACATTTATATAGCGTTTTTCTCCTGGCAGACTCAAAGCGCCAGAGCTGCAGCCACTATGACGCGCCCTATAGGCAGTAGCAGTGTTAGGGAGACTTGCCTAAGGTCCCCTACTGAATAGGTGCTGGCTTATTGAACAGTCAGAGCCGAGATTCGAACCCGGTCTCCTGTGTCAGAGGCAGAGCCCTTAACCATTACACCATCCAGCCACTACCTCAGCAACAAATCAATGTTACAAATACTGTAAAGCAGACACAACTGTGTTAGTGGGCTCAACTCAAAGTGTGACTTGTAACAAGTATCTCAACTTTTGTTTCCCACTAACAAAAAAGAAAAGCCCTAATAGCATACAGTATATAGACATTGCATATTCCTATAATGCGTAAAGTCAAATCATCCCTTTACTCCATTTCCCCCATATCAAGTATTAGCATTTCCTGGTCCCTATAACACATCTAGTAATTTTATTTTCATCATTGTATCAACAAGTATAGCCATTTTTTCTCCTTCCCAGCCAAAACAAAATAATTATGACCACATTGATACCCCCCAGTGTTCTCTCTGTGCTGCAGGGTAGAGTGGAGAGAGCAAGAGCTTTGCAGTTGCTTTATTTATTCTCTCCTTTTTATGTGTTTCTATGTTCTGATGGCTGTTATGTGGTTTGTGACAGCTGCTGTGACATGGAAACTGACATCTGATGGAGTGAGAAATGGAAGGTGTTGTACATAGGAAAGTCTTTCCCTGCACCACTTAATTAGCAGTACAGAAAACATGGGACCTTATAATCAAGCATATACAATAGGTAAATTCTTCCTTCACATTGAGAATGCACAGCTATGGATTCTGTAAGGAATAGGGATGATATTGATTTCAAATTTTGCGGATAATTCAATTACAGCAAATGCCATTTACCGATTCTGCAGATTTCTGATTACCGATTTTCGTGGAAAGGTTTTTTTATTTTAATTTTTGTTAATAAAGTTACATTAAAAAGTTGTTTTTGGAAATACGCTGCTACATTATTTGGATGTCCACTATTATGCAGACATCCTTGATACACTACCAATACTCTGATTGGCCAAATACTTCGAAGTTGGAAGCACTGGTAGTATTGGAGAATGTGGAGGCTTTCCTCAGAAATCGTAACACCCTGGAAATTTTAGACCAATCACAAAACTCGAATACTACCAATTTTACTGAGTCTTGGGATTAATCTAAAATATCTGTGGTATTCCGATGTTCGAGGCAAAATTCTACAGCCTGCAATTGGTCCAATTCTTCTGAGCTCTGTGATTAGGCTAAAATTTCTGAATTGCAGTAATGTGGTATTTCCAGAGAATACCGATTTTCGAGACCGATTTCCAATCGGAATCTCAGGAAATTGGTATTCCCGGAATGCTTTCCGACCATCTGTAGTAGGTAATAAAAGCTTTAAGCATAACTCCAGCAAAGCATGTTACTAACTTGTAGTGGATATGCAGGGGAAGGATTAATGCTGTACTACGCAAGAGGCTACACAGATCTAACATGTCTCTGTGACAAATATTCAATGGGAGCTTGTAGTCACCACAGAAGTGGTAAACTGCAGGTGGTCTCAGGTAGAGAGTGGAAAATGTTCTCATTAGTATTATGGTATCCTCTCCAGTGCTTAAATTACTATCTGACCATCTGGTAGTTAAAAAGGAGCTGATACCGATGCACTGCCAACTCCCTCCTCCTAAATCATATAAATCCCACCAAGTTCTCTACAGTGCATTGATTTATAGGCCATGAAGGCCAAGAATGGTTGCCATTATATCCCTCTAGGCAAAGTCTGGCAATGGTTCCATATCAGCTCTGAACTCTAGCACAGATCACTGGGATGGATACCACCGCATTGCTAATGAGGATAGTGCAAGAACCTTACAAATTACTGGTTTATTCCCCCACAATTCCTGCTTAAGTAGAAAAAGTACTGAACTGAAGGTACTGGTACTGAAAGTAAGAAAACTTTCCAAATCAGTTCTAAGACTTCATAGAAAATCTGGGTAGATGTGTTAAACCTTTCCTCACCTAAATAAAGTTTGTATGTGCATCTGTTTCCCAGTTGCAGAGGTTCCCATGGTTCGATGTGCCCATTTACACACCCATGAAGAAGGGGTGAAGAGGCGTCCAATGTATATAAAATATTCTAGAAGCAATAAAATGGACACAAGGTAAAGCTGTTATTGCTTTTATAATATTTTATATACATTGGGTGCCTCTTCACCCCTTCTTTGTGTCTCAACCCCCCCCCCCCTGTGAGGGGAGTCCCTTACACCTAACCCGGGGTGGGTTTTCACCACCCCACGTGTGTTCAGAGTTGTTTTTTTTCAAGAGAGCAACCTTTTCCTGGATCCCTGGTGTACCCGAGTGGAGTCGGGGTTGTGCACTCCACCTGCCTGAAGTGGTCGGTTGCCCCTTGTGCAACCCACCTTTGTGAGTATTCTCACTTATGATTTTCATACATTCAATTGTTTTGCAACATACTGCACTATCTGGGCTCCTGTTGTCTATGTGCTTTTTTCTCTGTAGTGTTTTACACTACATCTCCTGCCATACACACCCATGAATCTGTGATGTTGGTGCCCGCGGCAGGACAATTAATGTATCCAAAAAGCATGTCCAAGACATGTGTAGTATGCATGGATACAAAGAGCATCATGCTTCCAATCCAGGTAAAGGCACATGCCCTTATGCTTCACAGTTCTAATCGTTCCTCCAATACCATCACTTTTCCCTATAAGAAACAAAAATGTTTCTTCCTTAGGTTGTGTTGTAGTGGGAAGCTTTGCTTTTAGTTTCCCCCTTTCTTGTTTTGTATTTGTCAATATTTTTTTTAACGTGATTTGTGCAGTGTTATCTGATTTAGCTAATTTAGACTTACAACCACTTCCTGTTCACCCCAAATAGGGGAGAATTTTCCAACATCTGGTAAACGTGCCAACATTACCCATACATTGGCAGCACCCATGTGGCAATAAAATTAAAAAAAAGAAAAAACTTGGCTGCTGGCCGCATCAGTTATTCACACAGTCTTTGCATACATTCATATTCATAAAGGACAACAGATGATCCAGGGTAACATGGTCAAAAATGAAGGTTCTGATTGAATTACTGTCCACTATTCCAGATTCCCTGCATCCCACAATGCAAAGTAATCAGTCACGTGGAAAATGAGTCTCTGGAAATTGTCAGCATTGAAGAGATACTGCTGTGCTATGCAGTCCCACAGAAGTCACTAGCGGATAGAAACAGAAAATAGATACCTTGATATTCATCTTCACTGAACAATATAAAAAAAATGGCTGCAAACACTAGCTTGTAGCTGATGTACTTGTGGAAAAACAAAATACACGTGGGGTGCATACATTTGAAAAAGCTGCATGTTTAAAGGGTGCAGGATAATGGTAGTAGAATATCAGTTTTACCGATATTCTACTACACTCATATAGTAAAATATTGGTAATATTTACCGATATTTTACTGTGACCTAACCTTTCCCTAATCTCACACAGAACCCTCCCTCGGTGGTGCCTAACCATAACCTCCTGCCCCATGGGCAACTAACTTTATCCTCCGCCCACTAATGATAACCCCCACCTTACCTTAACCCTAACATCTTGTTTAAAAGGGGCACCCGAATTGTGGCTAAAATAGTGGCTAAAAATAGCAGCTACAAATTGCAGCGACAAATAGCGGTTGCACATACAAATAGCAGCTAAGATTTCTATCCAGCTGCTAAAAATCAATAGGGGAGATGGTCGTACCCTTTTAACCTCCTTAGCGGTAACCCCGATCGTCCGCACGCAGCGGCGGAAGAGGCCCCCCCGCCAGAGCCCTGCGCAGCCCGGACCAATCAGTACCGGGCAGCGCAAAGGGCTGGATTGGATGGGTCTGACGTCAGGACGTCGGCTGACATCCATGACGTCATTCCGATCGTCGCCATGGCGACAGGAGAAGCCAAACAGGAGATCGTGTTCTATACGCGATCTCCTGTTTACTTTTGTTGCCGGCGGCGATCGGACTAGAGGGACACATGCGCCCTCTAGTGGTGTTTTATGTAGCTACCACTCAGGTAGCTACATGAAACAAAAAAAAAAAATATTTCAAAAAAAGTGCAATGCAGCCTCCTTGGCGGAAAAATTGAACCGCCAAGGAGGTTAAACTTGTGGTGTTTTCAAATGATCCTCGTGGGGTGCCTCTAACCAAGTTCAGAATCATGTAATGTGTTATGTGAACTTTGTGCATATGTACAAATGTAATTAGTAATGGATATCTTCTTTTCTGGGGTAAGCATGTCCATCACTCTAACATGCAGATAATGTAACTTAATTTGACACGTATGTTATTAGGTAAATCTGTGATTAGCTTATCACCAATTTCAGCGTCATACTGCAGAACTGACACTTCAAACTGTAAACAGTAAATCCCCTTTTAAAGTGGAATCCAATACAGAGTGTTTTGGCTAATCTTATGCCATTTAGCATATCCACAGCATTAGTAATTATTTAGAGAATAAAAACCCAAAGCGTCTGTGGCATACTTCTTTAAGCAGGCTATCATTTTATAGACAATGGTACCCTGATAATTTTCCACGCTTGTTTTAGAAATGTGAAGTAAAATAACAAATTCTTCCGCCACCCAAAGCAGCAGTTCTGCTGAGATCATAATTATAGGTTTTGACAAGATATTTTGAACCACTAGTATCGGAGCTGAAAGTAATGCTTGAAACTAAAGTGCTCATTCAGACGTAATGACTCCAAAACATTATTTAAAATATACCTGTAGTATGGCTTACCTGATGGAGAACCCTATTTTTAAACTAATTTGCCACAGAATGATCAGTGGGATAAAAATCTATACTGTTGATAAAACACTGTTCAAAATCTAAAATAATAACGTCACTATTGCAGTATGAAAGATGCAGCCAGCTTCATCGGGAAACCATCTTCAGACTGTTCACATTCATCATCGCTACTGTATATTCTCTGTATATCATTGGCATTGGAGATATTCCCAGGCCTGTGGATGCTTCTCTGTCATGACTTGCCTGTAGAATCAGTTACCTGCAGGTTTTTTTTTTTTTTTTTGTCGTTGCTCCAAGTATTAACTAAAGCCTGGCATACACTTCAATTAGGATCGGTCAGTCAGCTTACCTACACAATGTGCTCATATCATAGTATTCAATATCTGTTGGTCCTCATACTACAGAAGGGGGTAAAATTGGTTAGTAATTGGCCAATCATAATTGAAAGTGTGTACCAAGCTTAAAGAGGAACTCCAGTGAAAATAATGTAATAAAAAAGTGCTCCATTTTTACAATAATTACGTATAAATGATTTAGTCAGTGTTTGCCCATTGTAAAATCTTTTAAATCCCTGATTTACATTCTGAAATTTATTACATGGTGCCATTTTTACTGTTGGCAGGTGATGTAGCTGCTGCATTTTTTTGGCAGTTGGAAACAGCTGTAAACAGCTATTTCCCACAATGCAGCAAGGTTCACAGACAGGAAACTGCCAAGAGTACGTACTCAGAATTTCTTTGTGGGAGGGGTTTCACCACAATATCAGTCATACAGCGCCCCCTGATGATCTGTTTGTGAAAATGAATAGATTTCTCATGTCAAAGGGGGTATCAGCTTATTTATTGGGATAAAGTTCAATTCTTGGACGGAGTTTCTCTTTAAGTCATGGATAGTTAGAGTTGATTAAGTAACTAATTTTGATTGGCCAATCACTGACTAATTTTGCCACCTCCATGGAGGCAGTAAAATTGTCCAGTCATTGGCCATTCAAAATTGGATGTGTGTATGCTCTCTAAGGAACATATTTATAATCAACTGAAAAAGCTGGTCTTTCTTGCCGTAATATTCTTAAGAATTTGTGGCATTTTTTATCAGGACAATAATAAAAGTGCTGATAAGGAAAACAAAATCTATTTTATCTATATTTTTGTCTGGGTGGTCAGTACATTCATTCTAAGCACATGTTAAATTGGGCGCCAGTTGTTGCTGCTAGGTAGAATATCAGTAATTGTTTAATAATATTACTACTATGCTTAGCACCTAACACTAGCCTAACCACAGAGCAAACCCATGTGTAAACCCCTTACGCTCCCTCCCAAAGCAATCCCCTTCCTAAATGCCAAACACTAACTTACTCTGCTTGACTATCAACTTTATCCTCCTCCTCACCTATCCCCTAACACTAACCCTTCCAACACCAATCCTAATGTTAACCTATTGCCAGGGCCAGATTTACTATAAGGCACCGTAGGCATGTGCCTACAGGCGCTTGCAGATGGAAAGGTGGCTCACTCTCCTTCCCAAGCGCCTCCTTCCCTATGCGATGAGAGTGTAAATGAGTTTATTTACCCTGCTCTTGGCATTTCACTGATGAGATCTACCTTCAGTCAGGGGTCCCTCTAGCTACTTAATACTGAGGTTCATATAGCTACCTAATACTTGGGGGCACCTCTAGCTACTTAATATTGAGGCTGCTTCTGGCTACCTAATAGTAAGGGGCACCTGTAGCTACCTACGACGGGCAACAGAAGTAAGGGAGAAGTGTCAGCTGGGCCAGGCAGCACACGTGCAGTGTAGTTCATTAGAACAGGTCTTGCTCTTGACACTCTGGCGCTGCTGCAGCCCGCTCACCCAACTGTCCAAATGACAACTGTACTTTGGACACCAGTCAGAAGCTAATTTCATTGGCTACTGACCCTATGATCACTGTCAGCCAATCATGGTCATAACAGTGTAAAGACAGGAAAAGGTTGGCTCTGGTCCTTGAGGAGCCAGAAACATCCGGTACTGAAGGGGTTAAGGTCTGGTTAACTAACTAGCTAACTAACTAACTAACATTGCCTGTTCAATGCCCTTGCTTTCTTTAGTTGATATGATGTTTTAAAACTGGTAAACACGTTTTCATAGACTGAGAATATAAAATCAGCAATAAAAATGTCAGATGGCCATTTTTTATAAACAGGCCCCTACATTTTGGGAAGAACAACAGAAGATATGCCACTTGACCACACCAGTGAAAGTTCAGAATCAACATATACTGTTGAAAGGAGAATCTAAGAATAGAATGTAAGGTGTCATTTGGGAACCATAATATAGTTTTTTTGTGGTATGGGAGAGTATCTGGAGATACTTAAACATTGTTTATTTTTGGAATCTGCTGAAATGCACCACAAACTATGTCAGAAATTTGTTGGTATCACATAAATACTGCAGCGCTGAAGAGCCATGTAGCCTTCATTAATTCAGGCATTTTCTAAGTCCACAACACGGTGACAGTATTGAAACTGCTTTCAATATATTCTTGGCACTGCCTAGGTAGTTAGTCCTTATCACATTATGACAGCTCTCAAGAAACATATATAAATATGTATAAGTGTAATACATATGGAAAGACTCTCCTTTGCAAACAGTAAACTATGCCCTTATCATGGAAGCTTAAGTCCTGAGAAATACAATATATACATTTTCAATTTCTGCTGGTAATTTATATATAACTTTTGATATATGAACAAGTCTTAATGACCAAGTTGAGACTTTTTTTTGTATTTAGTAGAAAACCATTTTAAATGAATTATATGCTAACACATTTTGTGAAAAATTTAGTTTTTTTGATGCACAAACAAAAAGGAAAATAGCTGCTGCATCAATTCATAGATACTCAGCAATATTCTACTGCCTGTTCGCTACCATCATTCCAGTCATTCTGAAGCCCTCTCAGACTAAAGCCTAATACACACTTTCAATTGTGATTGGCCAATCAATTAACAATTTTACCACCTCCATGAGGTCTAAGGGTCAACAGATGTTGAATACTATAAGAAGATTGTGTATGTAAGCTCGCATACTACATGGAAGTTGTAAAACTGGTCAATGATTGGCCAATCATAATTGAAAGTGTGTACCAGGCTTTAGAGTGGGTAGCTTCATTTCAGATGACAGAGAAATAACTCTACACCTTTACACAGTGCAGGATCAACCATCAGGCAACCTGGGCAGATGCTTGGGGCCTAGAGGATGTCAAAGGTCCCATCTGCCCCCTTCTCTGACCACTCTTCACTTCAGCTCACCAAAAGGACAACACGGAACACCAAATCTACTACATTGCCTAGGGCCCCATTACATCTTAATCCATATCTGCCTTTACATGTCATTAAAGGAATACTGTAGGGGGGTCAGGGGAAAATGAGTTGAACTTAGCCGGGGCTTCTAATGGTCCCCTGCAGACATCCTGTGCCTGCGCAGCCACTCACCGATGCTCCAGTCCCCGCCTCCAGTTCATTTCTGGAATTTCAGACTTTAAAATCTGAAAACCACTGCGCCTGCGTTGCCGTGTCCTCGCTCCCTCTGATGTCACCAGGAGTGTGCTGACCATACTGGGCCTGCGCAGTACGCTCCTGGTGACATCAGTGGGAGCGAGGACACAGCAACGCAGGCGGTGTGGTTTTCCGACTTTAAAGTCTGAAATCCAGAAGTGAACCGGAGGCGGGGCCTGAGCATCGGTGAGTGGCTGCACAGGCACAGGATTCTGCAGGGGACCATTAGAAGCCCCAGGTAAGTTCAACTCATTTTCCCCCGACCCCCCTACAGTATGCCTTTAAGAGTGAAGGGGGAGAGTTAAGACTAAATGAGCTTGATTCACTAAAGAGTGATAACGCTTATCACGGGTGTGATAAACACTTTTGCGCACGATTTCATGCGCACAAAGGCTGGATATCACGTGATAAACATCAGTATCACTTGATATCACTGCAGATCACGTGAACGGAATATCTCGTGCAATGAATTACGCCGTAATTGAATTGATTCACATGTTTCACAGCACCATTGCTGCTTTCAGTACCAAACTCTATCTGCTTAATGCGCTGAAAGCGTGCTTATCGCGTGAAGCGCAACTCCGTACGCGCAATAAAATTTATCATGCGATCGCTAAACTTTTCATGCGCAACACGCGTGCGTTTGCGCGTGAAAAGCTTTAACACTGATAACTGTGTTATCACGCTTTAGTGAATCAAGTCCAGTGTGAGTAACCAGACAGCTGTGAGGATGTGTGAATTGATACAGAAATATTTTTTTTTCTTCAAAAACACTTTCTTTATATAAATAATGAAAAATGTCTTATTAATGCATATAAAGTTGTTTCTTACTTAAGGGTTTATATTGATTTGAATAATTACTTACATACTGGACACTTTTTTTTTTTACAAACTTTTGTTTACCTCTGAAATTATTCATTTTATTTATCGACGCAGTAAGGAAGGCTGATTGGTTGGTTTTGCCAAATGTAGGTTCAACATTAGCATTGCTGTGAAGTCATCTCACATTGCTGTGAAGCCATTTACAAAGCTACTGGCAGATTGTGACAAATGCACAATCTATTTGTCAAGCTCACTTTAAAAAGAAAGCCATTGTACATGACACAAAATAACTTGAGTATCCAATCTGTCCAAAGAGAATATGGGATAAAAGTCAGACAGGTAAAATATCAATACAGTCATTTTTTTTTTAAATCAAAACACTGTTGTAAAAATGTAAATCTAGGCTGAAAACACACACATGCCTATCAAGTTTGTTCTCTTGCAACTTCTGAAAATATAGGTAACCAAATTCAACTTTAGAATATATATAAGAGTAAAAAGTAGCTTCCCCAAATGATAAAATAGATAAAAAGCATAAAGGAGTGTAAGTCACTGTGTGCTTATCCCCTGAGATATAAAACCAGACTTATTGGCAAAAGCGTTAATTAAGCACCAAATGAGCATGTAAGCTCATTTGGTGCTTAATTAAAGCTGAGAAAGCAAGCTAGTCCTGTGAAACACATTGTATATGGTGCTTAATTAAAGCTTTTGCCAATAAGGTTGGTTTTGGTATCTCAGGGGGTAAGTATTCAGACTTACACTCCTTTTATATTTTAACAATTTTTTCTCCCTTTTAGTTTTTTGTACCAGTTTCAATATTTTTTTGACCAATGAAAGGAAAGTTTTGAGCGGAGAACAAAAACTATCAAGCCTCATACCCAAAAACAGTTTATTTGAACCTGCTCAGTGGTTGCTTGGTCTGGTTATCTATTTTTGTGAATATTCGGTCTATTGATCCTTTCATTGAGGCCTGGTTCACACGGGCGACTGCGGGTCATTTTCTGCCAGCTGCAATGCTTATCGTTAAAGCACTGCCTATTCTCCCTCCCAACCCAGGTCTGTTGGCATGATATGGATGACACCCACAGATCTTATCCCTCTCCCTTTGCCCTATTCACTGCTCCTCTACCCTCCCCGTCTCTCCTCCCACTCCTATGTTACAAAAAATGGAGTATAGTGCAATGTTATGGCAATTGCAGTGTTACGTATGTTGCCATTATGTATATTCCACCCTGAGAGGGGGGGGGGGGAGTACAACAGGTGTATTGTAACCTCGACTGTCATTTTTGCTTATTCTCTCAATAATCACCCTTGAAACTAAAGCGCTGCCTATTCGAGTGAACGCAGTTTCTTTCCTGTAGTTTGACGCCATTTACTGTCCTTTGTGTTCCAATGTTCTGATTCAGAATTTTCTCGTCGTTTCTGCCAGTCCTGGAAGCAGACAGAACTCCTCATTTTCCCGCCCCATGCAGTCTCACCCCCCACAGACATCTATGTCACTGTCAACGGTACAATCATCCGCCCAAATGCCAACCGTAGGCTAATCCACTCCTTCCACCATTCTGTCTCCATGTCTACCGTGTGCAAATCCCTTCACCGGCTCCCAATCTGCTTCAAAATCGGCTTCAAGATCCTATGTCTGGCCTACAAATCTATACACAAGTCCTGCCTGACCTACACTTCTGGCTTGGTCAGCAGATACTCTACATACTTGGACGCCCACTTCTCTCCTCCAATGGCCTCCTCCTGACTGCTCCACATATCTCGCACTCACATGCGCAACTCCAGGACTTCACTAGAGCTGTCCCCATCCTGTGGAACTCTATCCCACTGCCCATGAGTCTTGGTCCCTGCTTCAAAACCTTCAAACAAACCCTCAAAACTCACCTCTTCAAGAAGGCCTACCCCACCTTGCAGATGCCCTAACTCTCAACACAGCCTCCCTCCTATCGTGTCACCACCCCCTCCCTTTAGATTGTAAGACTTTGGCAGGGCCCTCCCTCCTTGTGTATCATGCTTGATTGTGCACTCTACCCACAGAATAACGGGAACTTGTGTTATTGGGAGACTACTACTCCAATGTATGATCTGGCATTGTGTATCGTATTGCTCATTACCTGTATTGTGTTATTTGTCACCCCTATTATCATTGTCTGTAACCGTATTAATTGCACAGTGCTGCTGCATAATATCTTGGTGTATATACCAATAAATAATACGTGTTTTTAAGCAAGCCGTATCTCTCTGTGCATATGTATGTATATATATATATATATATATATATATATATATATATATATATATATATATATACCCACACAAAATCCTTTAGCCTATCACATTGTTGGTAGATGTGTTTATGTTGATAAATAATGGCAGTTGGTGCTGCCTGCTTTTTTTTCTTGTCTGCCATTAGTAAAGATGATGACCTGCAAGCTCACAGTGGTTAAAACAACATAAATTAATTACACGGGAAATGGCAATCATTTCTTGATCTGTTTTCTATTTTTGCACTAATCACTTTGCAATGTACTGAATTATTTCCCCCCTACTGCTATGTTTGGTAAAGTTCATCTTTAGGATTTAACCTGCTTACCTAAATCTAGGTACTCACCAGTACCGCCAAGTTAACTGCTTGCCAAGAACAGACAAGGAAGCAAGTGTCCAATGAGGACATTTGATTTGAAGCAGACAGAATATCTACCAAGCAGGTTCACAAGATAAATAGCAAAAAAAACAACCCTTTTAAAGAAACATTGAGTTAAAAAACAAAACAAAACATAAAAATGGTTAATAATCACTTACATGGGTGTTTCAGTTCATGGAAGTGCTTCCTTCTGACCTAGCTTATTTTCTATGGCAATTTTCTGTTAGCCTTCCCATACATTTTTACACTTAGATTCCTGTGCAGTGAAAATAATCATTTAAGAAAATTGGCTGATTCGTACACACAATTACAGACAGATCAGGCTCTCAAACAGCAGTGAGTTTCAAACCAGCTGGAAAATGTTCTTGAGTAATTTAACAGAACATCCTCATTTGTAATCATTTGTTACACACAAAGATCACTGGCAGATATGGTCACACATGCCAATGAATATTTCAAATGGTTTTTAGCATCTGCACATATACAGCATGTAGGTGTAGTTCTTGTATTTAGGGGCTGTGTTGCCCAGGTCCCTCTTCCCTCACATGGTACAGAACAGGAACTAAGAGTTCCAGCAAGGGAGTCAAAATAGTGGAGGATTAATAGTGCAAGCATTGGATGAGGAGAATAAAGAGCACATTTTTCTCGATGGCATGTGAGCTGTACTTACATGGAAAGCACACCACAGGAGCAATGCTGACTGCACATTCCCCACTGCTCTCTAATGAAGCTCTGATAACCTTGTTAGTGGCCTGTGATGTCACTTTCTGTGAAGACTTTACTATCTGAGCTTCCACTGTGAGAGTCCAGGTTGGGACTCACTACAGCATACTTCCTGCTGTGTGCTCAACATTATGTGAGTAAAAGGGGTGAAAGTGGCTAGTTGGGATGCCGCAATGCATACCAGAATTTACAGTACTGGGAGGACAAAAATAGACTATGAGTTAGAGCAACAACTATATTCTCACCTCCTCTGTGAAAGTCTATCCCCACTGCTAGGCTTGTCTGCTTCAATGATGAGTGGAGTCACTGGCATTGGCTTACTTTCCTCATCCAGTGAGGTCTCCCTCTGCGGCTTTGACCTGGGTACCTGATCTTCTGTCCATCAGTCCAGGCGGTGTAGCCAAACCTTCCCTTCATGGTTTCCTGGGCTAAAAATCTCTGCTTCTTAGTGTCCTGCCCCTTTTTTTGCCACTCATGGGTTGGAGTAGGGGAGGAGGACATGGATATGATGCCTGAATGACAATGGGCTTAGCTGCTAATGATTCAGCAGCTGCCCGTTGTACACAGTGACAGTAAGGGAAGTAACTCACCACCCACCAGTGCTGATCAAGGGATCTAGGGAGGTCAGACATATCACAGTCCGTCCCATCCTTAGCAGCAGCAAACTGCCTGGAGACAGTGCCAGCATATGAAGAGCAAAGCAGGGCAGCTGTGGACTGTGAGAGATTTATTTTGGCTCTCTCTCTCATCCTGCCGCCCCTCAGCTTCTTCCGTTCAAGGCCTGGGCCTTTACAGGCCTTCCCCTAAATCTGGTCCTGATGATCAATACCATCCAGGCAAAATAGCTGTCTGCAGTCATATGAACACATTCTATTTTTTGTTCCATACTGCATGATTTCTCATAGTGATTTTTTTTCTAGGTTTTTTTTTTAAATCTGCTAAATGTATTTTGCTTACTGTCATGTTGTGCTTCTTTGTTAAATACTGTTACGTTGTTTGTTTTCCTATGCCATGTGTAAATAATTGTGTGAGAGACAGGTTTAATCCAGAAATTCATATGCATTCGAGGCCATGTATAATACAGTAAAATACCAAATATTGCACATGCAGGAACTGTAACTTGTTTAGTTCTGGATAATAATTCTAGCAACTTCACAAAGCATTTGATCTGTCTCCTACTTCAGACAGTTTGGGCAGAAATAAGTTCTGTTCTGAGACTTAATCCTGAGGCTGTCAGTGGTAAACTGCCAAATAATTGACACATCACAGAGAGTATGAATCTTGTCAAAGCAAGGATCTTTCAAAAGATGCTGGAGGTGGGGGACGTTTTTGCAGTGCTGTTGTATTACATTCAAATTAGTGTCAAAGACATACTCCCCATTTTCAGCACAGTCAGCTGTCTAGTATTAGATCCACACAGCATGTCTTTTCTGTAACCCTACCATTAGGGTGAAAAGAACAGATATTTTCATGCAGATTTAATATAGAGCATGTGTGATGTGTTTCTTTTCTGATTGCTGGAATGATTTAGTACTTAGGCTGAGTAGAATATTGAAAGAGTAAAAATTATCCCAGAAGAGTGGTCAGGGCCCGTGGTGATTATTTTGACTTTCAAGCTGCAATCTGCTGTGATATTGTCATTACTCCACTATCTACACTTAGGAAGGCCTGAAAATGTAATATTTGCCCTTGCTAGAACAATTTTGCGCCTCAGATTAAAAAGCCTTGTCATATACTACTTTTTAGTATTTAAAGTCTGCATTTTGGAGTTCTTTGCCCTCAAGTGATCTGTCTTCACCATTTAAACAGTTGAAGATAGGAAAGCAGTTATTTATTTTTGGCTTTTTAAAGAGAAACATTAAACATGTACGTACAAATATGGCTATAGCAGTTGCAAATGGCTCTGAATCTCAGTGCACACTGAGTACAGAATGACTATGATCCAACCAAATCTGTGTTTTTTAACCATTAAAAAGGTGAGAATTATTATGCAGCCTTAGATAGGCCCTGTGACCAAAATCTTTTTATAGGCTCCATCCCTTTAGTCAGATAGTTATGTTTTCCATAAACAAAATGTAAAAACAGCCTTATGTTAGGTAGTATGCTGGAAAAAATAAAAAAATAGATGCTTTCCTAAGAAGAGGTAAGCCTCTAGTTCTTGAAGAGGCTTCCAATGCTGTCCTCTGGACCACTGTTGCCACTTGGACACTCCCTAAAGAAATCCGCCAAAAGCCTCATCATGCACAAACATGCCTGGCAGTAAGGTGCAGCACCCCACACTCGTTCATAAAGAGGAGTGCAGCTGCGGTCTTCAGGAGGGTCCTGGGCAGCCGCACTGGCCAGGAGGATGGTGTGAGGAGCCTATGCAAGATCCAGAGGCTTTCTTCTTCTTAAGTAAGTATGTGTTGTTTAACCTGAGGTTCACATTGGGCTCACTTTAAATGCAGAGCTACATTTCAGCCCAACTACAAGATGAGGTCGAGGTGACTGCATTTTTTTATTAAAGAGGCTACACTTACACTAGAGGACAGTGGAGAACACAAAAGAACATATGTTTTCCTGCAAACCTGAATTTAATTATGTGCTTTTATGTGGCCAAGGTTTTTTAATCTCCATCCGGTCTTTTTAGGACATAGTCAGGGTTTCTTCAATATGAGTAAGGCCCTTTTTCCATGGGGGGCTTAAGACAGTGAATTCACCACGTCAGCTGCTGCTATGCACTGGTTGGTCGCTTGCTACCATTAGAGTCACATCGGAGTGTGGACATGCTCAGACACAATAAGTCACTGTTTTTGCTGCTGGGTAACTCTGTAGAGTGCCACTCGGCTGCATGAAATTACAGCTGTAAGGTGCATGTAAATGTATTTCTTTGGGTGCTTACGTGTGACTGCTATAGGAAGGTTTCTACTCACCCTCCAGGAATTCTAACATTATTGAAATACAACCCAGTTGAAGACTGCAAACTTTTCCCTACTGATAATTGACACTTTTTATGAATATGGTCAAAGTTTACCGGACAATTCATGGTCTCCAATGATTTCCACTGTTCCGTAAATCAACTTCATACTGTCACCTCCCACCTTTCACATACACAGAATTTCTCTGAAGGCCTCTCCTTTTCTCTGGAATTTTCTTTCAAAACACATGCATCACTCTCCAAACCATTCAATATTTAAACCTAAATGTTACTACTCAATACTCATCTGGTTCTTGTTATAGGCAGAACATAACAGTCTAGCCTACTATCCTACAACAAGACTGGTGTGGGAAGTCACAGTAATCACTGACATCACCTCCATCTATGGAACAAGTAGAGAAAATGAGTCGGGAAGTTCATTTGTTCTGCTCATATTTATTAGTGACAGTAATGGCAGTACTCCCAGTACCTTATTACCCCTTCTACTCTGGGGTAAGGATGTTTGTAAAGGTGCCCATACATCAGGAGATTATGGGCAGATTTGATAAAGAGACAAATGTATCTCTAATCAAATCTGATTGGAGATAAATTTGTCTCTTTGTCGAAGCTGCCCATGTACTGCAGGCCGATTGCTTGAAGGTTTCAACATGAAATCTTTAGGGAATCGGCTGATCCGGCCATGTCTGCCCCGCCACTGCCCCCCAATGTATAAATGTGTGTGCATTTATACATTATCTGTCCTGTGTTAGCCTCTGCACGGTGTCCGTAACCTCCGGGTGGCTCTCCGTACACACAACTGGTGCATAGCGTCTGACGTCAAACACTAAACGCTATGCGCCAGTGGCGTGTACGGGGGTCACAAGGAGGTTACGGACACTGCGCGAAGGCTGAAACAGGACAGTTAATGTACAAATGCACACAGGGGAATACACATTTATACATTAGTGGCAGCAGCAGGGGGTTCGTCATGTTGTCACTCATTGTGAAATCGGCCACCATACCACTGCACACCCAATCTACCAACTTCAGCCAGAGATCTTGCATCAGGCGCAATCGACCAATTCTGGCCCGAAATAAAGGCCTCCGTAGAAGCACGATACAGCGCAAAATGGCTGTCAGGCAAGCAGTACCCAGCACCCACCATCACCACTACACCTCTGAGCACCGGTATGTCCATGTATGTTGCACTACTGTTTTGTATTTATGCATTCGGACTGTGCTTCACTTTTTGAAGAATAAATGTACGTTGCAGCGCCGATCATTCCTGCTCCTTCTCCTTCTTCCATGTATGTACTTCCCTTGGATCAGAACATGCAAGTTACAACACTGTGGATGAGGTGTGTTCTACCTGCCTAATCCCCTTCCATGCTGACTACATACTGATGTGATGTAGTGCCAACTGTCTTCCTACCTGTTTCTGACATTAAAAGAACCATATTTTTCGCTTCATAAAAGTGAGGGGAAAGTGTTTGTGCGTCTTATGGAATGAATAATGTGTTATAGTAGGACTAGTAGGACTGGTGCCATATCTTCTTCCCGCCAAACTAGTAGTACCCTCCGCGGCCACTGTAGGTTAATAGCAGCAGTAGAGTGCACTCACCTGTCTGGCAGGCATGCTCTTTCTTGTCTGTGTCCTCCTGTCTTCATTCTGCGTGACCCGGTGGAATGTATGTGCTCACATACATGCCGCAGGGTCATGGAGAGGGGGAGCCAGTGAGGAAGAAGGACACAGACAGAAAGGATGGCACCAGCCAGATAGGGGAGTGCACTCCACTGTCGCTACTCTGAAGGGGCCCTGGGGAAGCATTATTAGTGGGGGGAAATGCTCTTGAAGACACACCTGCACCTTGAAGACGCTTCTGGTTTAGAATATTTTTATTCTGGTTTTCCCCCTTAAAATCTAGGTGCATCCTATGTGTTTTGGGGAGTGATAAATATGGTACTTTAGCAACACTCTTTCAATAAAAATAAGGCATTTGGGCATATTTACAAAGTATGATATGCAAGAGAAAACTCTGGACACAAACTTTCTGGGCCTGGGGTTCATCTTTAATTATGGTGATTAAATTACAAGTCTGTCGTATGTATCAATTTATAATTTGAAGTAGTCTGCTCTATAAGGAAAGAATGGTGTTCATTATCAGTATTGTCAGTAATGCACGGGGCATAAAAAGGCAGAGGCAACCAAAAAAGATTAATGAGCCAATTGAAAAGAGCAGTTACATCAATTAGAACTGACTGTTAGAGGATATGCCACTAAATAAGCCAAATTAGCTCACAACCCATTTGTATCACTTGCACTTAGGCAATATGTCAACATACAATAGATGTACAAACAAACATCCACAGTGACATTTACATTACACTTGACATTTTTCTAAATGCTATTAATGTCTTCTTTCGCTGTTTGCCATTTTTACCTTGGCCTGCCTGGTTACTTATATGTATCGGATTGCCTGTTCAAAGCTGTATTACAGAAGAAAATTGTTAATGGTCTATTATTACACTGGTTCTGTACTGTTTTTACACATTAAACCATATCCAACATTATCTTTAATTATAAAGAGAGGTTGGAGAGGTTAACAGGGGTTTTTACAAAGGAGAATTGCAGTCAGGAGACATAATTGAAAACACAATACACCTCATACAGAGTTCATAACTGTAGTGTAATATATATGTGTGTGTATATATATATATATATATATATATATATATATATATATATATATATATATATATATATTCTATCTATCTATCTATCTATCTATCTATCTATCTATCTATCTATCTATCTATATACAAGTATTCAATCAAATTAGAATTAAAATTCTGGTTCTATGATATGTCTTACTAAATGAACTTTTTACAAAAGGTATTTTTGAGTGAAATTTTTAGTTTGGGTGGAGCATTCCTTTTTGTAGCTGTCATGCTTGTGCGCTTGCCCAATGAGAAAAGTAATACCAGAGCTTGCACTAAATAGAAAAAAAATATGGGTATTATAGATAAGGCTCTCGGCTTGGGCTGCTGTGTCCCTCTGTTTCTCGGCTTGGACTGCTGTGGACATTATGCTATGGGCATTATGGATAGGGCCCTCAGCTTGGACTGCTGTGTCCCTCTGTTTCTCGGCTTGGACTTCTGTGGACATTATGCTATGGGCATTATGGATAGGGCTCTCGGCTTGGGCTGCTGTGTCCCTCTGTTTCTCGGCTTGGACTTCTGTGGACATTATGCAATCGGCATTATGGATAGGGCTCTCAGCTTGGGCTGCTGTGTCCCTCTGTTTCTCGGCTTAGACTGCTGTGGACATTATGCTATGGGCATTATGGATAGGACCCTCAGCTTGGACTGCTGTGTCCCTCTGTTTCTCGGCTTGGACTGCTGTGGACATTATGCTATGGGCATTATGGATAGGGCCCTTGACTGGGACCGTCATGTCCCCAGGTTGAACCTAGGCTACATGAAGTTTGTATGTTCTCTCTGTGTTCCTTTTGGTTTCCTTGGGGTACTTTGTTTTCCTCCAACAACCTAAAAACACACAGATAAACTAATAAGCCTCCCTCTTCTAAAATTGCCCTTTTACGTTAATGGATATGTGTGAATACGGTAGAGATTAGATTGGGAGCCCCTTTGAGAAACATTTAGTGACAAGACTGTATACTCTGTAAGGTTCTGTGGAAAATATCGCCACAAATCAATACTAAGTTAAATAAAAACAATGTACACTGGATAAAGTGGGCCGTGCCAAACAGATTTATTTTATTAAATAAAAAAACAGTGTGCAAGTACTTTTTGGTTGCTATTGCTGTCTACAATGTAAGATTTGGTTTACAGGAAACTTGTCAAGTATGAAAATCTATCCGCATAAAATAATAACTCGCCTGCCTAAACCATAGTAGAGAATACGCATTCAGCATCAGCTTTCACTTCACAAATTAAGGTACTGTTTGAAGCTTCAACTTAGCATTTAGTACTGCTCCCCTCATCATCTGTGAATGCAATGCCAGCTGAGAGACATCTAAACTGGGTGTCTTTCCAAAGCTTCAAACTGCAGCTAAGATCAACTTCACTTTCTGATCCTGTTATTAGAACAAGGGATGTAGGTTTTACTGTAAATCATTTTAGCTTCCAAAGCGTACATGCAGTCAGGATGGCATTCCAGCTTTGGGGAAAAAGTTATTAAGCTAAGTGCATTTAGACATCCTTTTTTAATGCATATCTTATTTAAATACACCCCCTTGTACCAGTATTAGCTTAAAGAGGAACTGTAGTGAAAATAATGTAATAAAGTATATTGCTAATTTTTTTCACAATATTAATTTATAAATTGTTTACTGTTTCAGTGTTGTCCCATTGTAACATCTTTTCTCACCCCATTTTGCATTATGAAATTTATCACAGGTGATGAAACCTTTAGTCCAGTCAGGTGCAGCTCTGCAGAATGTTTGTTTAGTGAGAGTTCTGAACCCACTACAAAATATACCTAGTCTCCCAGAATGCTGGGGGGGGGGGATTCTAAATAGCTAATGAGCCTAGGCCAGGGGTGTCAAGCTCAAATACAAAGTGGGCCAGAATTGAACTCTAGGACCTAGTCGCGGGCCAACCTCAATGTCCACTGGCCACCTTCCTCCCTTATAAAGTTCCCTGATGTCTAATGGCTACCCTCCAACCCCTATACAGTATCATGGTGTCTAGTGGTCCTCCTCCCTCCCCTATACAGTTCCCTGGTGTCTAGTGGCCCCCACCCTCCCCTTTACAGTGTCCTGGTGTCTAGTGGCCCCCACCCTCCCCTTTAAAGTTCCCTAGTGTTTAATACTTTCCTTCTACCTCCCCGAATGGCTTCCCTGGTGTTTGAGGGCTTCACCTCCCTGGTGATCTAGAGTGGGCCAAACACAATCCAAAGTAGGGAAACCACTTGAGGGCCAAATTGAATGGCTCTGAGGGCCAGATTTGGCCCATGGGCCGGAGTTTGACATGTGTATCCTAGGCTAAACATCACTGGAAGGGCAGGGCTACATTTAATATACAGCAATGTATAGATATAGGAAGTGTTTCCGATGCTGAAACCAGGAAAATTGCCATAAAATAAGTATCCTGATTAATTTACTAGATTCCGCTATACAGTATCTCACTACAGTGCCTCTCTAACCCTCCTAGCGGTAACCCCGAACGTAGTTCGGGGTAAGCCGCGCAGGAGGATCTCTCAGGCCCTGCTGGGCCGATTTGCATAATTTTTTTTCGCAACACGCGATGCATGCTGCGTGTGCACTCCGATCGCAACTGCTCCGTGCTGATTCGCCGCCGCTCGCCGCACCGTGCCGCCCCCCCAGACCCCGTGCGCTGCCTGGCCAATCAGTGCCAGGCAGCGCTGAGGGGTGGATCGGGACTCCCAATGACGTCACGACGTCGATGACGTCAGTGACGTCATCCCGCCCATCGCCATTGATGTGGGCTACCTGCACATGGAAAATTCACCACTGCTTCTTGCATCAGGACAGTTATCACGGTTATGTTTGCAAAAAACAGACTAAACCAATCCAGAATCAAGCACCAATGACAGTATTTTTTCTGGAGGCTGGGCTACCTCCAGGCTCCAGCTACAGAGCTGTAGCATGTCCCAGCACTATGACCACAGAGTAATCAAACAAGATATCCTCAGTCCTCAAAAAACAATCTTTTAGGGCCTATTTCCACTACACGCGGATTCTGGATGCAGAAAACTGACTCCAATGAATGCCTATGGGAAAAAATCCCATTTAGTGGAAACAGGCCCATAGGTATTCATTGGAGTCAGTTTTTCTGCATCCAGAATCCGCGTGTAGTGGAAACAGACCCTTAAGATTACGCCATGGTCACAGTGCTTGAATTGGGCTACAGAGCTGGAGGCTGGGCTGTAGAGGTGGTAACCCAGCCTCTAGAAAAAAAAACACCATGGAGTTATTCCACATAGGGGTCATGGCCTTTACCTTATAATGCATAGTGTGGCCGGGAAGGGGGAGTGACTACAATTGCCGCTATCATAATGTAACCCATAGGGCCTGTTTCCACTACACACAGATTGGATGCAGAATGGATGCAGAAAAACTGACTCCAACGAATACCTATGGGCCTGTTTTCACTAAACGTGATGCATGCTGCGTGTGCACTCCGATCGCCACCGCTCCGTGCTGATTCGCCGCCGATCGCCGCGCTGTGCCGCCCCCCCAGACCCCGTGCGCTGCCTGGCCAATCAGTACCAGGCAGCGCTGAGGGGTGGATCGGGACTCCCAATGACGTCACGACGTCGATGACGTCAGTGACGTCATCCCGCCCATCGCCATGGCGACGAGGAAGCCCTCCAGGAAATCCCTTTCTTTTGAACCGGATTTCCTGATCGAAGCGGGTGGGGCTATCATGTAGCGAGCCCTGGGCTCGCTACATGATTTTAAAAAAAAATTAAGAAAAAACTGCTGCGCTGCCCCCTGGCGGTTTTTAATAGACTGCCAGGAGGGTTAAAGATGTACTGAGTTCATAAATGAAAAAGAAATCAAGCTACAAAATATGTATGGAGACTTGCATATGTTTCTGGATTTGGCTTATCAGTTCACATTTAATAATTCAAAACCTGCTTACATATGTGGTCATTCAGGACAGCAGGCATATATGAATGCCTATAACTTTCCTTCAGTAGATGTTTGCATAAGTGAGTAGATATTGCAAGCAAGCATTATCCTTTCATGCATTATGTGCATTCTATAATGCTGGGGTGTCCCAACTGTTGCCCATAGACCCTATGCAGCCTAGGAATGCTATGAATGCAGCGCAACACAAATGTTCTAACATTTCTATGGTATTCAGATTTTAAGGTAAATCACCGCATTCTCTTATTGGTCCAATACTATTGAATATTTCCAAATTTCATGTGTTGTGATTGGCCTCAAATTTCCAATCACAGGACTCGGAAACACATGGTAGTATTGGACCAATTAGAGAATGCAAAGGTTTACCTTTGAAATCAAATAACCACTGAAATTTTAGATCTATCACAAGACTCAGATACTACTGAGTTTTTCCGAGTCTGGCTCATACTGGTTATGCCACTGGTGCATACAGTGTGTGGAAAAAATCCATGCGGCTGTGCATTAAAATTACAACATAAAATATCTCTGTCCACCACCAATCATTAAAGCTGTATTTTAGGTTAATCAGTATGTGGGTAAAGTTAAGACATTATGAGCCTGATAAACAAAGCAGTGGTCATTTTTTTATGCGCAGGTAGCTAATGCCAGGGGAGGAACGCACTTTACTGCATGTGCTACTATGGTAACATGTACTATGCTGGGCATTAAACAAGGCCCTTGTTACTGCGGTAATCCACTTTGCTCTAATAGGGTAATGTGAGCTGCTCCCCTGGCTTTAGTACTAGTAAAATTGATGTGGGCTACCTGCACATGGAAAATTCACCACTGCTTCATGCATCAGGACCGTTATCACGGTTATGTTTGCAAAAAACAGACTAAACCAATCCAGAATCAAACACCAATGACAGTATTTTTTCTGGAGGCTGGGTTACCTCCAGGGTCCAGCTACAGAGCTGTAGCATGTCCCAGCACTATGACCACAGAGTAATCAAACAAGATATCATCAGTCCTCAAAAAACAATCTTTTAGGGCCTATTTCCACTACACGCGGATTCTGGATGCAGAAAACTGACTCCAATGAATGCCTATGGGAAAAAATCCCGTTTAGTGGAAACAGGCCCATAGGTATTCATTGGAGTCAGTTTTTCTGCATCCAGAATCTGCGTGTAGTGGAAACAGACCCTTAAGATTACGCCATGGTCACAGTGCTTGAATTGGGCTACAGAGCTGGAGGCTGGGCTGTAGAGGTGGTAACCCAGCCTCTAGAAAAAAAAACACCATGGCGTTATTCCACAAAGGGGTCATGGCCTTTACCTTATATGGCATAGTGTGGCCGAGGAGGGGGAGTGACTACAATTGCCGCTATCATAATGTAACCCATAGGGCCTGTTTCCACTACACACAGATTGGATGCAGAATGGATGCAGAAAAACTGACTCCAATGAATACCTATGGGCCTGTTTCCACTAAACGCAATTCTTCTGATGCAGATTTTCACATAGGCATTCATTGGAGTCAGTTTTTCTGCATCCATGCTGCATTCAATCTGCGTGTAGTGGAAACAGACCTATAGAGTAAGTGTCCCTGACACTATAACTGTAACTTACGCTGGCGGTCCGCTTTTAATAAACCTCAGTTGTACTTAAAAAGAAAAAAATACTGATCATCAGTCTTCCTATTTTCCCTCTGATCCAAATTTCCTGTCTAAGGTTAAAAGTACTATTTAAAATGAACATAAAATATCCTCCAATTTGCTAAAATGCTAATGTTAATTTAGCAGAGGAACACAGAAATGCATGCAGTCACTTTTTGTTGCTTACACAGTGTCTCCAGAGAACAGAGTGCTGAGATGATCTAATGGGCATATTCTGACTAACTCTGCACTGTCTAGCCTACTACTCTACTGTCTCCCAAGCCACACAAATTGCTAACACCGATTATAGTTTTTCTAGGTTAGTTGTGAAATGTAATTTCAGTTAATGAAATGGGCATGGTATTGCTTTTGGTGTGGCCAGGCTGAAATCCAATAACCTATTTGTATTGAAATTGCTTTCATTATATCCTAAAATTGTGGTACACAAATGTCTGTGCAGATATCTTGTCTTCTGCTGTTCATTGCTGATTGCTGCTTACTCCGAATGAAACAAGTGAGGGGAAAGACTCTCTTTACTCATCTCTGAGTGAATTTTCCCTTGTGAGCTAAAATGACTGAACATAATTAAGCTCTTCTGGATGTAGGTAGTTGAAATCCACACCCTGTTTATGGCCTGTTATCCCAGCCAGAGCGTAGATTTCATCTATTTGGTACCACTCTCCACTCTGTTCCCGTCACTCTCATGGATCCGATGCTGCTGTCGTGCACTTGCTCTGCAGTCATAATGACAGCAAATCTCTATGCACGAGTCAAGAGCCAATGTCATTGGCTACTGACCCTGTGATCTTTGTGAACCAATCATAGTGATCACAGTGACGTTTTTCAGAAAAACAGGAAATAGATGGATGCAAGTGTTAAATTAGTTCTCCAGGATCAAAAGTACAAACACTGCTGCACAGCCTACTTCTTGGAGATGTCACATAGACAGGCCACCTTATCAGTTTTGAGATGTCACCTGATCATTGTAGTCAAATGATCGGTTTGCTCTCATTTCCCTGTGACATCGCACTGCCAGTGTCAATCTCCCTTCATGCCCTGCAGTTGAATTGTAATGGGTGAGATTAAGGGTGAACGGATGTAGCTTAAGCCCATGGATAATACCCTCTTATGAAGTGGGGGATCATTTGGTTTAATTTTATCACAGTGGGGGTGGAGAGTTAATTTTGGTTGAAGTGTCTCACTTTCACTTATAATCCATTGCATTAAAATAGTCAGTGATCAGAGATCTTGGCAGAAATGTGCTCTCTCAGCTCCCTGCTAGGTCTGTCTGATGCCTTCTATCTAGGATGTGTTTCAAGTGTTTCATTTTTTGGAAACAGAGCTGAAAGCTGCTTCTCAGACTTTCAAACTCTGCCTACATTAGAGCAGCAGAAAGTGATGACACACACACACACACACACACACACACACACACACACACACACACTTCAGAACAAGACATGGGGAATTGCCACTCACCGTTTGAATTGTCAGAGACCACAGTACGGTTTGATTGATAAGCTGTTTACATTGTTACATTAAAAGTCATATAATAAACGCTGGCAAATATCACAGCTGGGCTACTGGTAATTCAGAATGTTCAGTATAACAGTGTGTATATTAATATAAATTACTGGAGTAACTTGTTACATTACAAATAGAGCTAAGTAAAGATGGTAGCAGTCAATAAAAAGGGAGAAAGCGTTCTGGAACACTGCAGAGGACCCTTTCAAACAGAAGTTCTGGTGGGGTTGCATTGTGGCAATTTTGCAGTGATAGGCTCCTAGTTCAAATCTAGGCCAGGATGCTATTTGCATGGAGTTTGAAGAGGTGCCTCAAACGCTGGCTTGATTTTCTTCTGGCACTATATTCGCCTGAGGAAGTGGGCTGAGAACCACGAAACGCGTTGTCAAGTGCACATTAAAAGTACATTACAAATTATTTGAATGTGTCATCATTGAAGTAAGCCACCTCAAACTCTTTTCATTTCAGTTGCTTTTAACATAGTTTTATCATACCCTGGTCACCTCTGTCTCCCCCTTTGTGTTACCATCTGTTATTGTTTGGTCAAGCATCGCAGTCAATCGAGATTTCCCAAATGCTGTAGGTAACTTCTGGCACCAATGGTGTTCATGGTTATGGACTATTCCTCTCTAGGCTGAGACGTCAAAACAATGTCAAACGCTTATCTGCATATTAGCAAACAAGCCACTGGCAGCCAGCCATGTGGACCGTCCCTTAATTGGCTTTCCCCCATATTGTCCTTAGACTATGGACATGTGATTATAGTAGGGATTAGCTTGCGAGCCCCTCTGAGGGACAGATAGTGACATGACTATACGCTCTGCAATGCTTAGTGGAACATGTCAGCCCTATATCTATGGTAAAAAAAATAACACTTTAAAACGTTTCTTCCAAGACAAGTACAGTATGTTAAAGGTAGAAAATATAAAAATGGCAATTTGATCTTTATTAAGTATGTTATAGAAAGTAAATGTAAAAATGTCAATTTTGATCCTTATTAAGTATGTTAAGTAAGGAAATGGAAAAATGTCATTTTGATCTTTAATTTTAGATTAAACATCGACACACAAAACATTGTAGATGCGCCTGTAGAGCAAATACAAATCTTTTATGATTTCATATCAGACATATAGCACTCAGCTTTCCCTTACTATCTGCTTGCCATCATACATTTATACATACAGTATACCTCTGATAATGCAGCACTTTGCTGAGGAGCTAAACTAATCATTCCTGCTACTGGAGGTGACACACATTTCATTCATAAAGCTTACTGCAAACCTATATATAATTTATAGCACATTAAAACACAATTGCTTTGAAGTCTTTAAGATGACAGGATCTTAAAAGCACGGAGCTTGTATAGACCTAGAATTTCTATCACATACAGTGCTAAAAGGTTACCGTAAGATTAAGAATACCACCATAAGTCAAATTTTATGAGTCAGAACTGTAAATAAAGATGTGGAATTACATTTCTTTTGATCTTGTCAGTAAGATGATTATTAGAGTGGAGTGAGTAAGGAGGAAATCTGACTTGCTCCTTCACCCCCTCCCACAGTGCTATGAATTGATTAAGTGGCTCACCACTAGTTCGCTACTCTGTCCACCTTCTGGTACTCTGGAATCCTGTGCCCTCTACGTGCATAAGTTCTCTACTATAAACCCATTTCTGAAGCTCAGCTGTGAGCATTAATGTTTTCCTAGTGCTGTGTAGGCTTTCACTGGCAGAGCTTTTATGTTTTATGACTGACACCGTTGATTAACTGTGATCAGTCACTTTTGAAGTAGCTGGTCAAGATCATCTTATCAGCTATGTGAAGTACTGCACACTTCTGAGGGAGCTCCAGTGATAGGATCATTTAAAAACAGGGCAAGTTAATATGGGTTGGCCTTCAAACGTATTTTAACAGTTATATATTTTTTCTTTGTAGTAGCAGCAGTAATTTGAGCGCAGTGGTAAATGAAAAAAAGGTAAACTTAACACATCTATTCCAATTTCCAGCATCTAATTAGTGGCGAAGACAGCACGAATACTGGTGGGGATTGTGTTGGGCTGCAGTTAGGGTTAGGCATGTGAAGGGTTTGGTTGGTTAGGGTTACGTATCGGTTGGGAGGCTGACTAGGGTTAGGCATCAAAAGAGACAGGGCTCAGTGAGAATAGATTTAGGTTTACTGTTAACTATTGGTGGATTTTGCATGGGGGGGGGGGTAAGGTTTAGGCATCGGTTGTGGGGGTGGTAAGGCTTAGGCATCAATGGAGGGAGGATTCAAGTGAGAATGCAGTCAGGTTACGCAATAGTAACAAATTAGTAAAAATGACTCATATATTACTGTCATAATTCCATAGAGCCTGATAGTAGAATATCTGTATTTCGGTAGAATATAGTAGAATATTGGTATTTTAAATTTAACTAGCGGCCTATCTCCAGCACCCAGATTCCTTGGCACCTTTTTTACATGTACACCCAGTGGTGCCTCACCCCCTTTTCAATGTAAATAACATGACTATTCTTAGTCAAGCAGCAATGATAGCCCTGCCCAGAGAGTCGACTACTAATACTAACTCTTTCAGTTGAACAAACAGCATTTTTAGCTGTCAAAGGCTTCTTTGACATAAAGATAATTACATTTGGATGCTTTTTTTATGAAGCTATCTGTTGGCTTATTTCACTCAATTCCCAGAAGCCAGATTTAAAGTGTAACTAAAGCAAATGGAAAGTTTAATAACATATTTTTACTTATCTGCACACCAAGAGCTATATACAGCTGGAGTATTTTGGTGCCAGTGCTGGGCTATCACATAGCTGAGTACTCAGCTATACACTGCAGCCAGTATCCAATACTAATAGCTATACAATAACTGAGCATTGGTATTTAAACGTTCTATCTGCTAAAGAGTAGAACAGACAATGAGTATAGGTTAGGCTTTGAAGCTATTTTAGAAAGGTTAGTGTTAAGGGATAGGGAAAGGTAGGTTAGATTGAACAGTTAGGGTTAGGAGGCAAGGATTAGGTTCAGGGAGGTATGTACATTGGCAGTAAGTTAGGCATCAGGAAAGTGCTAATGCTATGAAGGAGGTTAGGGTTAGGCATTCTGAAGGAAAAAGGGAACAATGAGGCATAGCCACAAATCCAGGCATAGCCAAAAAAACAAACAGAAATACTATCAGCTTTGCATCCAACTAAAAAAGTACTTCTGTCATACATACCCGTGAGCGTTGCTAGATTAGATTTTAGCATGAAATGTATCAGAAATCATCCTAGTGCTGCCGCTGCCATCCCCTCCCCACAGTGTATATGTAGCGCTCCCAAGTCCGTGTGCAGTGTTAACCACTTGAGGACCCACCCTTTACCCCCCTTTAAGGACCAGCGCTGTTTTAGGTGATCTGTGCTGGGTGGGCTGTGCAGCCCCCAGCACAGATCAGGGTGCAGGCAGAGCGACCAGATCGCCGCTGATTGGCCGGGGATCGCCGATCTGCCTTACGGCGCTGCTGCGCAGCAGCGCCGTACAATGTAAACAAAGCGGATTATTTCCGCTTGTGTTTACATTTAGCCTGCAATCCGCCATCGGCAGCCCGCAGGCTATTCACGGAGCCCCCCGCCGTGAATTGACAGGAAGCAGCCGCTCGCGCGAGCGGCTGCTTCCTGATTAATCAGCCTGCAGCTGGCGACGCAGTACTGCGTCGCTGGTCCTGCAGCTGCCACTTTGCCGACGCGCGGTATGAGTGCGCGGTTGGCAAGTGGTTAAAGCCTCCAGTGTTTGACATCACCGGAAGCACTTGTACTGTGTGACACACCGCATGTAGCAACATCACTACATTTGCCAGTGTCACATGGTACAGACTCTCACTGGGATGTAGGACATTGGAGGAGGCCAGTATTTGTGCCAGCATGACAGATGAGCCTTCAACACTGCACATGAGCACGGGGGCACACATACACTTCAGGGGACACCAGCTGGGGGTCCCTAGTAGGGATGATCAATGAGATGCAAATGTTTCCAAAATTATGCAATTTATTATGCAAATGTATGCAGTTTGAAAACGAACCCGGGTTTAAATTGATTGGTCCATTTTCAAGCTGCATACATTTGCATAAAAATGTGCATACATTTGCATCAACTTGGAAAAATTTGCATATCTGTGATCATCCCTAGTCCCTAGATCAACAGGCAATCAAACACCATTACCACTTCACGATCAAGACTGATTCGAGATTTTCCAGCATTCCCGATCAAGCCTTTCAACTGATTTTGGACAGAGATTGATGGAATGATCCATTGAGCATCTGATTTTGCACCAATTCAATGAAATGATTGGATTGGAAAGTCAATTGGTCCCTTGGACATGCAGTCTAATATTACCTGGGAAGGTTAATGTTTTCATTTAATGCCAAAAAGAAAAATGCTGAAATCACTTTTCTATTCAGCCATATTAACAGAGGCAGCATATAAATTATTCTACTAATTTATATATCCATATATTACATTAATGGTGCAGATAATAGGGGTGTTTATCACAGAACTACAATGGTGCAAATCAAATGAGGTGATCCATGCATACCCAATCTAGGGGATCAAATAGATCCCCACAGGAACAACCATTTCCATATGCCTGATTTGGTGTGCAAATAAATTGTAACTATCACTGCTAATTTTCGTGTTATTCTGGTTTTATGCAATACTTTTCCATAAGTGTAGATCTCTAGCTTTTAAGTTACTGTTTCTCAATAGTAAAAAAAAAAGTAAACGAAGCAGTAGAAATATTTAGCAATGCTATAATTAGGCTAATAACAAACAGTAAAAATGATGAGCTTCATATATCAACATAGCCTCTCAGGCAAAACAGCATTAAGTGTAAGCAAATTGCATACATGACTTATAATAGGTTGCCTGTGGAGATGTAAGCTTGGGGATTGGCAGTCTACTTCCCTTTAGGGACAGTCCATTGCACGCATAAAAAGCCAGTTCCAGCTTATTTACATGATTTTGTTTTCTTGCCAGCAGATTACTTATCTCTTTCACAAGAAGAATCCTTATACCTATGAATCTTCATGGCATAACATGACCTTTTGAATGTGTGTTTGAGAACTGGGAACAACCAGAGGGAATACATCAAAACTAAGTAATGAGGAAAACCCAGATAATCTGAACAGAGTAGTGTGCATAATTAAGTACATTTGAGAGCTCCTCGTGCACAATATATTATACTGCAGGGATAGAAAAATACACATGGAGTAGGAAATCAAGGACATTTTTAAGTGATTAATTAAAAAGATACACAAAATGTAAATTTTCAGTATTAATCATATCATCTTTATCATTATCCCTTGATAAATAAAACATTTTTTTTATATATTTTCAGTCATTCTGTCTACTGTGCTGCGTATGACTGCTGTTTAGACGTTTTAAGCCTTAAAGGGGATAAAATGACTCTTAACTTAAAGCTGGTTAATTCTAGACTAAACTCAACATTGTAGCAACAAAACAGAGCAAAAGTACCCATGAGCACTAGACTAGTTCAATGTAGCAAATAATACTTTATTGAAAAAATGTCAACACACTTAAAAACAATAAAAAAAACTTCAAACAATTACAATTCACTGGTTTGGTGTTTTTTAATTGTTTTGCTATGCATGTTGTAATTTTTTCAATAAAGAATTATTTACAACATTGAAATAGTCTGGTGCTGCTTATGAGTACTTTTGCTCTCTTTTGATGCTACAATTTTTTGCCAGTGGCACAGTCTGGGAGATGCACATCTTGAGTATATATATATATATATATATATATATATATATATATATATATATATATATATATATATGTAAATAGACACACAGACACACAGACACACACAGACACACGCAGACACACACACACACAAACACACACACACACACACACACACACACAAACACTATAAGTTGATTGTTTTGCCTAAACCAAGATTCACATCGTATAAGGACAATCTATAATGTTCATATCCAGAATGACAGAATAACGCATTCCTTTCATCACCGGTGTCTCTTATATAAGATGTGACAAAGACAATATGATATAAAAATGTCCCATTAGATCATAAGTCTATTACTGTGCATTGCTCAAAAGCTATGGATTTTGCTTGACTCTTTAGGTGGCAGATAACGTAACTTGACAGCCACTAGCCGGAGAGGAAGAGTTATGATAGTAGATATAATAAAGGTCTCTCTTTAGTAGCTAATCCTGCAGTCTTTGTATTTAAGGACACCTGAAGTGACAGACATCTTTATTTATTTTTAAACAATACCAGTAGGAATGATCAATGAGATGCAAATATTTCCAAGTTGATGCAAAGTTATGCAATTTTTTATGCAAATATATGCAGCTTGAAAATGGACCAATCAAGTCCCACCCAGGTTTAAATTGATTGGTCCATTTTCAAGCTGCATATATTTGCATAAAGCTTTACATACATTTGCATAAACTCAGAAATATTTGCTTCACATTGATAATTCCTAAATGCCAGTTGTCTCTTTGGCTGCAGTAGTATCTGAATCCCACTCCTGAAACAAGCATGCAGGTAATCCAGTCAGCCTTCATGCAGAATAAGAAATATCTGATCTGCATGCTTGTTCATGGTCTATTGTAAAAGTAATAGAGACAGAGGATTAGCAGCCAGGAAGGAAGTGTGCATTTTCTTAAAAGGAAATATGTCAGCCTCCATATCCCCACCACACACACACACTTTAAGTATGCTTTAAAGGGACCCTGAACTGTAGCTAAAATAAAAAATTTCACTTACCTTGAGCCTCCTCTAGCCCACCGTCCTCCTGGCGCCTGTCCGTATCCCTCCGGCGGCTCCCGTTGCCGGCAAGACCCTCCCTGGGTGTCAGGCGACTCTTCCTGGATCTCTACACTCTGTGTCATCACGCCAGCTGCTACGCATGACATGTCTGCGCATGCGCGGTCTAGTGGCAGAAAACCGTGCATGTACAGACCTGTCACGCCGGCTGGCGTAATGACACAGAGCGTGAAGATCCAGGAAGAGCCGCCTGACACCTGGCCCGGGTGTCGCCGGTAATGGGAGCCACCAGAGAGACACAGATAGGAGCCAGGAGGACACGGGGGGGGGGGGGGGAGGGCATTGGGGTGGTAGACTTGCAGCCTATGGTAGGCTAGAGGAGGCCCAAGGTAAGTGACATTTTTTATTTTAGCTACAGTTCAGGGTCCTTTTAAATGCAAAAAGGAAAATGATGAAGAGCAAAATTTGTTTTGTTATTATTATTATTTTTGATTTATATAGTGCCAACATCTTCCGTAGTGGTATATATAGTACAA
This sequence comes from Hyperolius riggenbachi, assembly GCF_040937935.1. Classification (NCBI taxonomy): domain Eukaryota; kingdom Metazoa; phylum Chordata; class Amphibia; order Anura; family Hyperoliidae; genus Hyperolius; species Hyperolius riggenbachi. The sequence continues at coordinate 402,476,708 of NC_090646.1, forward strand.
AACGAAAAGTGGGGACCATAGATACATGAGAGGATCAAAACTCTGTGCAATCAGGACATCCATCAATTCAAATACAGAGATTGTTGATGAGTGGTTTGAGACATCACGGCTACTAGTGCATTTTCAAATGATAAATTACACCAGAATAAGAAACACTAGGAGGAGGTCCCTGTCCTTGTGACCTTAAAATCTATGTTAGCAATCTTCTATTCCTCTCCTCAGGTAGTGCTGATCACAGTCAATAAGGGGACTTAGGATTTACCAAATTAATATTCAAACATTTTGCCCTGTTTGGTTGAGCTGCTCCCAACCTGAACAGAGACAGCTTCAAGCAGAAAAAAATGTGTATAGAAAGTGATAGCATAAGCACAAAGGAACAAAAAAAAAAAAAAAAAAAGCTTATAGTTTGAACAGTTTTTTTAGTAAACAAAACAGAGTTTATGTACTATGCCATCAAGTAAAGACCATTGTACTAATCTTAATATTAGATTATTATTATTATTGGATGACGAAGTTAATGTTTGCATTTGATTCTACATCAACCAGCAAAGAATAACATTTTTTGAAAGAGCTGATATGAGGTTGTTTGGCTATTTAGTTTAGGCGTGGGCTTCACTGCTCTGGTTAATGTCAACTAGTGAATTAGCAGTTTGTATGACGTTGAGGTATATAAATTTAAGGGCTTTGCTTTTACTATGTGATGTCTACACCCTGTAACACAATATATGTTATTGAAAAAAAAAGACTTATTCCTGGGGATCCTGGCCTGAGGATCGCCAAGCAAGAAGCTCAAACTTTAGGAGAATATAGTTTCTTTTTTCTTAGATTGTATTTTTTATGCCCAATATGTGAAAGGTGTGCACAGTGTCCTGAAACTACTGGAATATATTCAATGAGTCACACTGGATGCAGCCCCAAATCACTGATAGACGGAGACATGCATAGTAGAGGATAATCTGGGATTCGCTCCAGCATTTGATAATAATCCCTCATTTTTTAAGTGATGGCATCACAGCTAAGAATAGTGTGATTTGGTTCAACACTTCTACTAAACTACCGATTCAGTTAAAGGAAACAGTAAAAACCTGTAGTAACCTCAGTTTTTACTGTTTGTATAATTTGAGGGCCCTCTTGCAATCCTTTATTCATCCTTATGCCTTGATCTTACTGAAGCCCTCTCAACAAATGTACACATAATTTTCAAATAAAAATTCCCAAGCCAGATATGACTGTATAATAAGTCTGCTAGGAGAGACAATCAAGTAAAGCTTCAAATGTAGCATTACCAAGTCAATTATTATTCAACCACTTAGTGCTAATTGCCCCATTAATTCCAGTCCTTGCGCATTCCGTATTTCTTCTCCTTCCTCGAGGCCTTGTACTTGGTCAATGAAAAACTTCACTGCATTCTCATGTCTAAATTAAAGCTCAAACAGTAAAGTGACAGTCTTGTTAGTTTTAAAGTACTAATGTATCCGGTTTCAATATGATATGTGTGTGTGTGTGTGTGTGTGTGTGTGTGTGTGTGTGTGTTTATTTTTCTTACCAATATTACTTTATAAATTGTTGCTTATTGCAGACTCTTTGTGTACTGGTGGCAAGGTGAATCACTGCCGAATGTATGTTTGTTGTGTGTCCTGAAGTGAACAGAAACAACGCCTGGTCTTCCAGAGAGCACTAGGGTGGAGAAGACTTTGTGACATCACAGCCTAGTATTAACATCATTGGGAGGGTGGGGTTACTTACCAATGTACAGCAATATATATAAATATTATGTGTTTCTGATTCTGAAGTCAGGACAATTAACATAAAATTTGGTATTGTAAATAATGCATTACATTCTACTATATGTTATTACAGTGCATTCTTAAAGACTGTAGTAGATTAATATAAGCACCCTCTCTACCCTTTCTCTGTGTCTAAAGGCCTTATATTTCAAAGGTAACGCCCAGGCTGTATAGATATAGTAACCCATGCTTTCTTTCTTACATATAATGAAGTTGAAGTCAAACTTTTAAAATGGAATATATTTGTGTACCTTGCCATTTTATTAATGTAAAAGTATAGTGTCCTTTGCCTAATACAGGTGATTTAAAGGCAAGCAGAGTTACAACTGCACAAAACTATGCGTACATGTTAGTACGCCGTTGGTGAGTTGGAAACAGGGTGAGCCAAATGATGGCTCACCCTGCTGCCGCTAAACTTCCCGGCCCTGGTGGCGTTAAATACTATTCCCCCTCCTAGTCATCATTACTCGAAGGGAGGTGTAATTCAGGGTCCGGCGATCGCCAGAGTCCTGAATTACTCTTACGCGACCCGCACAGCATAACGTTGCTGCTATGGGGCGCCTGGTTTTGGCTCCTGGCGGTAAGCATCATGTGCCAAAACCACCTGCTTCACAAAACTATTTCCTTTTATCTTAACAAGGTCAGATAATTTTGAAATGTTTTAAATTCTCAAGTCTTTTCAAAGCATTCTATCTCTCCAGAGCTCTTCAATAAACTGTAATACTATTTGCACACTTTTCAACAGTAATACATTGTTTTAGTACAAACAGTGCATCTAAACTAAGCTAATGCATCTCTCACTCAAAATGATTAGCTGCTAAACAGGCACTGTAGCAACATATAGTAGAATGCAGTAAATTAGTCAGAATATCCACTTGTATGGTGATATTCCTGCTTTCAGCATCAGAAACACTTCCTATATCTATGTATTGCTGAATATATTAGTATGTGACCCTGTCCTCCCAGTGATGCATTGCCTGGGCTGATTAGATATTTGGAATCCTGCTTTCAGTGCATTCTGGGATGCCAGGTGTTATTTGTACTGGCTTTGCAACTGTCAGTAAACAAACGTTCTGCAGAGTTGCACCTGACAGCACTAAAGGTGTCGGCACCAGAGATTAATTTTAGAATCTACATTGTGGCGAGGAAACATTTTACAATTGGCAGACACTGACTAAAAAAATGTATAAATGAATAGTGTAAAAATAAAATAAAAAATAAGCAATTTAATTCATTACCTTATTTTCACTACATTTTCTCTTTAAAAAGTGATAGTTAAAAAAAATTTGATGTTGCTGATTTGAAAGAGTCTAAAAAATTGTTTGGATTACCTCATTTATCTGTATATAAAGAGCAGCTTGTTGAAATTTACAAAGATTTTAGACTGGAACTTGCACCTAACAAGGTTGTTAAAGAGGAACTGTAGTGAAAATAATGTAATGAATAAAAAAAATTATATTTATCAATATTCAGTTATAAATTATTTACTCAGTGTTTATCCATTGTAAAATCTTTCCTTACCCCAATTTACATTCTGAAATTTATCACAGGTGGCCGCATGTTTAGTCCTGTCAGCTGTTCCCTGCGAAATGTTAATTTACTGAGAGTTCTATGCACAGGGGATAGCTACTTCTTGCTTGGCAGTTGGAAACTGCTGTTATTTCCCACAATGCAGCTAGATTCACAGACCGTAAACTGTCAGGGCAATGGTCCGGACATCACACTGTGGTAGGACTTTCATCACAATATCAGCTATACAGAGGTCCTTGATGAGGTCCTTATTCAAGAAAAGTAAAGATTTATGGGCTAAAGTAGTCTATGGATCAGACTCTGTTCCCACTAGAGTGGATACAAAATGGACACGGTGAGCACATGCACTGTGTGGATGTGCTCCATCCATCTTGCATCTGCTCTGTGTCCGCCACCATCCCAAGGTATCGTTGTTCACCTGTCCCACCGTCTGAAGCATTCGCCATTCCCCTGTCCTGCCACCGGTCATTGCCACTTGGTCCCGCTCTGCAAACAGCCTGGAGGCCAGCAGAAGCATGGGGCTTTCCATAAGCTGCAATAGGCCAATTCTCCCTAGCAACAGGGAGAAATTTCATTGGTTCATCATGAACCAATGAGAATTCTCACTGTTGCTGAGAATACCCATTGGTCTTTTGCAGCCCAATGGGGATCCCCCTGATTTTTTTCCTGCATACAGGGACTGAGCATCAGCGATCTGCATAGCCCAGGGCAGAAGCAAATGCATCTACTGGACCAGGATTATCGCTGACTGCACAGAAGTGCTATCTGGAAAAAGCAACGGATCCCACGGATCCATTGCAGTGTGACAAGTGTGAATGGCTCATATGTATAACATAGGAGCCATTTACTGTCCGGTTAGTAATGAGCGGAGAATGGAGAAAAAATGTCCATTCTCTGCTCTAGTGGGAACAGAGCCTTAACCTCTTAGATTGTAAGTGTAAAAGGGCACGTTCCTCTTTCCTACTGTTTCAAGTACTGTAGTGTAGTTAGAGTTTATCTCTTCCACCTCTGTGTATTCTTTACAAGCCAAATGTGTGTTTCTGAACAATTATTGTATCTGAGTGTTTTTTCTGTATCCAACATTGTTCATGCTACTCTATGCACTGTATAACATCTATTTGTACAGTTCCCCAGAATATGTTGGCACTATATAAATCCATAATAATAAGTTTGTTCATTTTAGTTGTAGTGAAGAAAACTTTTTTTCTTCGTAACATTATCTAGTTTTCAGTAACTATATTACATAACATCTAATTAAAGCAAGGCTGCGATTACATTAAATAAATAAAAAAGAAGGTGTTAATGAAGACTTTGATTTTTGCTTTCCACTTGTTTCAAACCTGCAAACATACCTGTAACGACAAGACAAGTGCAAATGAATTGAAATAATTGGGACACATAAATATACTTCCTTTATAAATAAGTATAGTTCTATCATTTGGAAAGCTTAACGCTGTGCAGACTATTGCTTTTAGCTGTTTAGAGTTCAATTTGTTGCACTAGTCTTGGCACGGTGGATTCCTTGACTGTGTGACAAAGCCTTGCCACCAACAATGTTTATCTTAATTTTCTGTGAGGAAAACAAAACATTTCATCCTTGGGCTACCCTTTTTTCAGACTTTTGAACTATTGGAAAGCTTGTGATACCTCATTAGACAGAATAATTTTGACAGGGGTGTGACCTTGTACCCCGAGCCGTCTCCCATTCTGTAGTATGAATGACTAAGTGGGCCAGTCCCTGAAGATTGGAAACCATTCATTCTCATTAAGCAGCTAGTCACAGAACTTTAGAAGCATGTCACAGCTCTTGAGATACACTTGATGTGAAGAGAACGCTTTCTATTCCTCAAAGACATCATACAACATTCGGAAGATTGCGTGCTGTAGTTACATAAAGCTTCTTTTATTGCATGTCTTTTGTGGATACGTGTTCACATCAAATAGACAAATAGGTTAGATAAACCCAAGCTATAGTTTTGCTAGTCCTTGCTCATGTTATGTAGCGGTTGTAAGAAACTCGATTGTGATGTTTTTTTTCAGATGAGCAAAACAGATTTTTTTTTTAGCATATATAAATAGTAGATCTTTCCAAATTATGATTAATATTCATTTATAAAGTGCCAACATATTCTGTGGTGCTGTACAAAGTAAGAAACAAACACGGGGCACAGAATTATACAGATAATGGTAAACACCAAATCTAAAGACTGGTACAAAAATACAGATCTGAGATTGTGGTTGGGTTGGTATCTGGAAGCTAGCAATGAGATGCACAGGGTAGAGAGACTGGAGAGAGCTTTGTAGGTTAGGGTTTATAGTTTGAACTGGATCCTCTGGTTAATTGGTAACCAATGAGGAGCTTGACAGGGAGGAGCAGCAGAGAAGAAGATAAAAGAAAGATGAATGTGTCAAGCAGCCAAGTTCAGTGCAGATTAGAGAGCTGCCAGTCTATTAGTTGGTAGTCCACAACGTAGAATAAAGAGGATTGATTTCAATAGGCTCTCTATTGGTCCATCCATTTCTGACTCTTCTGCAACAGTTCACTTATCTCAGCCAAATATAGGCAGGTGCAGCTTGCTCTGCTGGGTAATCTAATAAACTATTCATCTTAATTTAAACTAATTTAAGAGTGCCAGGAAGCCCCTTTAGAGAGTGAGTGAGTGCCAGGGAGCCCCTTTAGGGAGTGAGTAAGTGCCAGGGAGCCCCTTTAGGGAGTGAGTGAGTGCCAGGGAGCCCCTTTAGGGAGTGAGTGCCAGGGAGCCCCTTTAGGCAGTGAGTGAGTGCCAGGGAGCCCCTTTAGGCAGTGAGTGAGTGCCAGGGAGCCCCTTTAGGCAGTGAGTGAGTGCCAGGGAGCCCCTTTAGGCAGTGAGTGAGTGCCAGGGAGCCCCTTTAGGGAGTGAGTGAGTGCCAGGGAGCCCCTTTAGGGAGTGAGTGAGTGCCAGGGAGCCCCTTTAGGAAGTGAGTGAGTGCCAGGGAGCCCCTTTAGGAAGTGAGTGAGTGCCAGGGAGCCCCTTTAGGGAGTGAGTGAGTGCCAGGGAGCCTCTTTAGGGAGTGAGTGAGTGCCAGGGAGCCCCAAATCATAAGGCTCCCAACAAGACAAATTCAGCAGTCATGAGGCACATAAATAGACAGCATTTCACATAAATAGGCAGAATGCCCCCTTAATATGGTAGCCCCCAAGTTAGGTAGTGAGTGACAGAGACCCCCGGGTTAGCTAGTGAGTGACAGGTGCCTCCAGTTAGGTAGTGAGTGACAGGGACCCCGATAGTGAGTGACAGGGAGCCCCTTTAGGTAGTGAGTGAGTGCCAGGGAGCCCCTTTAGGGAGTGAGTGAGTGCCAGGGAGCCCCTTTAGGGAGTGAGTGAGTGCCAGGGAGCCCCTTTAGGAAGTGAGTGCGTGCCAGGGAGCCCCTTTAGGGAGTGAGTGAGTGCCAGGGAGCCCCTTTAGGGAGTGAGTGAGTGCCAGGGAGCCCCTTTAGGGAGTGAGTGCCAGGGAGCCCCTTTAGGCAGTGAGTGAGTGCCAGGGAGCCCCTTTAGGCAGTGAGTGAGTGCCAGGAAGACCCTTTAGGAAGTGAGTGAGTGCCAGGGAGCCCCTTTAGGGAGTGAGTGAGTGCCAGGGAGCCCCTTTAGGGAGTGAGTGAGTGCCAGGGAGCCCCTTTAGGGAGTGAGTGAGTGCCAGGGAGCCCCTTTAGGCAGTGAGTGAGTGCCAGGGAGCCCCTTTAGGCAGTGAGTGAGTGCCAGGGAGCCCCTTTAGGGAGTGAGTGAGTGCCAGGGAGCCCCTTTAGGGAGTGAGTGAGTGCCAGGGAGCCCCTTTAGGAAGTGAGTGAGTGCCAGGGAGCCCCTTTAGGAAGTGAGTGAGTGCCAGGGAGCCCCTTTAGGGAGTGAGTGAGTGCCAGGGAGCCCCTTTAGGGAGTGAGTGAGTGCCAGGGAGCCCCTTTAGGGAGTGAGTGAGTGCAAGGGAGCCCCTTTAGGGAGTGAGTGAGTGCCAGGGAGCCCCTTTAGGGAGTGAGTGAGTGCCAGGGAGCCCCTTTAGGAAGTGAGTGAGTGCCAGGGAGCCCCTTTAGGGAGTGAGTGAGTGCCAGGGAGCCCCTTTAGGGAGTGAGTGAGTGCCAGGGAGCCCCTTTAGGAAGTGAGTGAGTGCCAGGGAGCCCCTTTAGGGAGTGAGTGAGTGCCAGGGAGCCCCTTTAGGGAGTGAGTGAGTGCCAGGGAGCCCCTTTAGGAAGTGAGTGAGTGCCAGGGAGCCCCTTTAGGGAGTGAGTGAGTGCCAGGGAGCCCCTGGCATATCAGTGCGGGCGCTGGGTCCTAGCGCCCGCACGATTGGTTGCCGGCTCGCCGCCTGATCCTGAGGTCTGAGAGACGCGGCGGCGGAGGCGGCGGCTGGAGAGAGCCGCTGAGATCCGTGGTACCCCAGAACAGATTGGGGGCACGTGCCACGCTAAAATAGGGCTAGCGACGCCCCTGTGTACAACTAGCTTTGTAATATGCTATGAAATTTACATTTTGACATACAGAAACAAAGTCTGAAGCAGACTTATTAGCTGAAAGTGTACTTTTTATTTACCTCTAAGTTAGCAAATAAATGTTATCATCCTGATTCAAAACTCCATAATTGCTGTTACAAATATTGTTAACTCTAGTTATTAGCATCACAGATGGAATTAATAAATGAATCAGCTATGAGCAAATAAATACTGTGTTTTGTGTTAAAATGTGTCATTATTTGTCCTCTTCATGAAGTATGCAGTACTGTAGATAAATCAGTTGCCAAGAAAGAAAAAGTAGAAGCTTATATTCCATTCAATTTCTTAATTGAGTTGACAAATAATCTAATACTGTAAATAGTCTGGGACAAGTAGTCAAAAGACTGTATAATCATTTTTTTTACATTCTAACAGTGTATTTGTTTACCGTGGATTACAAGACAGGATTACATATTTTTAAGTGTAGCAAAACATGAACACATCAAAATCACATGTTGACCATATGCTTATGTGACTGCGTATTATGGCAGACACATACAGCCAAGCCAGTATTTTTTCCCAAATCAATAAATAATCCGATCAAAATGATCAGATCATGTGTGAGTCAGAAGTTAACTCTTCTGCAGTGCAAACTGATCATACTTCCGCTTTTAGATACATTTCCAGAATTTGCTCCTTCCTTTTATGGGAAATACTTGTACATGCTTTAATCATATCCCATCTTGGCTACTGTAACACCCTACACTGTGGTCTACCAAAAAAAAAACTGACACCTCTCCAGTCCCTACTGAACTCTGCTGTCCATCTCACTCACCTCTCATCCTGCTCCTGTGAGGCAGCCTCTCACTGCCAGTCTTTCCATTGGTTACCAATTACTTAGAGGATCCAGTTTAAACTCCTCACGCTAGCATACAAAGCTCTACATAAGTTGTCACCTCCATTAATTTCCTCATTTACCTCCAGATACCACCCCGCCCGGAACCTTTGCTCCTCCCAGAAGACCCTCTTGTCCTCTAGTTTGGTTACCTCCTCTCACACCCGCATCCAGGCCTTCTCATGAGCGTCACCTCTCCTTTTGAACTCTCTGTCACATCCTGCCCATGATGCTCTATGCCTGGAAACCTTCAAACATACTCTCAAAATATACCGTTTCAGACAAGCCTATAATTTGCTGTAGGTCGCAGCAGAGGCTCACTACCTCATATATTAATTCCTTTGTCTCTTTCCCTAGTTTCTCCATCCCACTACCCTCATAAGCTCGTAAGGACAGGGGCCTTCTTCTATTGTTTCTCAATTTTGCTGTAATTTATCATATAACTGTGTACCAATCTTATTGATGTCTCATACCTCACATCAACTATTTATGTATTTGCACTTGTATTGCTGGATGCCTAATTGTACAGTGTTTTGAACTTCTAATGTATCTGTGTTCCCCAATATTTGTTTTGTACTATCTAGAATGCTACAGAAGATGTTGGCACTATATTAATTAAAAACATAATATGTAAGAAATATTGATTTAGTATTTTCTATCGAAAAATTTGACTTAGTATGTGTGATGATAACATTCAGAAATGCAGTCATTACTCCCATTGCTGTTTAAATTGGGAACAAAAGATCACAAAGAACAGCCACCGTTTGCATATGTGTGTTGGTTTCTTTGCCAGGATATCAGTTGGAAAGACAGATATGTTAATAAGTGTACTTTCAATATGTACTTTATTTATTTATTTTAAAGGGATACTGTAGGGGGGTCAGGGGAAAATTAGTTGAACTTACCCGGGGCTTCTAATGGTCCCCCGCAGACATCCTGTGCCCGCGCAGCCACTCACCGATGCTCTGGCCCCGCCTCCAGTTCACTTCTGGAATTTCTGACTTTAAAGTCAGAAAACCACTGCGCCTGCGTTGCCGTGTCCTCGATCCCGCTGATGTCATCAAGAGCGCACAGCGCAGGCCCAGTATGGTCTGTGTCTGCGCAGTACACTCCTGGTGACATCAGCGAGAGCGAGGACACGGAAACGCAGGCGCAGTGGTTTTCTGACTTTAAAGTCAGAAATTCCAGAAGTGAACTGGAGGCGGGGCCGGAGCATCGGTGAGTGGCTGCGCCAACACAGGATGTCTGCGGGAGACCATTAGAAGCCCCGGGTAAGTTCAGCTCATTTTCCCCCGACCCCCCTACAGTATCCCTTTAAAGTAACTGTACATTATGTTAACCCCAGTAAATGTATTATGTCAGTGTCTTTAACTTTACCACTTTATTTTAAATGGTGGAAGGTTCATTTTTATAGCTTATGTTCACACTTTTACTTCTTGCCACTGAGATCAATTAAGCTGCAATTCTTCTGTTATCTCAAGTTCTGCAACACCTATATTAAATGTCGTGATGACAGCTCATGATATCCGTTCATGCTTCTTATTTTAGAAGCTTGTGTTGTTGCTTTGTCCCTCCACAGATTCTGCTTTAATTGGTTCTCTACCCCTTATTCTTCTTTATTAGTGAATTACAACAAAAAGGGATATATATATATCCTCCTTGTTGTGTATAGATAAAAACACAGCGATATATATGATATATATATATATATATAGTCCAAAGGAGGGCAGCAGCTCCACAGGCAGATAAACACTCTCCAGGTGGTGTGCACGCAATTGGGGGTGCCCAGTTCCCCTAAAGTACAACTAAAGATCCAGAGAATTGCAGCACACAAGCTCAGTTTATTGAGCAAAATAATAAAGCTTACAGCAGCAAATGTTTCGGCTGTCCACAGCCTTTGTCAATGCTAATTAATACACATCACATGATCACTTTTGCTAGGAAATGACATCATCACATCACATGATCTCCCAAACAGGAAGTAAACAGAACAGAAAAGCAATGAATTGCAAACACATATATGGCAGTCCATAATTCATGATCCACTTACCTGATCGCAGACAACTTTGTGTAGAAAAATGTGTAATCCAGACCCAAGAATATTTACTAGTTGTTCTTGGAACATCCAACCTGTAATATTATAAAAAGAGATGAAGGTCAAAGTCACGAATGAGACCTCCTGGGTACAGACTACCCAACCTATCTATCCATGATACCTCACGTTTCTTTAACCACTTCCCGACCGCCTAACGCACAGAGGCGGCCGGGAAGTGTGCCCTGCAAGGACCAGCTCACCCACAGAGGCGGCAGTCCTTGTAAGGGCATGGGCGGAGCGATCGCGTCTTCCGTGACGCGATCCTCCGCCGGCGCCTGCCGCCGCTCACCCGCCGCAACATCCCACCGGCCATACGGAAGCTCCGGCGGGATGTTAACCCTGCGATCGCCACATACAAAGTGTATAATACACTTTGTAATGTTTACAAAGTGTATTATACAGGCTGCCTCCTGCCCTGGTGGTCCCAGTGTCCGAGGGACCACCAGGGCAGGCTGCAGCCACCCTATGTCGCACCCAAGCACACTGATTCCCCCCCCCCTGCCCCAGATCGCCCACAGCACCCCTCAGGACCCCCCCTGCCCACCCCCCAGTCCCCTGTTTGCACCCAATCACCCCCCTAATCACCCATCAATCACTCCCTGTCACTATCTGTCAATGCTATTTCCCCCCCCCCCCCCGCTGCCCCCTGCCCCCTCCTGATCACCCCCCCCCACCTCTCAGATTCCCCCCCCAGACCCCCCCTCCCCCTGTGTACTGTATGCATCTATCCCCCTGATCACCTGTCAATCACCTGTCAATCACCCATCAATCACCCATCAATCACCCCCTGTCACTGCCACCCATCAATCAGCCCCTAACCTGCCCCTTGCGGGCAATCTGATCACCCACCCACACCAATAGATCGCCCGCAGATCCGACATCAGATCACCACCCAAGCGCAGTGTTTACATCTATTCTCTCCTCTAAACACCCACTAATTACCCATCAATCACCCATCAATCCCCCCCTATCACCACCTGTCACTGTTACCCATCAGATCAGACCCTAATCTGCCCCTTGCGGGCACCCAATCACCCGCCTACACGCTCAGATTGCCCTCAGACCCCCCCTTATCAATTCGCCAGGGCATTATTTACATCTGTCCTTCCCTGTAATAACCCGCTGATCACCTGTCAATCACCTGTCTATCACCCATCAATCACCCCCTGTCACTGCCACCCATCAATCACCCCCTGTCACTGCCACCCATTAATCAGCCCCTAACCTGCCCCTTGCGGGCAATCTGATCACCCACCCACACCAATAGATCGCCCGCAGATCCGACATCAGATCACCACCCAAGCGCAGTGTTTACATCTATTCTCTCCTCTAAACACCCAATAATTACCCATCAATCACCCCCTATCACCACCTGTCACTGTTACCCATCAGATCAGACCCTAATCTGCCCCTTGCGGGCACCCAATCACCCGCCTACTCGCTCAAATTGCCCTCAGACCCCCCTTATCAATTCGCCAGTGCAATATTTACATCTCTTCTTCCCTGTAATAACCCACTGATTACCTGTCAATCACCTATCAATCACCCATCAATCACCCCCTGTCACTGCCACCCATCAATCACCCCCTGTCACTGCTACCCATCAATCAGCCCCTAACCTGCCCCTAGCGGGCAATCTGATCACCCACCCACACCAATAGATCGCCCGCAGATCCGACGTCCGATCACCTCCCAAGTGCAGTGTTTACATCTGTTCTCTAATACCCTAAACACCCACTAATTACCCATCAATCACCCCCTGTCACTGCTACCTATCAGATTAGACCCCTATCTGCCCCTAGGGCACTCAATCACCCGCCCACACCCTTAGAACGCCCTCAGACCCCAGCCCTGATCACCTCGCCAGTGCATTGCTTGCATCTATTCCCCCCTCTAATCACACCTTGAGACACCCATCAATCACCTCCTGTCACCCCCTAGCACACCTACCCATCAGATCAGGCCCTAATTTGCCCCGTGTGGGCTCCTGATCACTCGGCCAAACCCTCAGATCCCCCTCAGACCCCCTTCCGATCACCTCCCCAGTGCATTGATTGCATTGATTGCATCTATTTTCCCCTCTAACCACCCCCTGAGACACCCTCAATCACCTCCTGTCACCCCCCTAGCACTCCTATCCATCAGATCAGGCCCAATACAATCTGTCATCTAAAAGGCCACCCTGCTTATGACCGGTTCCACAAAATTCGCCCCCTCATAGACCACCTGTCATCAAAATTTGCAGATGCTTATACCCCTGAACAGTCATTTTGAGACATTTGGTTTCCAGACTACTCACAGTTTTAGGCCCGTAAAATGCCAGGGCGGTATAGGAACCCCACAAGTGACCCCATTTTAGAAAAAAGACACCCCAAGGTATTCTGTTAGGTGTATGACGAGTTCATAGATTTTATTTTTTGTCAAAAGTTAGCGGAAATTGATTTTTATTGTTTTTTTTTCACAAAGTGTCATTTTTCACTAACTTGTGACAAAAAATAAAATCTTCTATGAACTCGCCATACACCTAACGGAATACCTTGGGGTGTCTTCTTTCTAAAATGGGGTCACTTGTGGGGTTCCTATACTGCCCTGGCATTTTAGGGGCCCTAAACCGTGAGGAGTAGTCTAGAAAACAAATGCCTCAAAATGACCTGTGAATAGGACGTTGGGCCCCTTAGCGCACCTAGGCTGCAAAAAAGTGTCACACATGTGGTACCGCCATACTCAGGAGAAGTATTATAATGTGTTTTGGGGTGTATTTTTACACATACCCATGCTGGGTGGGAGAAAGCTCTCTGTAAATGGACAATTGTGTGTAAAAAAAAATCAAACAATTGTCATTTACAGAGATATTTCTCCCACCCAGCATGGGTATGTGTAAAAATACACCCCAAAACACATTATACTACTTCTCCTGAGTATGGCAATACCACATGTGTGGCACTTTTTTGCAGCCTAACTGCGCTAAGGGGCCCAAAGTCCAATGAGCATCTTTAGGCTTTACAGGGGTGCTTACAATTTAGCACCCCCCAAAATGTCAGGATAGTAAACACACCCCACAAATGACCCCATTTTGGAAAGTAGACACTTCAAGGTATTCAGAGAGGGGCATGGTGAGTCCGTGGCAGATCTCATTTTTCCTTTTTTTTTGTCGCAAGTTAGAAGAAATGGAAACTTTTTTTTTTGTCACAAAGTGTCATTTTCCGCTTACTTGTGACCAGGGGCGTTGCTAGCCCTATTTTGGGGGGGGGGCACGTGCCCCCAATCTGTCCTGGGGTGCCACGGATCTCTGCCCGGCCGCCCCCTCTAGCAGCGGCTTCCTCCAGCCGCCGCCGCCGCGTCACTCAGACCTCAGGATCAGGCGGCGAGCCGGCGACCAATCGTGCGGGCGCTAGGACCCAGCGCCCGCACTGATATGCGGAAGTGACATCACTTCCGGATATCGAGCGGGTGTGTCCAGCGCCCGTTCTTACTGGTTGGGTCGCCGCTGATCCTGAGGTCTGCTACGAGGTAAGGGGGGTGGGGGGAGCGGCGGCGGCGGGGGGGCCTCCCTGGCACTCACTCACTCCCTAAAGGGGCCCCCTGGCACTCACTCACTCCCTAAAGGGGCTCCCTGGCACTCACTCACTCCCTAAAGGGGCTCCCTGGCACAAACTCCCTAAAGGGGCTCCCTGGCACTCACTCACTCCCTAAAGGGGCTCACTGGCACTCACTCCCTAAAGCATGGGTATGTGTAAAAATACACCATGAAACACATTATACTACTTCTCCTGAGTACGGTGGTACCACATGTACGGCGGTACCTTTGGGTGTCTTCTTTCTAGAATGGGGTCATTTGTGGGGTTCCTATACTGCCCTGGCATTTTAGGGGCCCTAAACCGTGAGGAGTAGTCTTGAAACCAAATGTCGCAAAACGACCTGTGAAATTCTAAAGGTACTCATTGGACTTTGGGCCCCTTAGCGCAGTTAGGGTGCAAAAAAGTGCCACACATGTGGTATCACCGTACTCGGGAGAAGTAGTATAATGTGTTTTGGGGTGTATTTTTACACATACCCATGCTGGGTGGGAGAAATACCTCTGTAAATGACAATCTTTTGATTTTTTTTTACACACAGTTGTCATTTACAGAGATATTTCTCCCATCCAGCATGGGTATGTGTAAAAATACACCCCAAAACACATTATACTACTTCTCCTAAGTACGGCAATACCACATGTGTGGCACTTTTTTTGCAGCCTAACTGTGCTAAGGGGCCCAAAGTCCAATGAGCACCTTTAGGCTTTACAGGGGTGCTTACAATTTAGCACCCCCCAAAATGTCAGGACAGTAAACACACCCCACAAATGACCCCATTTTGGAAAGTAGACACTTCAAGGTATTCCGCTTACTTGTGACAAAAAATAATATCTTCTATGAACTCACTATGCCTCTCAGTGAATACTTTGGGATGTCTTCTTTCCAAAATGGGGTCATTTGGGGGGTATTTATACTATCCTGGAATTCTAGCCCCTCATGAAACATGACAGGTGGTCAGAAAAGGCAGAGATGCTGGAAAATGGGAAAATTAACTTTTTGCACCATAGTTTGTAAACGCTATAACTTTTACCCAAACCAATAAATATAGGCTGAATGGGTTTTTTTTATCAAAAACATGTTTGTCCACATTTTTCGCGCTGCATGTATACAGAAATTTTACTTTATTTGAAAAATGTCAGCACAGAAAGTTAAAAAAAATCATTTTTTTGCCAAAATTCATGTCTTTTTTGATGAATATAATAAAAAGTAAAAATCGCATCAGCAATCAAATAGCATCAAAAGAAAGCTTTATTAGTGACAAGAAAATGAGCCAAAATTCATTTAGGTGGTAGGTTGTATGAGCGAGCAATAAACCGTGAAAGCTGCAGTGGTCTGAATGGAAAAAAAGTGGCCGGTCCTTAAGGGGGGTAAAGCCCTAGGTCCTCAAGTGGTTAACATCAATACTCAATCCCCTCCCCTCCTCGGTTTCAGGATATGATCGATAATCATGAATTTCAGATCAACATCTTTGTGACCAAATTCTCTACACTGACGAGCCACCGGTAAGTCAGAATTGACATTCCTGACAGAGCTCCTATGTTGTGCAATACGATCTCTCACCTTTTGGGTCGTTTCCCCTATGTAATTCAAACCACAGGGACATTGTAATAAATACACAAGATAAGCTCTGGCAGGTTAAGTGAAATCTGATACTGAATCCATTACCAAATGTTGAGCCTTTTATAACATGGCGTCACTCACTGCAAGATAAACAAGGGAAACTTCCCACTCGTGTCGGACCCAAAAAGGTAGTTAGACTCTTAGGAACAGGACCTGTATCTGCATGGACCAAGCGTGTACCCACTATCTCATTTCTCCTGTACGCAGGAATATATATATATATACTGTATATATATATATATATATATATATATATATATATATATATATATATATATATATATATATACACAGTGGGTTTCAAAAGTATTTGGCCCCCTTGAAGTTTTCCACATTTTTTCATATTACTTCCACAAACATGAATCAATTTTATTGGAATTCCACATGAAAGACCAACACAAAGTGGTGTACACGTGAGAAGTGGAACGAAAATCATACATGATTCCAAACATTTTTTACAAATAAATAACTGCAAAGGGGTGTGTGCATAATTATTCATCCCCCTTTGATCTGAGTGCAGTCAGTTGCCTATAGACATTGCCTGATGAGTGCTAATGACTAAATAGAGTGCACCTGTGTGTAATCTAATGTCAGTAAAAATACAGCTGCTCTGTGAGGGCCTCAGAGGTTGACTAAGAGAATATTGGGAGCAACACCACTGTGAAGTCCAAAGAACACACAAGACAGGTCAGGGATCAAGTTATTGAGAAATTTAAAGCAGGCTTAGGCTACAAAAAGATTTCCAAAGCCAAGCCTTGAACATCCCACGGAGCACTGTTCAAGCGATCATTCAGAAATGGAAGGAGTATGGCACCACTGTAAACCTACCAAGACAAGGCCATCCACCTAAACTCACAGGCCTAACAAGGAGAGCGCTGATCAGAAATGCAGTCAAGAGGCCCATGGTGACTCTGGACAAGCTGCAGAGATCTACAGCTCAGGTGGGAGACTCTGTCCATAGGACAACTATTAGTCATGCACTGTATGAAGTTGGCCTTTATGGAAGAGTGGCAAGAAGAAAGGCATTGTTAACAGAAAGCATAAGAAGTCCCATTTGCAGTTTGCCACAAGCCATGTGGGGGACACAGCAACCATGTGGAAGAAGGTGGTCTGTTGAGACCAAAATGGAACTTTTTGGCCAAAATGCAAAACGCTATGTGTGGCGGAAAACGAACACTGCACATCACTCTGAACACACCATCCCCACTGTCAAATATGGTGGCGGCAGCATCATGCTCGGGGGGTGCATCTCTTCAGCAGGGACAGGGAAGCTGGTCAGAGTTGATGGGAAGATGGATGAGCCAAATACAGGGCAAACTTGGAAGAAAATCTCTTGGAGACTGCAAAAGACTTGAGACTGGTTCACCTTCTAGCTAGACAATGACCCTAAACATAAAGCCAGGGCAACACTGGAATGGTTTAAAACAAAACATTTCTATGTGTTCGAATGGCCCAGTCAAAGTCCAGATCTAAATCCAATCGAGAATCTGTGGCAAGATCTGAAAACTGCTGTTCACAAACGCTGTCCATCTAATCTGACTGAGCTGGAGCTGTTTTGCAAAGAAGAATGGGCAAGGGTTTCATTCTCTAGATGTGCAAAGCTGGTAGAGACAGACCCTAAAAGACTGGCAGCTGTAATTGCAGCAAAAGGTGGTTCTACAAAGTATTGACTCAGGGGGCCGAATAATTACGCACACCCCACTTTGCAGTTATTGATTTGTAAAAAATGTTTGGAATGATGTATGATTTTTGATCCACTTCTCACGTGTACACCACTTTGTATTGGTCTTTCACATGGAATTCCAATAAAATTGATTCATGTTTGTGGCAGTAATGTGACAAAATGTGGAAAACTTCAAGGGGGCCAAATACTTTTGCAAGCCACTGTATATATATATATATATATATATATATATATATATATATATATATATATATATATATATATATATATATATATATATATATATATATATATATATATATATATATATATATATATATATATATATATATATATACTGTATATCTCAACAAGTAAGTGGATGCTCTATATTCATTTTTGTTTTACAGGTCCATTAAATCTTGAAAGTTGGGAGGTGGAAACCTTTACTGATCAAACTTGTATTCCAGCAGCACATTCCATAGATAAAATACATGTATCCATCATCCATCTCACCACATCACCTTCTGTTTCTCTGATCCTTTCTCACAATCAAGTAGCCATAATGCAGTCAAAGTTATCAGTCCCATTCCATTGTTATGTCATTTTATTTGGAGCTTCTGTCCTAAGTTAACAACTAATCAGGGTGCCCTAAGTATCCGTTCCACAGGACTATATAGTCCTGCTTCCTATATTTGTCTATGGAGTTGATTCACAAAACTTTTCTCATGCTCATCTCTCCATTGCCCCTTTTGCTCCCATGAGACAATTTCACACCTCATCAATAAAATACTGTATAAACCCCCAACAGAGAATAAAATATTCAAAATAAAGTTTGATATTACTTTTTCATATTCTTTTTAATTTGTTAGATGTTTAACCACTTGCCGACCGCACACTCATACCGTGCGGCGGCAAAGTGGTAGCTGGAGGACCAGCGGCGCACATCTGCGTCGCCAGGTGCCTCCCTAATTAATCAGGAAAGGCCGCTCACGCGAGCCGCCGTTTCCTGTTAGATCACGGAGCGGGTCTCCGTGAATAGAATGCGAGCCGCTGATCGCGGCTTGCAGACTAAATGTAAACGCAGGAGACGTTTGTCTCCTTTGTTTACATTGAACGGCGCTGCTGCGCGTAAGGCAGATCGGCGATCCCCGGCCAATCAGCGGCCGGGGATCGCTGCCATGTGACAGAGGACATCCTGTCACAGGCAGCACAGGACGGATAGCGTCCTGTGCAGCCCCGATCACCAAGGGGGACAGGTAGGAGAGGGAGGGGGGAATTTTGCCGCGGAGGGAGGCTTTGAGGTGCCCCCCCCCACCGCAACATGCCAGCCAGCAGGAGCGATCAGACCCCCCCTGCACATCATCCCCATAGGGGGGAAAAAAGGGGGGCGATCTGATCGCTCAGCATGCACCCTGATCACAAAAAACAGCGCTGGTCCTTAAGGGGGGGTAAAGGCTGGGTCCTCAAGTGGTTAAAAAGTTATTTTGTAGATAAGATGGACAATTATCTCTTGAGAAAATTCAAGAGAAAGGTTAGTTGAATAGGAGCCTTTATCTATTTTCACCTTATCTATTAAATACTTCGTAAGCATCCAACAAGTAAAACATTATTAACATTACAGGAAGAAATTGAAAGTTAATTTTGGACAGTTCACTGTGAGTAAGTTTGTTGCCTGGAAAGTGTTTAAAATGTATTTTATAGGTAAGGTGATTGATAAGTAAGGAAAGATAATACAAAAATGTTTGAATCAACCCCTATGTGCCATGCAGCAGCTAGCAGGCAGCAGTGATACTTTGGTGTGCTAAGCCTGGAACCTATTGTCAGGTTAGGATAATGCTGAGGGATATGTGTTGCAAAGCTGAACCTGTTATCATTACAGTCCTATGCCTTACATTTAACTGCATGTTGCTAAACACAAGGAGGCTGGAGGATGCAGTATAAGAGTGAACTTCAAGTTCTGTATAGTGCATTTTTTAGCAGGTTCCTCTGAATGCTTTGTATTGCACCATCTTCAATCTTCACCTCCCACCCCCTCACAACCAACTCCTCCTCCACGCTATCCTCCCCTCACCTCCTTCACTCCTACTACCATTGAAGAAGTCAACCACCTACTGCAGACTTCCCATACCACTACCTCCCCCCTTGACCCCTTCCCTTCTGATTTCTGATCTACTTCAGCCTCACTTCACGGATTTGGCCCCAGTTCTCACTACCCTGTTTAACCTCTCCCTATCCACAGGCACCTTCCCCTCAGACTTCAAGCAGGCCACAGTACTGCCCCTGCTCCCAGATGTGCAGGTCACTGTTAACCACACTACCATTCGCCCTACCTCTCAAGCCCGCTGTCTGGATGTCACCCTGGACTCCGCACTCTCCTTCACTCCCCACATCCAAAATTATTATTATTATTATTATTTATTGTATTTATAAAGCGCCAACATATTACTCACAAAGTCCTGCAACTTCCACCTTCGTAACATCTGTAAGATTCGCCCTTTCCTGACCTCTGGCACCACCAAACTCCTCATCCATGCCCTCATAATTTCCCGCCTCGACTACTGCAATGCCCTTCTGTCTGGTCTCCCTATGACCCGAATAGCCCCACTGCAGTCCATCATGAATGCGGCAGCCAGAATTATCCACTCCTCCCATCGCTCCACCAGGGCGGCTCCCCTCCGTGAATCCCTCCACTGGCTTCCTATCCAGAATCTGATTCACGATATTGTGTCTGACTTACAAATCTGTCCACAAAACCTGTCCAACCTAAATTTATGACCTTACTCAGAGATATACACCTAGCCGCTCACTCCGCTCTTCCAATGAACTTTGCCTGACCGTCCCCCGCATCACCCAGTCCCATGCACGCCTCCAGGACTTCTCAAGAGCCGCTCCAACACTATGGAACTCCCTACCTCCACCCATTATGGCAGCCCCCTCCTTCTGCACCTTCAAGAAGGCCCTCAAAACTCACCTTTTCACTCTGGCCTACCACCCCTCACAATTGCTCTAAACCCACAGCTGAACTCTGGTCCCCTACCCCCCTTTCGTGTCCCTACCTCTCCCTCTAGATTGTAAGCCTTTGGGCAGGGTCCTCCTCCTTTTGTGTCCTACCTCCATTACTGTAAACCCATGCTATGCATTTGAGTGAACCTAACTTGCCTAATCTCCATGCTCCCATCCAGTGACTAAGCATTACCTTGTACTTATACTGTGCTGCATGATCTGGTCTTTCTTGCATTCAGGTATTGTCATTTTGCTGTATGTCACCCCTAAATATTGTCTGTAACCTAAATTAATGTCCAGCAGTGCGTAATATGTTGGCGCTTTATAAATACAATAAATAAATAAATAGTGATTGGTATGCACTGTCTTATTATGACATACTGTTTAGTTATATTGTTTGGGGATACATATTTCATAATTGTTGTTTGGTGGATATGGGGGTAAAATCTCTGCAGATAGTGTATTTGGCACCAGTCAGTTTTTGGTCTGTAGTACTGCAAGGTGGAAGCTGTACCTACTAAACAACCATGATAATATTCACAATAGAATACAAAATATTATCGCTTACATACTGTACCTGTCCCATGAAGTAATAACTTCTTTTTAGGTTAAGCATATTGTTATGCTTAGCTTAGAAAGAGCACCCACAGAAGAATCTCAGACTAGTGGGATCCAGTCAATTCATTCTATGATGGCTGCTATGGTTATGGGGGTTGTACATACAGGTACTTCAGAAGCTGAGATTTAAAGGGACCCTGAGCAGACAGCATGGGTATGCATATAAGCGTACCCATGGCTATTTGGTATAGAGGAGACGCTCACCGGCTCATTATGTAATCACTCCTACTCCCGGGCTGGCCTCCCTCTGCTTTACGTCATATTGTGTTTCACGCATGGTGGGGGAAGAGGAAGAAGCCAGGAAGCCTGCGCATGTGCAGAAAGGAGCCACAGGCATCCTATTTCAGGTTCACAGTGCAACTTTATGCCAGAGTCGCCAGTTAAAATGTAATTTATAGCGGCCAACCTGTGAGCAGGAGCGATTACATATACGGGGCCGGTGAGTGTCTCTTTTATACCAAATAGCCATGGATATGCTTATATGCATACGCACGGTGTCTGCTCAGGGTCCCTTTGAAATGAAGCACCACTAAGTAAATAAACTTTTATGTTACAATCATTTCTACATATAGGTAAATTAAGAATAGGGGAGCTCATTTTTGCCCATTTTTCTGTTTTAGGAGTAATTTCTTCCTAAACACTTTTTTTTCAGTTCTAGTGGGGCAAAGGAAATATGCATTTTCTTACATAAACAAGAACTCCACTTACTCCAGTCAACAGTCTAACTAACTGCTAATCATTTTGCAGCTTGCTTAGACTGACTGTCTTGAGGTTTGAATTTAGGATACCCGAGGTGACATGTGACATGATGAGATAGACATGGGTATGTACAGTGCCTAGCACACAAATAACTATGCTCTGTTCATTTTTTTTCTTTCTCTGCCTGAAAGAGTTAAATATTAGTTTTGTAAGTGGCTGACTCAGTCCTGACTCAGACAGGACAGGAAGTGACTATAGTGTGACCTTCACTGATAAGAAATTCCAACTATAAAACACATCCCTAGCAGAAATGGCTTCTGAGAGCAGGAAAGAGATAAAAAGGGTAAATAGTTCGTAGATTTTAGCTCTGGCATACTTCAATGGATGTGTCATTGAGCAAAAACAATAAAACTGTTAAAACTTAAAAAGTAGATTTAAACATAAAATAAAACTGTTGAATATCTTAAAATGTCATTGTTAGGAGAAGGAAGATAGATATAATTGTTTATTTCATTAGTTTATTGTCGTCTCGGGAGTCCTTTAAGTGAATTATTTTTTTACAGATAATTGTCTTGGTATTTTCTTTGACCTATAAGAACGGACAAACAGAGTCCCAAAATGCATCCAGTTAAAGTTGCTTTATTTTTTCTTTGGATATACCATGACCTGGATACATGAGAACCTTCACAGATAAATATACTGAAGATTTTTGCCATGACAAGTTCCCTAAAAACTCACAAACCTTGTATAAATGAAATACAGCACTGAAATCATTCATAGGCATTAAGAACCTTTTTATAGTGAGTGATTTAGTAAAGGAAATGTGCGGAAAAAGCATTGGAACTTCATCACACTGACTTCAAAAATTCAATCAGGTGCAAGGGATACCTTTTACTCTTTTTAATTTCCCTACACCACATTGGATGCTGGATTTAAACATAGAATTTCACTTTTCTGTAATGCATATTTCTTTCTTTTATTCACACTTCACATAGTAAGGGATAATGTCAAACTAAAAATTAATAGTTTAGAACATAAAAAATGAGCCATCTGTGGATGGCATAAAAAAAAAAAAAAGAAATAGAAAACATGAAGACGTCTTGAGAAGAGGGTCTTGTTCATTTATATTTTACTTAGATAGCTTAGTTCCAATAGGATACAATTAGTGGAAAATGTTGTTTACCCTTATAAATAGGCAGAAGGTGTCTGGAATAATGCTGCAAATGACAAAGCAGGACTTATAAATGCCAACGTCTGCTTCTAAAGAGGGTCTGTAATGACACTTTGTAGAATGTAATACATTATTTACTTTAATTACCTGGTTTCAATGTCAGAAATGCTTATTACTATATATCCCTGTACATTAGTATGTAATTTTGCCCTCCCTGTAATAGTTAGCCTAGGAAATGATGTCACACAGCCTTTTCCCTCAAAGCACTCTGGGAGATCAGGTGATCTTTCTGCTCACTTCACAGAAGAAAAAAACAACAACACATGATTCACCTTGATACATTTAAAAATGTAAATCCCCCCTCCTATGTCCCCTATTTCCCCTTGCTTTGGCAATACCTGTAATGAATCTTGGTCATGCCAATAAAGCTATCTTTGATTTGATTTGATAAGGTAAGATTTTACAAAGGACAAACATTGACCAAATAATTTATAAAATGGTATTTTAAAATAGAAAAAAAGCTATTTTATTAATTTAACTGTGTGCACTAAAGTTCCTCTTTTAGTCTTGTCCTGACTAATTATATGTGTGTTATACTTACAGATGTTACCATATATATATTTGGCTGAAGACAGTGATTATAACACTAGAATAGTTAAAGTAATTGGTTTCACCAACTTTAACATTGGAGACTTAGTGTATCGATTAGTGAGCTGCTCAGTACTACATTAGGATGAATGCAGAAAACATAGCTATCGCACTGCTTTTCAGATGCTCTGTGAAGCCTATTGAACAGATCCATGGCTAAGAGCATTCCCTCCTATCGTCACTGGTGTAGTGTTCATTGTACAAGAGAAAGTATTGAAGAGGGCATTCACCTCATTAGTAGATGTCATAGCAACCACAAAGGATCTTCCGAAAAAGAGGGCTATACTTTACCTTCTTTATAGCCTTAAAGGCATCAAGCTGATTCAAATAATTCTTACTGAACATCTAAAAAAAGAGGGAGACAGAGACTATGTGTAAAAGCATTAGATTTCAAGATAAAAATCTTCAGTCCTGCAGTTCTGAAAAAGACCTCACGTTGATAGCTTCCTGAAGACAGATGCTTTTCAACTCCTTATTACATGGAAAAAAATATATCTATTTGTGGATAATCTGTTTTACAGATACATGTATATTTAACTTTACTTTTTATGTGGCCTCTGGTTATGCTGGTGATATTTGCTAATGTTATTTTGATTTTTACTGATATTATCAATAAAACTTAAGGCATAAATGCCTTAAGTTTCAAAGTTCAAAGTATGTTTAAAAAATCCAAAAGTAAAGTTCAAATATAATGATAAAATTACCTTTGTTCAATAAATGCGATATGTATTTTTTTTTACAATAATACACTAGCACTTTTATGGTACAAAAGGAAAAAACACACACACACACACACACACACACACACACACACACACACACACACACACACACACACACACACACACACACACACACACACACACCACACACACACACACACACAGACACACTCACACACACACACCACACACACACACACACACCACACACACACACACACACACACACACACACACACACACACACACACACACACACACACACACCACACACACACACACACACAGACACACACACACACCACACACTGTACACACACACACACCTACACGCACACACACACACACACCACACACACACACACACACACACACACACCACACACACACACACACACACCACACACACAGACACACACACACACCACACACTGTACACACACACACACCTACACACACACACACACACACACCACACACACACGCACACACACACACACACACACACACACCACACACACACACACACACACACCACACACACACACACACACACACACACACACACACACACACACACACACACACACACACACACACGTATGTATACAAATAATCAACTATTTGTACTTTACATTTATTTACAGTAGACTCTAGATCAAGGTGACCAAATGAAAAACACAGAGAGAAAAGGAGGCCAATCTGGTGTAGTATTTGAGTATATTGTGGGAGGGGGAGGAGATAATAGAGTCTTGAGGAATGGATATTCATAAGTCAGGGTTGCATCCAGACAACTACCCTATATGCATGTGGGGAACAGTCATCACAACTTTGTGTGGCACAAATGTGGCATAAATCAACTTATAACAATATACAAATTCCAAAACAAATTGAAATCAAATAAAACAAAAAAACAAATTGAATAAAATACAATAAATTCAGCAACCCAGATGAGTTACAGATGCCATATCAATGTTGATCTGAAGATATGGTCTGGCGGCTGTGAAATTTATTGTTTAACCTTTTGTGGTTTTAAAATAAATTATTGAATTGAATTTGAGTGTATGACTTAACCACTTCACCACTGAGGGGTTTTAACCCTTGACCGCCAGAACAATTTTCACCTTTCAGCGCTCCTTCCATTCATTCGTCTATAACTTTATTATTACTTATCGCAATGAAAAGAACTATATCTTGTTTTTTTCACCACCAATTAGGATTTCTTTAGGTGGGACATTATGCCAAGAATTATTTTATTCTAAATGTGTTTTAATGGGAAAATAGGAAAAAATGTGGGAAAAAATAATTATTTTTCAGTTTTCGGCCATTATAGTTTTTAAATAATGCATGCTACTGTAATTAAAACCCATGAAATGCATTTGCCCATTTGTCCCGGTTATAAAACCGTGTAAATTATGTCCCTATCACAATGTTTGGCGCCAATATTTTATTTGGAAATAAAGGTGCATTTTTTTCAGTTTTGCATCCATCCCTAATTACAAGCCCGTAGTTTATAAAGTAACAGTGTTATACCCTCTTGACATAAATATTTAAAAAGTTCAGTCCCTAAGGTAACTATTTATGGTTTTTTTTATTGCATTTTTTTTTTATTGCAAAAAAAAATAATTGGGGAGTGTGGGAGGTAATGAGTTAATTTTATTGTGTAAAACTAATGTGTTTGTATATGTAAAATGCTTTAGGGTGTAGTTTTACTTTTTGGCCACAAGATGGCCACAGTGTGTTTGTTTACCTGTAAGCGTTCGGAAGGATGCTTACAGGAAGCAGTACGAGGCTGGATAAATGACCATGATCGCGTTGTTTCTAATAGAAGCAGTGGATCATTGCGGGGGCTTAGATCAACAAACGGGAATGGATTTTCCGGTTCATTGATCTCCGGGCGAGTGGGCGGAGGCGTGCACGAGCGGCGGGAGCGCGCGCATGAGCGGCAGGAGCGGGGAAGGTACGGATTTCTCCATCCCTGTTTTTTTAGGGGGGAAAAAAGGGACGGAGAAATCGTATCGTGGGGGGTAAAGTGGTTAAATAAGACCAACACTTGCCTTTTTTAAATGTTTTATATTTATTCTAAATATCTTGGGCGCCTCTATCCAGCATTGTCATTAACAGTAGGCCTGGGTGTCAGTTAATGCTGAAATGACTTCAATATGCACTGAACAAGAGTACAAATTAATAAAAGTTTGCTCCATACAACCTGATCAATAATAGCAGATCCACAGCAGCAAGTTGAGCAATAAGTCAGATTTCACTAAACAGCCTATCTTCTCATGCTGCTCAAGGTTTAAAGTAAAAATAGAACATTGTGCAATAGTCCAATTTTTTCTTGCAGCTGAAATAAACAAAGCTACAAGACAATACCACCGCCAATTCATAAGACTGGGAGCCAGCAGATGAAGGGTGACATTTTAGGGTCTACGGATGTTGTCTCTTGTAGTCTCCTGAGGCAAAGTTACTACAGTAGAGACCTAGTTATCCACAACTCAACTAACCAGTAGTCTCAACCAACCAGCTCATATCTTCGGCAGTACTCAAAGGGGTGACGGCCAACATCTTAGGCTGTTTGTGGGCTCTGCTATGCTTTAAGACTAAGTTTCACAGCTCTCTCTATGTTAATATACTTTCAATTACTGTATTTTACACATGTATACAGACTTCATGTTATGTATCCAGTGTGGTATAGTACTCTATTAGCTATGCCTATTTATAACATTGAGTCTCAAGCAACCAAAAATCCCAGTAATCTGGCATCAACTGATCCCTGTTGAAGTCGAAAAACTGAGAATCTACTGTATTACTTCTACCTAGATTCTTATTGCAAGTAAACAGATAATATCAGCGTGTGCTTGGCATTCAATCTAATATAAGCCAAAAAAAAGCTTGTGGAGAGATACGTAGAGGGCGCACTTCTCCTGTGTAGTCTGGCTCCAATGACGTCAGCGACGGGAGATGGTTCTCGTAGTTGCAGGCAGCAGTGGACGGCGGCGTGAGATCGATCAGTGCGTATGGGGCTGGAGGAAGCCCCAGGTATGTATAACAGCTTTTCTTTGCATGATCTCTGGTTCCCTTTAAGTGGGTAGTCAATACTGCACAAGGTGGATGACACCACCTTAATAGTTGAATTATATAAAAACAAGTTGGCACTCCTAGGTTCAGTGGAAAGGTTTACTGTTATTAGTAAGGTCCAGGTCCAAAACAATCTCCAATGTTTTGAGACCACTGTGAATCTTTTTCTCAAGGGTACAACATGTGAAAATGCATGTAGTTCACTCATGTGCATCCTACCGATTGCAGACAGGCTGCATTGACAGATTGCAGCAGCTGGCAGAACAGCACACATTGCCCCACTCCTTCACATCCAGGGCACAAGGAATCTTTGATAAAAAAAAAACAGTTGGATTGGGCCCTTCCACATTGCTGCATTGGAGTCATCATTTATTATTTCAAAATACTAATTTAGCTTTACACTACAAGAATCTTTGTCCACTATGCCACTATGTATATGATAGTTTTCAATAAAAACATTGACACGTCTTGAAAAATCACAGTTTCACAGTTTCATCCTTCACTTCCTGAAATGTAGAAGAGGAATGGTATCTCAGTTTTTCAGGACCATTGTGAGAAAAACTTTGCTGCAGATGTTGATTTTTATCTGACTGCATTTCTTCATGTATAAGTCACATTACGAGTAGTTCAGTCCATTTTGCTACAGCAATGTTTGCTCCCATTATGTTTATTCTGCTTTTGAATACTATCGCAAGATTGGTTCATTACTGTGGTTAGGCCTCCTTTACACGGGCACCTGCAGGTGGTAATTTCACTGCCGATCAGCTGTTATTGTGCACCAGGCAGATGCTTGCCACATGGAGGTACATTCAAAGTGTGGCTGTAGATATATTCAAATGTGACATAAGGTTTTTGTTTTTCTTTTTTTCTGCTCAATAAATGCAACACGTGTGATGCATTGATACGCATGGATTTAGAATTGCTACTGTTCAGTTGCATAAAATTGCAGCCAGAAGGAATTCAGTGGCAACATATTAGAGCCTGAATTAAATGCCAAGTGTGCAGTTCAGCCTCCTGTGTGAAAGATGCCTTGCTCCTTTTTTCTGGTCTATGGTCCTGAAGTTACTCTGTACAGTTAGAGGTTTATCTCCATCTTAGTGCTGCTTTCCGGGTTAGGTCTTCTGTTGCTGAAAAACTTAGGATATCTACAATAAATGTTGAATGGTTACAAGTCTTCTTGATCCATGTTGCTTAGTGCTTGATCTCACCACTGCCAGCAGTTATGTCATGATACATGTTTCTTGAAAATGCTCTAAATAGAGACATGAAGTAACAAAGGTTTGTTCCATTTAACATTAGTAACAATAAATCCACAGTAACATGTTTTGCAATAAATCCAACATCTCTCCTAAAGGATACACGTACCCACCAAAAAAGGTTACATAATCACCTAAGGAGAAATGAAAGGCTCTTGGACCTTGTAGAGCCATCTCGGTACTTTCTGCATTTTCTCTTTCCACTGGGCCCATTGCAGCTATCTGACTTTAATGTCAAAGAAGCCTTTGGGGCTCTTCTGAAGGGTTTGGAGAGTACTCAGATCTTCAAGTGCTTCCAAAGATGCACATCTCCATACTGGGCATGCATGAGCATGGACTCGCATGTGCACAGCATGGAGTGGCTCATCGTTGGAAGTGCTCGGAGACCCGAGTACTTCTGAAATCTTCCAAGGAGACATATAGGTATCTTTTAGGCCCTGTTCACATCTGAGCGGGAATCGAACCCGCTAGCGGTTTTTGAAACCACGTAGCAAATGTTATCCATTTGCTACGTAGGCGTTTTGCGAATAGCGATAATCGCAATTGCGTTACCTGCAGCATTTTGATGGCGATTCTTGAGCGATTGCAATTAGCATATTTAGAACCACTAAACACGATCGCTCCCAAAACGCTACTGTGTCCAGAGATTTTTCCGCATTAATCATGGAAAAATCACTCCGGCAAAACTCTAGCGGCAATCGCTAGCGTTTTGCGATTTTAGATGTGAACGGGGCCTTAACTTTTACTATATAGCCAGTTCCCTCTCATAAGTTTCCAGGTAGAAAGTTACTTAATATATTACCACACACCAGTTTTATCTTAAAGCCTTTGTTTGATTTAAGAAATTAAACAAAAGGCACAAGACAGCAGCCTCCCTCACAATCATTACAGATCTAAAGTTCTATGAATAACTAGTTAACAAACTGCACTAGCTAAAAACTAGCAAATAAGTCAAACCAATCCCATACTGGTGAATTATTGTGCTTCTCAACACTGAACAGAAGCTCTCCACTCCCAGCTCACCTCCAATTACCAAGTATAGCTGCTTTTGATTGGCCTTTAATAATGACATGATCCCAATGCATTGACCCCCTGGTTGAACTCTTGTGCTGATTTCAAACCCTAGATTTGAGAAGCATGAATTATTTGACATTTGATAGAGATCTACAATGTTGAAAAGCATCTACTATGTTTATAAAGTTTGTTTTTCCACAGGGCTTATAATTTCACTGAGTGTAGCGCCTCATGCAGCCTTTTAAAATATCAAGGTCTGTGGGTACATTTTACTCCATGGAGCCATTTTATTTTTATATTAATTTAGCACAACATGTCTTATCTTGTACAGAACGATGCTTTGTAGAGAGCGTGGTACCTTTTTATCCTTTGTATTCAAAAAGAATAATAGGAAAAGCATTTGATGTCTTTCACACATCAGCAATCACCAGAAACTGTGTATGTGGAAATCAGAAACACCTGGTCCTTTTCTTAACGTAGTGCATATGAGCAGCTGGCTATATACAAAGTAAGACATTAGCACATATGTTTGAATAGATGAGAGGCAAAATGTGTTGTGATACAAACCACTGATATCACCGGACTGGATCTATCTGAGGATACCTCTAACAAAACCTTTAAACTCTAGCAATTCTTTAAAATGTAATCTATAAACGTGCAATTCATTTAATTTGTAGGAAAAATGAGATCAAATGATAGTAACAATTTAGGAATTTTAAATTTTGCATCTTCAGCTTTTCTAGAGTTCCCTCTGAACCATTTAATATTAAACTCGATTCAAATAATAAAAATAACAAGTAAAAATTGTTTCAGTATTTGAGCTAATTAACAAAAGACTGTAGATGTTTACTGTAGATAAATTCATGTGTGAGTCTTGATAAGCCAGCTACTATACTATACTTTTTGTTGCCTTCTGTTAAATTTCATAGTGTGTCCAATTCTCTGGCCAATATACTGTACTGTGGTTTCATTGCAATAACTACAATTACTGTGGTGCACAATTTGGATGCTGCAATGTTTTTGTTTATCTATCTTCTCTGAGCATCTCATTCTCATTACATTGATATTCATTTCACATTGAATATAAACACAGCAAGAGTAATGCTATATAAACACTTTGTGCAAGACCTTAGTTGTTGTGAATGATGCATAATGCATATATACTGTGTTATGTAGATTAGTCCTAACAAGTCACAGGCAAGTGGACATTTCAGATATCCTTTTATTCTTTATGATGATATTTTTTTTACCTGGAATGTAATCAGCAACAATTTAGTCTGTAAAATTGAAATGATTTTTACTTAATAAATGTTTATAAACGCGCTCTGTTAAAATGAACATTACATTTCCCTGGGTAGAGAGAGCAATATAAATCTATAGAGAGGCCTCATCATATGTTGTCGTTTGCATTTCACTGTTTCACAATACAAATTGAAGGTTGCCATACATGGGTCGATAGCTTGCAATCAAGCACTGATCAATGCACCACCTCATACAATTTAGTTCGACAAGCAATTGTACACATTCTTTCCTCAATAGGCTGCTATGCTTTTTAAATGCACATTGGTGGTGTGTATTTGTGTGTGCAGCCCTTTGTGTTTTTGCTGTGCGTTAACAAAATGTAATTCCAGTATTACTCATTAGCATGCACTTTTGATACACATCAAGCCAATTTACAAGGTGGTTATCAGCCTGATTGCCAAGTGGCATTCTCCAGTTTCATAGGGTT
Source organism: Hyperolius riggenbachi (assembly GCF_040937935.1). Taxonomy (NCBI): domain Eukaryota; kingdom Metazoa; phylum Chordata; class Amphibia; order Anura; family Hyperoliidae; genus Hyperolius; species Hyperolius riggenbachi. Next base: position 402,508,275 of record NC_090646.1, read on the forward strand.
AAATCCAACTGGCATTTAAAGAGACTCAGGAGATGAGTCTCACTGCAGTTTTTTACTTACCTGGGGCCTCCTCCAGCCTCATAAGCATGGCTGTGTCCCTTGCCATCCTCAGCACCACTGTTGTCCCACAGTCAACCCCCGGTAAGCGGCTTAGTCGGACTCAGTCTGACTGAGTAAAGTCAGTCGGGTCCTTCTGCTCTTGCGTAGATGGTCCGCGCATGCGCAGAATGTCTGCTGCGCTGACATCATTGAGCCACTTCCTGGGGCTCACTGTGGCTGAACAGGACATCGCAGGAGGACGGCGAGGGACACAGCCATGCTTATGAGGCTGGAGGAAGCCCTGGGTAAGTAAAAAATATACCTTAAAGCTCAGTCTCTTTAAGGTAAATACCCTACTTTGAAGCCAATATACACAAGTTTGTTTTTGGTCTTCTGAAACTACAGGGGAATTTCATATGCCTTATTTACACAGATTGAAAAGAAATCTGTGAAAAATATGACATCTTGGTTTTGACCAGGTATCAATTTCCATATTCCCAAATCCAATCATTAAACAAGGATCATTTGGAAAGTAGCAGTCATTTTCATTTAATCAATTTAATAAACATTTTCATTTAATCAATTTAATAAACATTTTCTTTATTTTATATCATGCAAGAATAACAGATGTGCGGCACTCTCTAGCAAGAGAGTGAGAAAGTAACAGTAACAATACTCTCCCCACAGTCACTTGATTCCTGCTGTCCTGTTCACTTGGACTTGTGCTCGTCACAATAGCAGAAAGAAGAACAAGATCATCCATAGCTGGAGATAGAAAGCATGTGCACCTTGTGTTTTTATTGGCAGTTAGCATCAAAGCTATGGAATCTTACATCACAAGTTTATTGTAGTGACAGCATGGATGGTGGTAGTGGGAGTGGAGGTGGGTGGCTGCTACAAACGGAGGACTAGCAATGGCCGATTTGTGTCTGCTGACGCTTGGTCACACTGCATTCTACCTGGTGGAACAGATTTCTCATAATCCCCTCCTTTATTTACGTACCTACCGTATCTTTTTATAAGGCCTTCGTTAATCCCTTTACTACGGCTGTATAGCATACTGGTTAAGGGCTTTGCCTCTGACCCAGGTGACCTAGGTTCAAATCTCAGCTCTCCCTGTTCAGTAAGCCAGCAGCTATTCAGCAAGAAGTCCTTGAGCAAGACTCACTTTGCAACTCAGTGTTCAACTTTTCAAATCTGTTTAATGCAGTGAGTAGTGATGAACACACAATTTTGCATTGCTACTCAAAATTTTGTGTAAAATTGTAATTAATTTTGTTTGCAAATGCAAACAGATACCGTAATTTAGAAATTTTGCCTAATGTTTGCAGAATTTTGGGCAGTCTTAAACTATTAATACCAAAGACTCCATACATGCTATCATCACAAAAAAAGAAAGAAAAATGCAAATCTTTATTACGTATGGCCGTAATTGTGAAAATGTATGCGAAACTTCACATAATCATAATTAGCAGATTGCAATCGTCACTAGCAGTGAGCCTCTCTCTTATTCGTACATAGAGCTAAATTTTAGATTGCAAAGAACTGGTTTACATCAGAAAATGTGGTAGTTGTTTGTCAGTTTTTTTTTTTTTTAGTTTTTTAGTTTTGGATGATTTTAAATTGACAATATTATAGTTTTTTTCTATGGGCTATACCATACATTTACCAGCAGTCTGTAACCTCCACCCACCCATTTTTTTTTTTTCCAACACTTGCACATTGGCCTTATGTATGTGCATTGGATTACCTTTCACATGAGGTTTGGCAAATAGTCAAACACAGCAATGAGTACCGATATAAATTCTAATTTATCCAGATCAAGGTACATCCAGTGGATATAAATCAGATTGAACTAGACCTATTGTGTAATCCATTTACTGCACTGGTTTCATGGTATGCTCCACAAAATAAGTGACAATATGTTTATGAAGATTCTCATTTTCCAGGTCAAACCTGACAGTGGTGCAGTAATTAGATGACTCTATACATTAGGTTGAATTTGACCTATTTCCAGTAAATACAGCAGGGATTGGCTGTGATGACATTAAATGAAGTTGAGTATTTTTACATTTTTATAACAGTTGACTCACATTGGAATATAGTAGATAGGTATTTTTGTTAATACAGTAAAAAGCAGCAAAAATGATGTAAGGATGCACTTTAAACATGTCTCATTATGTTTGAATTGCATGCTAAGAGCATCTGTGTCTACGGAAGAGGGAAAGTAAAGCCTGCTGATTCTAAAGTCACACTAAGTGCACTACAAATATTGTCTAAATACAGGAAATAAGATGATGATTTCACAAACAAATGCATTAAAATGCTATAGTAAAGAAGCAGTTACTTTTAACCAGGCATAGCGGCATTTTAAAGAAACACTGTAGTGAGAAGATCTGAGAGGCTGCCTTTTTTCCTCTTAAACTATGCTAATTTCCTGGCTCTGTGCTGTTCCTGTATCTCTAAACATACTTCTAGCTACAATCCCAGAACGAGTATGAACATCAGGTGTTGATGATGAATAAAGTCTGGCTATATTAGCTACATGCATGTTTCAGGTGTGTGTTTAAGATGCTACTGCAGCCCAATGGATCAGTAAGGCTAGGTTCACAGTGGTCAGTTGCATAACTCGTGCTTTATAATGAACAACAATGGAGACTGGCCATAGACTCACTGGCGTACCAATAGGGGATGCGACCCTGGCCGTCGTGGGGGGGGGGGGGGGCCCTAGGGCCCGCTCGGGGACTTTTTGGGGGCAGAAAGGGTCGCAGCATAAGAGGAGAGCTGTGGCCGCAGATTGGTGGGGAGGGGGGAAATCCCCCCCTCACCTCGAGCTGTCCTCTTAGCACTCCCCTCCTGCAATCAATCATTGGTGGTGCTCGTGGCAGCCACGGCGGCGGCGGCAGGCAAGCTGAGCACATACCTCCTTCTGGCCTCTGATCACTAAGAGCTTCATAGAACTTCCTGTTTACACAGTAAGTTCCATAAAGCACTTAGTGATCGGAGACAGGCACACCGGCCAGAAGGAGGTATGTGCTCAGCTTGCCTGCCAACGCCGCGGCTGCCATGAGCACCACCAATGATTGCAGGAGGGGGAGAGCTAAGAGGAGAGCCTGAGGTGAGGGAGGGGGGGGGATTCCCCCCCCTCCCCACCGATCTGCGGCCACAGCTCTCCTCTTATGCTGCGACCCCTCCTGCCCCCCAAAAGTCCCCGAGCAGGCCCTGCGAATTTTTTTTTGCAGGGGGGCCCAGGGCTTTCTAGGTACGCCCCTGCATAGACTTAAATACAAAGCCTGCATGCATCAAGTTAGAATAACGTGATCCTTTCTGCAAACTGTATGAGCAGTGAGTTGAGATGCAAAATTATTCTGCAATGCAATTGACCATTGTGAACAGGGCATAAAAGTAAATAAATATGTCAGCTCACATGTACCTCTCACTACAATGTCCCTTGAATGGATTTTCAAACTTTTTTGGACACTGCAGTAGAAATGAAAAACAACTACCAGTAGGCGTAACATTCAATATTCTGTTGTAAGATATGAAATTAAAGACCTAACATATACAAAAGATGCCTCTCAGCAAATGAAATAGATACATTTAAATATAGGGAGTATAGACACAAATAGTACACTCCTCAAATGTGACTTTTTTTAGCTGTTTTTGGCCTCCAGAGCTTACTGGGAGCTTTTAAAAAAAACCACTACCATTGACTTCCATTAAAGTTGCGGTAAAATCACAGTAAAAAAAAGCTCTGGAGGCCAAAAAAGTGCTTATAGTGTGTCTGAGCCCTCAAGGCTGATAAGTAAAAAGTAGACTTGTAGTCAGTGATCACTGAAAAGGCCAATATTCTTTTTGCAAAAATAATGTTAAATTAAATTTTCTAACAAAAATGCCATTGATGCCTTATATGGTGTGTTTTATGTCTTTTTTGTTTCGATTCTCGGAGCTTGGGAAGAAGTGAACTCTTAGACCCGGAAAAAGAATAAATACAATGTATTTAATCTTAAAAAATGTGAATGCAATCGCTGCACAATGCGATTTTGTGAGCGTTTTGTGTTTTTCCCATACCTTCCATTGAGGCGGAATTGCCTAAAAAATGGTACATGCAGCGCTTCTCTGAGCGGATCGGAAAGGAACCGCTCAGATGTGAACTCTCATAGAGAATCATTGCACAAGCATTCTTAGGGTGATTTTGAAAATCGCCTGCATTTGAAAAAAGGGCAAAAACGCCCTCAGTGTGAATGAGCCCTGAAAGTAAGTTTGTTCACATATGTTCACGGTAAGGCTAGATTCACAGTGGGATGTTATGTATTCACAGTGGGACGTTAAAGTAATATAACACTGTTTACCGCACTGCAATGTTTAGGCTATGCGATGTTCACAGTGTGCCTTTAGTGTTGCGTTGTAAATGTTGCATTATGATAACGCACTGCTGCAGTGAGTTACCTCTAAATGCACATGTTAACAGATACATGGAAGCATACTTTTCATTGCCTATATGCGTCACTGTATCTACTGTATGCAACGTTAACACGGCGTTAATGTGCTTTGCAACCTTTTTGTTGTGTTTTAACTTTGCGTTGCAACTTTAAAGTTGCACCACAACTCAGCGTCCCACTGTGAACCTAGCCTAAGGCAACATTTCACCTAGGGTCACGAAGAGAGGCTAAACATTGAAGGCTATTCAAAAAATTGTGTAGGTTTTCTATTTTTTGCCATACAATATGCATGTCCAAACCATGAACACATAAAAATATTTTTTGTAACTTTTAACATTTGTGGAAGTATTGCTCCCCAAAAGATTTAGTAGGTTCTTGCATCCTTTTAAGACCAGGATATTTGTTAAGAGAAGAGCGCAGAGGAAAATAAAGTGCGAGAGTAAAGATTGCAAAAGGAAATATAGCATACATTAGTCACATGACTGCAGCATCACTCTCCTATTTTAGACAAAAGTCATGGCTACAGTGAATTATATTATAACATGAATAGGCAAGGACTCGGTGAGGGCTTGTTCACACTGCAGTTGTTTTTGTTACCTTTTAAGCACGGGTGATTTTCAAAATCGCCCTGAAAGCGCTTACACAATGATTCTGAATGAGATAGTTCACATATGAGCGGCTTGTTTGCGTTCTGCTTTGTAAAGCGGTGCTTGAGCCATTTTTTAGGCAATTTCGCTTCAATAGAAGGTATAGAATAAACGCAAAACGCTCACAAAACTGCTTTGTGGAGCGATTGCGTTCCCGTTTTTAAGAGTAAATACTTTGTATTTAGTCTTTTCTTTTTTGGATCAAAGAGTTCACTTCCTGACTTGCGTCAGGGAGTGAATTACCAAAACACTCGGCAAAAACGCGTCAGAAACCACTAACCACAAAAACAAATCGCCCAAGCGCCGAGAATTGGAAAAAAAAAACACCTCAAAAAAAGCCCACCGCGGACGGACACGCGAGCAGAACGCAATGTGAACAAGGCCTGAGAATGAGATCCATTCTAAACACCTAATAAATTGTAGTTTGTTTTCAAGTAGGATTGGAATGCAGAATGCCATTGTTGTATTAGATGTATTAGATATGAATTTTAGCACACATTCAAATGCATTTTTTTTTCATTATACATTTTAAAATTATTTTCTACTGCTTTGTGACTAACTTGTTTCTTTTGTTAGTGGTGCATTTCAATCAATATAAACAACTGTGTTTTTGTAAATGTCACACAAGATGCAGTGGAAGAGAACAGTGAAATAACCAACTTTTAATGCTTTCAATGAATAAAGACTGAAAACTGGCGTTGAATATTTGAAGAGCCTGATGTCAAAAATTATACCTGAATTTATTCCACTTTCTGAATCTATAAAGCATATGGAGGTTCAAATGCTTGGCCTTGGCAGATTTGGCAGCAGTTGTAAATTGTGTGTGATCATCAAAATACATTTATGTGAAGACATATGACTGCTGTGATTTAAGTGCTAAATTAAATTGCGGAAAGCCAGCTAATTTTCTTCCTACGGTGTCAAACTGCATTGCCTAAAACATTATTTTTTTCACAGCTTTGTAGGACATAGCAATGTGATGTAACTGCAATAATTGGGATCCAATGTCACCGTCTATTGAGTGATAAATGGCTTGCAAATCTGAAGCTTTTGCACTTTACATTTCCCTATTTGCTGTTGCGCTGACTTCCTACGTGCTTATATGTCGGGCATGTTAGTTGGTTAATGTGTTTAGTGATCCCACAGCCAGGGTATTTTTGGCTGCAAAAAGTGGCTTCTTGGCATAGGGTTTTATATAGAATTACAGTGTACCGCTAGCACCAATTCACAAACAAAAGCTGTGCTCTGTTACAAGGTGTTCTTGGAAGGTAATATTAGGTTTATGCTTTTTTCGTAGAATTAAATATTGCAAACTGTAACACCACTTGTAGGTGGTATTAGGCTGAGTTACTAGCATAGGTGATTAAAGGGATGGTAACGTAACACATGTTTTTGCAAATTACATGCAACTTGGTACTGAGCCAATCAAATGTAGTTGCTCCAAGTATGATTTGGCCAAATTGCACGATTTACGCAATTTTCAACTTCTGCATCATCTCGGAAAATTAGCATTTCATTGTGTATCTCCAATACTAAGTAACTCATGAAATCTGTTGGTTTCACTAGTACTAATCCAACAGATTTCTTGGCTCCATTCCCTAGAAGCTTGAGCGGAAACACTCAAAATTTGAGAACCTCACAAGAAGATACATGATGAAGGTAAATAAATACAAGAAGGTAAGTATATCACTGCATTCTATGCTAACATTAGTTAGGATGACAGTAATGATTCCACAGAATTAGTAGTCTACTGAGTCATGTGCTGTTTCTAAGGAGCCAAGTGATACAGCTGCAAAAAAATCATAACCAAGGTACTTGCATGCAAAAATGTATCAATTTGTTATGGATCTTAAAGCAAATCAGTTGTGAAAAAAATCAGATACTTACCTATGGAGAGGGAAGGCTCTGGATCCAATTGAGCCTTCCCTGTCCCCTCTCAGTCCCCTCATTTCAGTGATGTCCCCCAGTGAAAATTACTCCGCCTCCAAGAGTCTTCAGAAGGCTTTCAGGAGCACTTGTGTCCCCAAGCACTCCTGAAGTCTGGTGGCTTCATACTGTGCATGCAGAGTACAGAGTCTCCAGGAGTGCTCAGTGACACCAGTCCTCCTGAAGCATTCCGAGGGCACACAGAGGTGTATTCGACCAGTTAGTCAAATAACTTATTGGAGTGACAGTGCTGGAATGAGTGGACCAAGAGGGGACAAGGAAAGCTCAACGGGATCCAGAGTCTCTCTTTTCCTTAGGTAAGTACTGTATCATATTTTTGGTTTTTTGCTTCAGTATCACTTTAAGGCCTTACTGATAAAAAATACACCATTGTGGAGCATGTGTTAAATAGCAACACATCTATCACAGAATACTACATAGAGCTTAGGTAATCACCCACACAGATAGCAGGAAATGAATTCACACAGTGGAGGGCAATAAATCCCAATGATGTAATTTTCAAGATAAGGGTTATGCTGCTAATAGGGAGCCACCTGCTACAGCTGCAGGAAAAAATATATAATTAATTTCACCTGCATGAAAAAAAAATGATTGCAAGGATGATTTGCAGCTGCTCTAAAGGCTCTGCTCAGAAAAATGGGAAAGTGAAGAAGCAAATCTATACCAAGAGAAAATGAATGAAAATTATATGGAAACATTCACATAGAATTCAAACATGCATGAATGACTGCAGTTGCTTACAAAGAAGGTTGAGGTGCCTGAACCCCAAGGGGAGTGCCTTTGCTGCACATGCCGCCTCCTGCCTTGCCATTACTCTACAAACAGCATTTCTTTTTCAGTGTTACTTTAGTATTTGCAAAATGTAGTTGTAATGGCTATAGCTGAATGATGCACTTCTTTCTCCTTGTGTAACCCTATACAACCCAGATGTAAATCCTTTCCTTAATGTCTACTCTCACCCTCACCCTCTTTCCTTAATGATAAATACTTCCTGATGTCAACCCCCCCCCCCCCCATTAGCCTGTTTGTAATGTCCTAATCCTAGCCTCCTCTCCAAATGCAAACTCTTTGCTAATACCTAACCCTAACCTTAGAACCGCAGCTCTCCATTCTAACCTCCCTATAGCTTTGCCTCTTACACTCTTAATCTGGTTGGCTCAACCCTTGACTTGACTGCTACCTCTATCTTATACTCCTTTTCCCATTGTCAGCTGCTTATCTGTGCTAAATGCCAGTGTCCAAACCATCAGTACCAAAGCTAAACACCAGTGCCAAAAGTAAAAGTCCTGTGCTAACTAATGGCATATAGCCACTATTTAGTGTATATAGCTGTGTTCAGAGGTGTGCAGTTCAGCTTTGTGCTTTCTATCCCGCCTACTCCTTGGGTTTACACCCTTACTGTCACATTATCTTTAATGTAATTATGGACTTAACAAGGAAAGTAGCTCTTCTGTTAACAGCTCTGATAAATTTACTCAATTACTCATGTTCAAATGTCTCACCATCTGAGTATTCAACTTGTATAAGGAATGCATCCATGTGTTTTAAATGTCCACCCTCTAACAAAACCTAGAACATTTCTCTTTTTTGGCTTACTAAGCACTGACGCAGCACTCTGCTAAGGTACTCCATAATAAGGCACTCCTTTTTTGATGCTCTGACATTCTCACTTCAGATCTCTAGTATCAAGCATTCATCTGCCAATTACAGCTCCTGCATCATTAGATTAAGGTTAATTTGGTAGTGAAACATTGGGCCTTATGCAATTAACCTTTTCTCCTGAGTTTTCTCCTAGGAGATAATTTTTCATCTTCTATTTAGATTAACTTTTCAGCACGTTGCAATGGAAAAAGTACCACAAAGTAGGTGAAAAGGTACTGTCAAAATTATTTTTAATATTTTTTTACTTCTTGGTAGTTTAAAAGGCACTTTATTGACAAATTTGAAAATATCAACCAGGAGAAAACTCAGGTGAAAAAGTGAATTGCATATGGCCCATTTAGTCCAGTAAGTTGAGTGTCTGCTATTGGTATATGTCACAACACAGTCAGTACAGGGTTGCTGGACACATATTACATTACTACTTTTTATTACAATAAAATGTATAATGGCTTTATTCATGTTGGCCACTATGTATGATTTGCCTTGGGAGAGAGGAGAGCTAATTATGCACATATCCTATTTTTTGTTCGTGTGTGTGTGTGTGTGTGTGTGTGTGTGTGTGTGTGTGTGTGTGTGTGTGTGTGTGTGTGCTTTTTATTGTTTGTTTTAAAATAGCACTTTTTTATATTGGGGAACAAAAAAAATTAATTTGCAAAAATCCCATACCAGATAATTTTCTTTAAACAAAAAATGCCACACCTAAATCCCTGTTAGCCAGGAAAATAAACACTTATCTGAAGAAATAATCAGATCCTGAATCATCTGCTGTTATCATTGCCATGCCATTTACATTTCTGTTCCTTAACGCTAAAAATTCTTACGAGGTATCATTAGACTGTTACAACCTATAATGGGAAAATCAATGCAGAACAAAAATTAAATTTTACTGAGAGCCTTTAGGCAAAATGTGATGTAAAAAATACATTCTATCTTCCCTTGTGGTTCGGAGCAACAGGGAAGAATGGAAACTGGGTTAGCTGTCAAAGCTCAACACATTTAAGCCAAGAAAGACAGGCCCTGAACCAAACCGTAGCCTAATGTGTTCCTTCCTTAATTACTTAATAATACGAAGAACATTTCCTTAATCAGATCAGAGGAAAGGTCAGTGGTCTTTTATACCCCATTTGAAGCAAAGCTGTGGCCATAATCAATGCACAAAGTCTTCATCTTTACCGGAAGACAATTTAGCAAAGAGAAGACTGATTTATCTGCTAAGGCATACAGGAACGACATCTGAACCCCCAGAGAGAAGTAAAGAAAAGAGCTAAAATGGAGCGTGGTGATTGTGATATAATCAAAAAGACGACGATCAAAGCTACCAGCTTGTAAGGATACGACACATATAGCATGTTGGCGCATTTTGTAATCACTGTAAGTGGTCACTGTCATTTTCTAGTTGACAGAAAAATCCGCCATAGACTGACATGCAGTACCTGCTGTTAAAGTGCGACATTTATAAGCTGTTATCTGTTTTATTTTTATTTTTTTCACACACAGGATCTATGGGGTAAAAAACCACACATAACTTTTATTTTCTAAACTCTCAGAAGTCACTAATTACAGTGTGCCAGTTGCTATTCAAAATGTGTAGCAGAGGGCAGAACGTTCAGAATTATAAAACACTTCTATAACTGGAAGAGAAAAATAAAGCCAATGTAAGCAAAACAAGCTACGTCTGTCCTCTGAGGATTTCAATAGAGATAATGGTAATGTATTTGCCAGTAAGTTATGCGTATAGAAGTTGTGCTATTTCATTATCAGGATTAGTACATCTTTTGAAGTTATGCACAGTCATTTGTCTTCTGTAAATGGTGCAATATGTATGGATAGATAGATAGATAGATAGATAGATAGATAGATAGATAGATAGATAGATAGATATGAAGCATCTGTGAAATGATGGGCCAGATGACAACAGATCAGAAGTTCAGTACTTGTTATTTTTATATTTATTTAATAAATGTAACTGTTTCTGCTGTTTCAGTTACCTAGAGCTGTACTTTATAATATTGTGCATCACTGTGGTGGTTTCACAAACAGACCACAGGAATTGCTACATATATCCAAGTGATATAAAAATATTAACATTATTGTGGATCAGAATTGTAAGCTCTTGTCTCTGCCTTTTTTGTCATCCATTTGCCAATCAAATTTCCTAACTTCTGAAGGCTGACCGGTACCACTGCGAGAGTGGCATCAAGGCAGGACTAATGGGCATTAACCAATGTATAATTAGTACATTTTGTAATGCCTCATAGAATTTATAGGTGTGCTATATGCACACATTTATTTTATGTCAGTTTAGTGAATACACCCCTAAGTGGCTAATGTTTTACAAATTGTTTCAAAAAGCAAAAATCACATTCATGGTTAACAAAAAGACCAAACCATCCCAGCTGTCGACACCTTTACCTATCTATCTATCTATCTATCTATCTATCTATCTATCTATCTATCTATCTATCTATCTATCTATCTATCTATCTATCTATCTATCTATCTATCCATCCATCCATCCATCCATCCATCCATCCATCCATCTATCTATCTATCTATCTATCTATCTATCTAACTGTCTGTCTGTCTGTCTGTCTGTCTGTCTGTCTGTCTGTCTATCGATCTATCTATCTGTCTATGTAGTTACCAAGCAGAGTCCAAAGAAAATCTTACATTTAACAAATAAAACGCGTGCAGTTACTTCTATAGTCTGTTGACTTACGATTGAATGTCAGAAGGTAATTACCAGTTTTTCCCATGAACACGTCAATTAAGGTATTTTCTCTCTTCAGATTCAGTCGTAGAATCCAACTTCCAAATCAATGGACTTTTCAGTTCTAATCGACCAAAGAATCATTTCACAATGATTTTCACCAAACACTGTGTTGTTTTCTGTCCAATTTAATTGTAAATCCTGCATTGAAAGATATCATCTGATGAAAATATTGTTAATGGACACCTTTATATTGATTCAGAAAATCACTTATAGAAACTGCAGTCTGTACCCCTTCACACTCTCTTGCTTGCTCAATTGTCAATAATTTCATAAAATATGAAGTATAGATTTTTGCCTTGTGACTTTTTTTTGTAAATTCAATGTCTATATTTAATCTAACCTCTAATCCTTTAAAAAATTGCACACATGTGCACCTATCTTAAGCAAACTGGTCTATGAATGGGACAATGCTGGATGATTAGTGTGCTTATTGACATAGTAGACCTTGTAAATCAGCCACTGTCAATAAAAATGACAGTGAGTAAATTTGGTGCTCTCAAAAGAGAAGAGGGTGAGGCACTGCTGGTCAGTGGTCAGCACATGTCTCCCTTGTTATGGAGCTATTACTGGTCTGATACTATTTTTACCACAAATCCTTACACCCTTTCCTAAAACCCTTGGTGGTACTCCATAGTGTTGGGGGTTACTTTTCATTGCAATTAGCTGTAATTCCAAGCTAAATTAATGGATATCGCTAGTGGGGCCAGATGCAGAGTGCTCAGTGGGGCTCCCAATCCCTCACCTTCCGGCAATTCTGCTGCAGCAGCCTGTCTTTTCTGTGTCCTCCAATGCTCCTCATCTCTATGCTGAGATTGCCATCTATTATATGACAACAGTAGCAGATCTCAAAGTAAAGATAGAGCACCAACCCCGGAGGACAGCATGTGGTTGGATCCCGGGGAGGTGAGTGATGTATGCTGTGTTGCGCTTTCTGCATAGGCGATGGTGGTGACCTCTATTGAACCGTGTGGGGGGGGTGTACTCTCAGCCTATATATTCTGAAGGGGGAGAGGGGCACTCTCTGGTTATGTGCATTGGTGAGAACTCTCTATTTGCTTGAAATAGGGAGCACTTTCTGGCTACCTATACTGGGGGGTGCACATGAAGAAAAAAAAAACAAAAAAGAGGTGTGTGCTTTGTCCAGGTTCACCTGACTATATACTGGCTGCCTAATTGTCTATTGACTAATTCAAATGGCATAGCAAATGCTGGTTTTATGTCCTGGGAGGTTGTATGTTCTGGGAGTGACAACACCAAATGTGAGGTGGGGGAGGAAAGGTGCAGATAGGCCTCCCCAAGTGCACTGGGTGAACCTGGTCAGAGCACACATCTCTTAGTTTTTTGTTTTTTCTCTCCATGCACACTCTATATTCTCTTTTTCTCTAGGGGCAGGGATGTGGGGGGAGGTGCAGATGGTACCCCAGTGGTGGCAGCACTTGGAGTGGGGCCTCTCTGCACTTTTCCTCCCCCCTGCCTCACATTTTGGTGTGGCCACTCCCAGGACATGCATAATCTTGCAACTGAGGATAATATTTGAATGGTAATCAGTCTTTCCTTGCGGGGCAGCGCAGATGGTCCCCTCTAGGCTTTGGCCAGGTCTGGGGGCTGTCTGTGTCTCTCTGCTCCCCCCTAGGGGGGCAGGTGTAGCGCTCCTGGGCAGTGGATGCTTGTGGTGTGCCGCCGCTACTCACCATTTCCTGGGAGCCTAGAAGGTCTACATGTGGCGCTCCTGTTGAGATGCAATGGATTTTGTGTGGGCCAACTCCTGCAGGGAATACGGTGAGTTAGTTTTAGACCCTGCATATTCTACCAAGCAGATGCTATCAGCATATGCTGCGCTATTTTAATTAGTCAATAGACAATTAGGCAGCCAGTTCATAGTCAGGTGAACCTGGTTAGAGCGCACATCTCTTTGTTCTTTGTTTTTCCTCTCCATGTGCAGTCTATACTGGCAGTCACTCCCTGGCTACCAATAAGGGGGCACTTTGGCTACCTTCACACAGGGGTCGCTCTCTGGCTGCTTAAATGGACGGAGGGGGTCAGCTCTCTGGCTGCCTATACTTAACTTTCCAGAGAAAACATTCTACCACTTTTAGAAACTAAAATCTGGAAATAAACATGTTACTAAGGAGGTTAATACTAAAGGACCACGGGTCCCTAACTCTCGAACTAATACTTATAATAACTTACAGGTGTACTCATGTGCACTGCTCATGACACCAGTAATGTTTTTTCAGAGTCAAGCAAAAGGTCCTATTCCTGGGCCACACCTTTGTCCCATAGGTAAGAATATGAATAGAGTTGAATAGCAGGCTTTTTTTCGATAATACATGTTTGAAGTTGTTTATTGCTAGAAATTAGAACATTTTTCTCATAATGCCATTTTTTGGAGCAAAAAGCATTTTAGTTTTTCATGAAAACTTGTGGGTACTCAAGTTTTCATGACTAGCACATATATATAGGGACAGAAGACTTATACTGGTGGGCCACTAAATCATCACAGCAAAGCATTACAGCCACTTGTGGTCACTTATGAGAGGAAGCTTAAAATTCACAGCTCTTCACCCTTCCTGTTAGCTGTTAGCTATTGACCTTCCTTTCCAGTATATTAGTATGTGGAGTGTGTTGGTGCAGGAGTTACTGATAAGTGGTGTGGATGATTGTGAGAGTGGGAGTAACTGGGACAACATTTAGTTTTGAATGTCTTGAAGGATCATAATTGTCCAGCTGGATGATGATGAGGACACAAGATTTGGAAATTGAGGTTCTGCATGATTGTTGGAAGGATATTGCTGATGAAGGTATATTACAGTATTAGATTAGTTAGGAGGAAGGAGGCGCAAGTTCCATAAAAAATATTTTTCTCTTTGACTTTAACACATCTAATTGTGATGATGACTTTTTTTTGTTGCCTTCTTTTTTATGCCTCATCTTCTAATTGTATAATTAATCAAAGTTTGTTGAGGTATAGCTTCTCATGGCAACATAAAAGTATGAACTATTCAACTTGTGAACTCAGAGTAAACAAGATAGTTCTGCTATTTAATAAAAATTAAAAAAAAAAGATGTGGTTCAGCATCATGCACAATACATGTATCATCTTTCTCGGGTTAGCTCTAGTTACAGTTTAATCTTAAATGCTACATATGAAACACTTAACCTCTGTGCCACATTTCAAAACGGTTGACATGATTTGTGCACATGTGTTTAGATGGTGGAAATGTTTGACTGCTTGGTGGAAACCTGTGCTTTGTGTTTGAAAGGCTGCTATTATGTTGCAAATTCATCTTTTAAAGGTCTTTTGTGAAAGTGAGCCATGTTTCAGACCCTTCTATTAAATATATATGAAGTAAAAGGAGAGCAGAAATAAAGCATCTCTTGTGAAGAAACCTTACTGAAAATGTATATGTTACTAACATTGTGTAGGGTACTCCTTTTATATCCCCAAATCAATATTCATGGATTATTTTTATTAACTTGTGACCTCTCACTGTTGCAGTTAGGAGAAATATATAGAAATTCACAAAAGTCACTTAGTAAAATAAAACCACTTATTTACTTGATATAGGTTTCTCAAATTGCTCTGAAGTAGCTGCCTTTAAAGAGACACTGAAGCAAAAAAAAATTATGATATAATTATGTGTATGTGTAGTACAGTTTAGAAATAAAACATTAGGAGCAAAGACATAAATCTAATATTATTTCCAGTACATGAAGAGTTAAGAAACTCCAGTTGTTATCTATGCAAAAGAGCCATTGAGCTTCATGACTATCAAAGTCACAGAGTGCTCTGTTTTCTGAAGCTTGTTATCTCAATTGTATGTGACTATATTCTCCTTTTCTCTTCGGAGAATGGTTCAAATTAAGTTCACTGGCCTGCTCTGTAAAATCATTTAGAATGCTGAGTAGTGCGTAAACGGCAAACAATAGAGAATGATGCAATAGTATAAAAAAAACACTATATAACTGAAAATAAAAATATGAGAATAATGTTCTAGTAATTATCCGTACTACACAACCAATGCATTATATCTTTTTTTCGCTTCAGTGTCTCTTTAAATTGCTGTGTAATTGTAGGCTACATTGTTTTGCTTTTTATTTATATATCAGGTAGGCGTTAAGGTCAACTAATAGAATGATATGTTTTTAAGGTTGACACTGCTTGAGCTCCCACAGTTTAAATATTTAAATCCAGGATGTCAAAGCTTCATTTACATTTGGAATATTAATTGGGTTCAGTTTTGATCTGGAATTTTTTTCAAGGAAAATCTCAATTCCCTTTTGCTTTTTGCTAAAGGCATGTGTCATAAAGGTGAAATGGTAACTTTAGAAAATATCTTCATGTTTGTTTCCATGATTTTCATGATCAGCCCACACAAAACTAGTACTTAACCTCCCTAGCGGTATGGACAGAAATGTCCGTTCAAAAAAACATGCTGTGAACAGTATAAACATGCATACACATCAATACTCTCCTGCACTGTATACTAGACCATTGCTTGACACATTTTGGCAAGTTACAGGAAAAAAAAAGTTTTAAAAATAAATGTTATCACTGTTTGCACAGAAATCCTGGGGAAATTGAACGCTGGGAAGGTTAAGTCATTTTTACATTTTGGAGAAAAGTGGAAGCTTTCAGCAGGGATGAGCAGAAACTATGCCAGTTTACGCATCGTAGTTTGCATCTACGCATCGTAGTTCATAGGTGAAGTTTCCAAACTATGCTTAGGAATTTACGTGTAGCAAAGTACCGCTATGCATAGCTTACGCCCACTATGCGTAGTTAACATGTGTTTTGCGTAGTGAACTACGAATGCGTTACTCGTGTCTAATTTTCTGCGTGCAATTGTATGCTTACAAATTTACGCGTTGGAAAGGGCAATGTACGCATAGAAGAGTTCCCAGTATAAGCATTTAAAAAAGAGCAATTAATGCGTAAAATTTTCTGCATGCGGGTATAAGCAACCATATACACTACGCTTTGCACTACGCGTAATTGCGTATTTTAATGCTTAGTCTACAAAATGCATACGAAGCGAATATTTGATTTCGAAGCCGTAGTTTGGCGAAGCGGAATTGCGTAAAGCTACGCGTAGTTCCAGCATAGCGCAGTTGACTGACTACGACCATCCCTGCTTTCAGTGGATTCTTTAAATGTTGGTGGAGATAGCTGTTCATGAATTGAAGGTCTCAGTTCTCGACATCTCAGAAGATGAGTACTAGCCATCCTTGCTGGATTTTCACTTCATAACACAGCATAAACAGCTTGCAATCTGGAAAATCTCTACTTTCACAGGAGGAGTGTGACTTCCCCTAATGTGCTGTATTATCTACATCTCAAGAATAAACCTAGGGTCCCTACCATTATAGGAAAGGGAGGGGAGGCTACCTACAAAGATTTAAAAGAAAAACAAAATCTACAAAATTGTCATTTTTGCAGGGAAAATTATCTAAGCAGACAGTTTTGTCTATTCTGTCATGCTTCATTGAGATTAACAAAGTTTAAAAATATAATTTACACTTTATGAAAAGAAGAAAGTTGTTTAGGAAAATTTGAGCAAGCACCTAACCGCAGTACTGAAATAAGGTCTGTGTGATGTGTGTGCATGTATTGCACATGGTTCATAGGGTGTGTAGAAAAATATTTTAGAGTGCTGTTTATTTTACATGGGAAAGAGCTGTTCCGGGTTTATAGGTTATCATTAATGCAAGGTATGAGAATTGTGACTTTTAAGGAGATAGGCTTGGAGAACAACATGACAGACTTTCAGTGAGATTGCAGTGTGAGGAGACAAGACAAATTGAAAAGCTTTCCACTAGAAGAATTTCAATTGCTTTGTTGTCATTTTAAAGTTGAATGTATTTATTTCCATCAAATCCAGAAAATATTTTTTTCCCTTTATTTTAAAACTGGTGCATTGGGTTTTCAGTTATGTTATCTTAATTCTGCATAACATGAGTACAGGTATATTGCCACTTAAATTTCAGCATGGAAATATATGGCCCAACAACTGACACACACACACACACACACACACACACACACACACACACACACACACACGCCTTGAGAATTTACAGTACAGTTATCCAAAAATCTTCTCTTCATCTTCCTGACTACCATGTCCCCATAACTGGTACATGCTCCTATCTTGTAAACAGTGTTACAGAGGCGCCAGAAGTATAAAAGTATATAAAATGTTTAAAAAACAGGGAGGTAATAAGTAGACTTACCTCCCTGATGCAGACACAAGAAAATGTCGGATTTACGACAAAATAACGTTTTATTTATATACTCCAATAATTTGCAATGCGTTTTGTGGGTTCAACCCACTTCATCAGGCTATAAACAGGAGCAATCAAACACTGTAGGACAGAAGAAACAAAGCCACTAAATATTCTGTTACAATATGTTCATACAGTAGTTCTCTTATTTTTTTATATATATGTAAAGATCATTTCTATAGTACATTCATTTTTAGCATGTATATACATATATATATATATATATATATATATATATATATATATATATATATATATATATATATATATATATATATATATATATATATATATATATATATATAATAGAAGGTAGATATATAGCCTTCTTAATTCAGATGGATATGTTACGGCCAAAACCAGAAATCGGCCAATTCTAGAATTGGCCGGCCGTTTCTAGAACTGGCCGATTTGACGTCGGCCAAAGTCCAAAATGCTGGGAAATTCTGACATTGGCCGGCCAGTTCTAGAAATGGCCAAAGTCAGTCGGCCAAAGTCCAAAATGTACAAGTCCCGAGTCCTTTCCGACAGCACAAAAGGCACTCAGAACCTCGTCTCTGCTCTGAAAGATACAAAATAGCATAAGAACCTTAAGATTCAAACACACTCTAAGCGCTTTTCTGAGCGCTTGATTAGCGCTTTCTGAACAATTTTTCTAAATATCTCCCATGCACTTTCACTTAAATTGCGGTAAAAATCGCCACGATTGCGTACTTTTTTCCGTGTATGTGGCGATTTTTTTAACCGCAATTTTAATGAAAGTGAATGGGAACGATTTTTAAAAAGTGCTCACAGTGCGCTAATCAATCGCTAGAGCTCAGAAAAGAGCTTATAGTGTGTCTGAGCCCTTAAAGAAAAACGTCCTTTATTACAAAATGTATTTGTTACAGCGGATAATCTGCACTGTGTCTACATCCTGCTTTCATGGAAGCAGACATATTATCCTGTTTACCAATTACATTCCTGAGCCGACCCAGCTGAGACATCAAATTTCAATGGTGATTAGTCACAGATGAAGAGGAATTAGACAGACTAAATTCATACAGGTGCATTTCTCTGTTTTTCGTTTGTCCTGTGCAAGAGTTCAGGTCCACTTATGAGGGGACAGGGAGAGGTGAACAGCGCAGCCAAAGTGGGAAGGCAGACAGAAGAAAGCAGACGGGAGGCAGAGATATGCAGCGTCAGGAAAACATGTGGTGGAGAGTGGGGAGCTCATCAAAACATCGCTGGGGAACAGCCTGGGAAGTTGGAATCAATGGAGCTGAATAGCAGGGGAGACAGAGGCGGGGAACTCATCAAGACATCGCAGGGCTCAGCCCGGGAAGAAGGAAGCCTGGGAGGCAAATAGCAGGGGAGGGAAGAATGAGCCGAACAGCCAGAGAGACAGCGGGGAGCCGGACAGCCATGGAGACAGCAAGCAGACGTGAAAGAAGGGTGAGGCGAGCTGACAGGAGGCAGCAGGGACTCAGAACTTCGGGACTTGGCCTGCCACATCTAGCCAGAATGCGTTCTGGCCGGCCAAAGTCCACAAAAAGCCTCCATTTCGCAAACTGGCCGCTTCAGCCGGCCATTTCTAGCTTTGACCGGCCAGAACCCGAAGTGGCCAGACTTCGGGTTCTGGCCATAACAGATATAATAGAAGGTAGATATATAGCCTTCTTAATTCAGATGGAGTGAAATCAAAAAAACTATCCATATTGATCTGTGATAATGTTCCATAATAATGAGTCTTAGTGAGGTGAAGAGATGGATAATTCAAATTCATTGAATAGCAGCCTAGCGCCGACACAAAGTGGGGATAAAAAGTGATAACCAGTAATCAAAAGTGAGAGGCATGTGTGAGGTTCAGTGGGGTGAATACATGGTAGGATAAAAGGATGAGATTCTTACCTTGTGAACAGCTTCAGTGTGCTTTGCTGCCGTTCTGCTGCTCATAATATAGTCTAGCTAATGGATTAATTGGTGCTAGTTAACCAATTGGGCGTGCGTTCCGGCTGTATGTAGTAGACGAGCGCCCGTTGGTTGTTATATGAGGAGGCATCACGTCCTATGATGTCATGCGCCTGCGTAGTGTTAGAAAGGAGTCTAACCTGTTGTGAGCAGTGATGGCTGGAAGGATGCGTCTTGTGCCGGCTCGCGCCTGCGCACAAGGACGCGGAAGTGGTGCCGCCGCCATGTTTGTTTAGGGAGAAGACGGCGCTGCTCTTATCTAGCAATATGGGGATAATAAAAAAAAGGGATATAAAATAAAAAACTAGATAAGATTTGGTATATTATCATACCAAAACTTAAAGTGTCTGTGTATGTAGACCAAGGTGTGCTTAAAAGAGGACCACATACTTATATCCTAAGCTGACTTATCAAACCCAGTGTGTACAGTATACGTGGTCACTTAATGTTTATAATGTAGAGTAGCTGCAGTGTTTGCTGATGCCTGCTTGAAATTAAATGCTGATTCTAAAATAATGCTATTGCTTCTAAGTTATGCACAGTGGTTCCTGTACTTTATGTTAAAACATTATTTTTAGAAGCAAATTTATGA
This sequence comes from Hyperolius riggenbachi, assembly GCF_040937935.1. Lineage (NCBI taxonomy): Eukaryota > Metazoa > Chordata > Amphibia > Anura > Hyperoliidae > Hyperolius > Hyperolius riggenbachi. The sequence goes on from NC_090646.1 coordinate 402,528,612, forward strand.
AACTTTTCCAATACAAACCCTTTTAAAAATGCAGTTGTCTACTTTGTGCATGTTCTATTCAGTGTTATAGTAATGCTAAATATGGTCAACGTACACACTGTCTAATATAAAAAATTATATCGTTTTCCCTGTAGCATGATGGCGCAAAAAAAAAGTGACAGTCATGTACAAGGAAAATACTTTCACCTCAAAGCTATCACTTCACGACTTTTTGGCTTTATTGACTGCAACCAAATCAAGCGATAAAGTGACATTTCTGGATAAAAGCGCTAAGGGACAGTGCATACATTTTCAATTTAATATTCATTTATATCATTTCATAGTCTCAGATTTTAGTAACTGAGAAGTAATGAGGGACAGTCACATAAAAACCCAGAGGCACTGAACTTTCCATTAACGAGACTACATGGATGTAACTAAGAACCGCACAGCTTCTGGCTCCTAAACTGGCTGATTGCAGTGTATTATTTCTATCAGCATTTCAGTGGTGTAACAATCCCACCTAGAAAGGGCACATAAGCTGTGCTGCTCAGCGCCTGTGACAAGGATCACCAGATTTGCAGCCGCTGTTGAGTTCATTGAGCATGGTAATTGAAATATGGTCGTTAGTTGCATGCTATGTAGAGCAGTGCTTTGGCTCAAGAGTATTGTTGTAATACTTTATGGTGCGGAATATTCTAATGAAAATAATTCAATGAGGTTTGTGAAAGACAATATAAATTTTAATGTTTGAAGTTATGGAAAATTAAACTACATGGCATATCTTGTTTTGCTTGAATGCTGCGTCTGTGACAGCAAGTGCATCTTTTGTTTGTTTACCATTGCTGTAGGAGACCTCACTATGTGTCATCAATTACAGATCAGATCTTTTTTGATATAGAGGCTAGTTCAAGTAGAAAAAAAATAGAAACATAAGAATGATGTGCAAGATGAGATTATGGTCCTGACAGTTTGTTGTCTGTTAATCTCTTTGCATTGTGGGAAATAATGGCTGTTTCCAACTGCCAAGCAAGCTGTATCTCCCTCTGTGCATGGAACTTTTAGAAAACAAACATTCACATAGATCACCTGGCAGGACTGAAAATCAGTGATGAGCGAAAATGCAAAAATTATTTTCGCCGAATTTCGTTTCGACAGGCGAATTTTCGATCAAATATTTTTGCGTTAATTTTCGCCTAATGCCCGTTATTTTCACATTAGCAAAGCTTCTTGCAGATTATTGCGAACATTTTTCCGCATAAGGGCATGAGCGTCCGCTTACAGCGAAGTATCACGTGAATATTGCAGACATTTTTCCGCATAAGGGCATAAGCGTCCACATACAGCGAAGTTTCACGCGGATTATTGCGGACATTTTTCCACATAAGGGCATAAGTGTCCGCTTACAGCGAAGTATCACGTGGATATTGCAGACATTTTTCCGCATAAGGGCATAAGCGTACGCATACAGCGAAGTTTCACGTGGATTATTGGGGACATTATTCCACATAAGGGCATAAGGGTCCACATACAGCGAAGTTTCATGCGGATTATTGCGGACATTTTTCCACATAAGGGCATAAGCGTCCGCATACAGCGAAGTTTCACGTGGATTATTGGGGAAATTTTTCCGCATAAGGGTCTGCATACAGCGAAGTTTCATGCGGATTATTGCAGACATTTTTCCGCATAAGGGCATAAGCGTCCGCATACTTCAACTTTCGATGCTTGTCGAAAACTGAAGATTTGGGCGAAAATTCGCCGAATTCGAAAACGGGATTTTTGATGCGAAAATTACTTGGGCGAAAATTCACAAGCAACACTGCTGAAAATGTCACTGTCAGGAACCGACCCGCGGCACGCCTGCGTACACGGTTCCTGACTGCGGGTTTGACCTGATCAAGCAGGGAACAGCCTTATTTAAGCTAAAAACAAGGCTGGGACCCCTCAAACACTTCCCACTGCCACCACTAGCCATTGCTAGACACGTTCACTCAGCTGTCGAGTGCCCAACACGCACTCCGCATTTTCGTATTTGGGTCAGCTTTGCGTTTAGGCCGAATATGAGAACGCCACGCACACACACACAGTTGCAATCTTACGCTGTAATGAAGCAAAACCACTAACAGTCGTTCCGAACGATACTGTTAGACTTCCCATTCAGCTGTCGAGCGCAGAAGTGCCTCATACACACAATGCAATTACAATTTCATACGGTAGTGTCGCTCAAGCGTACAATTAGGCATGAACTTATACACGGTTACACTTCAGTCTCTTCTAGGCTATGAGTGTTAGTTTAGCACAGCAGAAGTCAAGCTTATTAAATAACGATTTAATATTCCATAAAAAACGTGGAACAATGCAGAACTTAATATATACAAAAGATGTACAAAAACAAAGTAAAAAAGTTACAAAGATAAAAGTTACAAAAATAAGAGGTTACAAAGATACACACACGGATATTTGCGTAAAAATAAAAATGGGGATTAAAAACGTTACCAACTTGAAGGTCTCAACGTTGCCGGCAGGAGCATGCCGCTTGTTCGACCAGAAGTTGAGATCATCTCTAGCTATGTGCTATCTCCAAGAGAAGATTCTTACTAGGTATCTGCCTCTGCGTTTTATACTCTGAGCTACGCCTGGAGGCTGCAACTTCCTTGGGGAGGGGAGGAACTAGGTTTTAATTAAATCTCAGACATATTTCATTTCCAGGTAAAAGTCTATACATCAAAGATTGTGAAGTGAGGCTTTCAACTCCAGGTGAAAACTTGATTAAGGCTTTTTCCTGTCTCCGTTTTTAAAGTCTGCAGAGATTCTAACCCCCTTCCAATAGATGTAATTTACAGGGTATCGTTTGCACCTCCACTAATAATTTAATTTCCAGTAGCCTGTCATGTACATTTCCAACATTCCTGTGTTAGTCTCCAGACTCTAGTCCTCTTGCTTTGTGTATTGAGACAATAGGCTGTCTCCTGGGTTCAAAAAGCCAGGCAGATAATCCCATTAGCACTCTCAGAGGAACTGCATACAGAAACTCAAAGCACCTCATATGGTAAAGACAATCACCCATTTCCTTGCCCCAAGCAACTCAAGGTAATAGCTCCCTTCTGGCAGACCTACACGGAACACAGGCAGAAAAATGAAAGAATATGTTCCTTTATTCCTAACATCATCAGCACCCCAATATATCACCACAGTCACCACTGGTGATACATTTCAGAATGAAAATCAGGGAGAGGAAAGATTTTACAACAAGGAAACATTGGCTAAATAATTTATAAATTATAAGCTATAACAGTTATTGTGGCTCAGATTGTAAAAATTTTGGCACAACAATACAATAAAGTTTACCGCTACAAAAACTCAGCTATACTAAAACATATCTTCTATAAAAAAAAATTGAAAATCTGTTACTGCTGTTCAAAATATCCACTACAGCAGTTTAACTGGTAAATATGAGCACAGCTCTATGGTAATGGTAAGTTTAAATTAACTGCTACAGCAGTTCAGCTTTAATAGTTTAGGAAGGTTAGGAGCCCACCTTGGATCAGGAGTGTGTGGAGGTTATGGTTAGGAAGCAACCAGGGGAGTTTTAGTACTTGGCACCACCTGGGGGATCCTTAGTGTTAGGCATTACCTAGGAGGAGGGGTCATTCATTTTAGGCACCACATGAGGGCTGGTTAGTGTTAGGTATAAAATGTGAAGGTTCTATGCGAAAATAGGGTTAGGGCATAGTAAAATATTGGTAAAGATTACCAATATTTTACTATTGGAATGGAGTAGTAGAATATTGGTAACATACTAACTATTCTACTATAGTGGATACTAGACTATTGGTAAAATTACCAATATCCTACTTTAGTGGATTACAGAATATTAGAAACATTTCTGATATATATGTAATAAATGAGGCATAAAGAAAATTATTTAGGGAAGAAACAACATTTGTAGGTGAGTTTAGCATTGTTTTTCTGTGGCACAGAGGCTACAAAAAAAAACAAAAAAAAAAACAAAGGCAAAGGGATCTGTGCAGAAAAGGCTCTTCTTCCTCCGCCAGCTGAAAAAGTTTGCCATGCCCCATCAATCAGGTTCTCACAAGATTCTACTCTGCCACCACAGAATCTATCCTCTGCTCTTCCATCCTGGTCTGGTACGTTGGTTCCTCCATCAGCGGCAGACAAAAACTCCAGAGGGTCATTAGATCAGCAGAGAGATCAGCACTTGACCTACTCTACAACTCGAGACTGCGCACTGGAGCGCTGAAGATAGCCAAGGACCCCTCTCATCCTGGCCATTGCTACTTCAGTCACCTACGTTCAGGGCGTAGATTCCAGGTCAGCCCCACCAGGACCACGAGGCACAGAAACTCTTTTTTCCCTTCTGCAGTCAACCTCCTGAACTCCACCCACGTTCCCCTCTTTCTTAGGTTCACAGACTTGGTCTTGTCACAAGATTCTGTCTGCTTGGAACTTATGGCACTGGCTGCCCTCATGGGCTCAGTCCTCATTGTCTGTCATCACTATCTGTAGTATCTCACTAAATGCTTTATCATGTATGTCTCTTGTATATTGCACTATTGTCATGTCCTTGTAGATGATGAGCTCTGTATGTGCCAAACCCAATTCCAGGCATGATCCTGTCATGCTTGGCGAAATAAATTATTCTGATTCTGATAAGAATATCAGGACAATGGAAGCAGTTTCACTATAGTACATCATGTTCAGCCTGGGATGCACCACTGTCATATTGGACATTGGAGTCTGTATTCCATTTTGGTGGTGACAGATATTCTATTAGATATGTTTCAATCACTTGATCTTTGTTCACACTTTTCTGTAATAAAAAGTGCAGGTGTACCAACCAGCAGCTATTTAAGAGTGTGGTTTGATTCAGTATAGTTAGTATTGTTGCTGCTGGTTGACTGGCTGCTGTGAAGCAGAAGTGTGGTGATGTACCAGTAGATAGAATAGGCTGCTACTAGACATCCTATAGAAGCCTGTTTTTCTTTTGCTGCTTTGGGAACTCCAGGGACTGAGGACTCCGTTGGGAATCACTTCTACAGGCAAGGTCTCTGTTGTTTCAGGCACAAACTTTTTGGGGGGATTTTCATGTGCAAGTGATTGTTACAGATACAGTGTATGTTTGGCACAAAAAAATGCTTTCCAAAGTCTGTGTAATGTAGCCACACCTATCTGAAGATTTTGTGAGCATTACTCTAGTCTATGGTGACAGTTCGTCATGGCATACATTGCATATGGCATAGTCAGCTCAACTGAAGCTTTGCTATTTTCTTATCTTCACATTCAAGTGAGTTATACCATTAATCCTCAAAAAGTATACTTACCAAAGTCTGAATAATACACTTCATAGGTTTTTTTCCCTTATTTCCACTTTCAATTGAGTATTAGGCTAGGTGCACATTAGGGCTGGTGGCGGGCATTTTGCCAATAACATTGAAAGCAGAAGGATGCACTTGCAATGAACAGAATGCACAGAAAATTCTGTATACTTCAGCTCTGTATACTTCAATCGTCTACTTCAGCTCTAGATAGCTGAACTCGTTTTCATAGACACTCACTATTATTATTATTATTATTATTATTATTATTATTATTATTTATTATTATTTTTTTAAAGCACCAACATATTCTGTGTGCTGTATACACTTCCATTGCTTCAAAACTACACATACAAGGTCTGTCACCCACAGTGATCAGAGATCGATCCCTCGGTCAACAGTTTGGAGCCAATTGATGCATCACACAGATGCGTCACTATCAATTTGTAATGCAGTTGCAGTGAAAGGTGACAGAAGTACGATAGGACAGGAGAAGGAAGGAGTAAGACAATTGCCTTAGCCTGTACTTGGACAAGGTCATCTGGCATTTCGGATCGCTCACTGATGTATTGGGCAATATGCACAAGACCAAAGTGACCACCTTAGCAGAGAACCATCTACAGTGTGCACAAAGCTTTAAAGTAGGGGTTGTGTAAGACAACTACCTGTTAGAGGGCAAATAAATAATTCTGTTTCATCTCATGAGCAAGAATCAATTTTGTAACAGTGACTGCCTAAAACCCATCCTATTCCTGTGTTTGGCTTTTTAGTAAAATAGAGAACTGAGAACTAAAATAGAGAATAGAGAAATAGGAAGCACCCCAAAAAACAGTTTTAATTCCTTTTAAAGCATTTAAAAGAGTTCCATTAATTAAGTTAGCTGATTGCTCAAGTCTGCAAGGAAGAGTTTTATTAAATATAAAATGCAATCTATTCGTAATTGTTTGCCATTCAGTTTTCATTTATTGTATGCTAGAAATTCGACATGCATGGCCACATGCCATATGCAAAGCTAAACTTTCACTATCTAATCTCCGGAGAGCATTGTCCAAATTTGCTGAGATTAGGCTCTGCTACTGTATATGATTTGTCTTCGCGTGATGAAAATTGGAATTAATAACTGTAACGCTTCATAATTGGAAGCTATTATTTCATGATGTTTGCAGAGGAAGATTCCGAGGTTGGCTTGCAAAATTCATTTTCTGCGTGCCCACTATGTTTTCACCCCAAGACACGGTACATTCCAAATAATACTAGCCATGCTTGTCAAGGATTTCCAAACATTGTTCTTGCAGTAACTTGTTGCTATAGCAACTGCTACATTGTGGCACGCTAAATTCACTAAATGGACAACGCTGAGTAGTGCCATGAAAGTACCTTTATAAGAAAAAAAACTGGGATTTTTACTGTAGCTATATATCTGTTTCTGAATCCATGGTTGAATCAAGACAAGATATAATGTTATTTCTCAGTATAGTGGCTATTAGTATTCGGTCTACTTTATATATAATAAATCATGTAGTGTTTTCAGAACATATGTTTGATTGACCAAGGTCAACACCACATTAAGTTTGATTAATAATAACTGCAACATGCCTGACCATTTTTTTCTCAAATTTATCTCTCTTCTTCTTCTTTTTTTTTTTTTTTTTACAACATATTGTGTTGTGTTTTATGTTTCTTTCAGTAAAACTTCGCTTTAAAATGGATCCCTGAAAAAAAAAAATGAAAAGAGCACTTTGACTATTTTTGTTCATGTACTTTCAAGTCAGTTATACATTCAATGAGATTCAACAGTGAACATTAAGGCAGCAATCTGCAGTGGAGTGGATGAATTTCTGATAAATTGTCCCTTAGGGTTTATAAAACATATCCCCCCATAAAACAAGCCACAATATGTTTCCCTACATTAGTCAGCTTTGACATTCAGGCAGTTGAATTTTCCAGGCCGCTATTGGTTCTACCTGCCATCCCAAAGCCGTAAACAACCCGGTGTTTATGGCAGGAAAGCTCATACATCCATTTCAAGGTTTACAACGATAAAAGGCTGACTGCCTACATAAACTAGAGCAGGCTCCACAGTTCTTCTTGTTCTTTATTGTTCCTTTACTGCAGTGGTCAAATAGTTCCTTTGAGACATAACACGGGTGCCCTGCCATCTCTAAAGTAGATGTCAGCCAACTTGTATCAATGCTGCCGTGTTTTATAATGACATCGCTAATTAAAGAAATTGTTGCTTTGCATTATTTAAATACACAACAAGCCACAGTGATGGGGAACATAAAAGGACATTTCTTTAGTGGATAAATGGGTACTTTTTGATGCTGAGAAACTGAAAATCAATACTCCCAGTGAACTTAAAAATCACAATATTGTTCATTCATTTATTTGTTCAATTTTTCTGAGTTATAGATACAAAGATTTCAACATAATTTTCTCACCTCTATTTCCATTGATACAATTACTTTTATTTTCACTGTACATATACACCTTTAAGTCTAATATAAAGTAGATTGAAAACATCTACAGCGGTGTGTTTTGTATATATCATAAAAAGCATCTGTACACAGAGATTTTACAAAATTATCACCTACTTACAATAGCAAATTACATAATTTCATAAACAAAAAATAAAGGATCGGGTTGTTCAGAACCTGAACAGCCGCATTCAGCACCATTTCAGCACGGGACAGCAGGACTGGGTGCATTCATCCTTCCAGCTTGGAATCAGGAAGTATCAGAACTAAATGAAACACATCCCATCCTGTTGCTGAAATAGTTGCTGAAATAGTGCTGCTATTTGGGTTCCAAACCACGGGGTCCTGAATTTGAACACTAGGGATGTGTTCCTTGCTACACTGATGTCATGTAAGTTATTTTAAAAGTATTTGGCCAGGTGCCCCTTAACCCTTCCCCACTGTTGCATGATGCAGTTTAAATAGAAAGCAAACGTTTTGTTTTGTTTTAATTTTTGTGGCTGGTAAATTATTGTGATCGAGGTAGTCGCATGATGAGAGACTGCACTGATAGGTCTGTCATCATCTTCTGAATGTAGATGAATGCAAGGTGCAGCACACCTACAGAGGTAGCTGCATACATATGAGTGTGCAGCAGTGAAGAATAGGGTCAGTAAATCAATATTCTTGCATTGGGCAAGTGTTCTTTGTAATGGAATAGTACTTCTGCTGCTCTCTTGCAGGGAATCTCTAATATTAAAAGCTATATTGGCTGTCTTGTCTCATGGCAGGAGACAGGTTTTTTACTCCTTACTCTCTAGTTCCCACCAAGACACAGATACAGCAAAGACCAGCTTGATGTTTGTAGAGCTAGAATAATTAGTCATGCTAGAGCAGTGTCTGCAGCAAATGTCAAATATATTATTTAAAGTAAACCCGAGGTGAAAGAAAGTTTCAAATGTATACAGTACTTACCTCAGTGTTTCAGAGATTCTTCAGACCACTCTAGGCTACTTCTTTTGTCCAACCATCCGTTTGTCTTGCAATTGATTGCTCAGTTCAGAGCTTTGACTGCGTGCCCTTTCTGTACTCGCTAACACATGGCTATGTGTTGTAGCTCTTGCCAGGGGCATCCTAGTAATGCACAGTTCTGATTTTTTTCCGAACTGCACAATCCCAGGATGCTCTTGGTCATGGCTGTTGTGCACAGCCATATGGGATCTCAGTACACAGGGGCCAAAGAGTCTGTAGAATACCGAGGTAAGTATATAGATTAAAAACTTTTTTTCACCTCAGGAAAACTTAAAAGAAGAACTTGTGGACATAAGATTGATACTTTGCTAAAAGTCTTTTTGATATTATCAATTTTTAAAATCCTAGTGAACAATGCCATGCATGTGCATATCACACTTTAATGCTCTTATAGCTGAACCGTCTTTTTAAATGTGTTAAAGTGTTCCAGAGATGACATATGACATGATGAAATAGACATGCATATAAACAGTGGAAGGCATACAAGTACTTATGCTGTGCTCCTTTTTTTCCCCTGCCTGAAAGAGTTGATAATTAGCTGTGTAACTGGCAGTTTTTCTACAGTCAGGACTCAGTCGGCTCACTGATAACAAATTACAGCTACTATATAAAACTCTTTCCTAAGCAGATACCTGGTCTTCTTACTGTGAGGGGGGAAGATGAAAAGGTCAATAGTTCATGTATTTTCACTCTGGGATTTTTAAGACACTGCAATTGAGCAGAGACAACAAAACATTAAATCTGCTTTGTAAATGTTTATACATAAAATAAAACATTGAAATATCTAAAAGAGTCATTTTTAAGAGTAGAAAGACAGATCCAGTTTTTTATCTCATTAGTTTATTTTCATCTCTGATTCACTTTAAGCACATCTTTGGGATGTTTGTACATTTATCTAATTCTTGGAAATAGGGCCTTACAGCTGGAAGAGCAGGAGAGGGTTTTGCGCGTACATGTGAGGTCAGGCACTAGGTTTTTGAAAACAAAGTTAAAATACTGGGAAGGCCTTAAGTTGTAAGCATATGTACAGTACCAATCCTACTTAGAACTCATCTGTGCTCCCCTTTCTCTTTTTTTGATATTAGGATTATTAGTCCAGAGCTATGAATCACAGTTGGATGAAGTTAGACTGCAGAGCAATGTGCCGTGATATCTTATGAAAGATCATAAAACAGGGGCACAACAACAGACCCTGCAAGGGATGCATCCGCAGGAGGGCCCAGAAGTGACAGGGAGCCCCATGGGGCGAGGAGTTTCTTTTGCCTGTCCTGAGAGTCTGACAACTAAAGGCAGGGAGAAAAAAAGCTTTCTGCTCTCTGCACAATGGTTCTAATGACTGCATCTGCTTAGCCACTGATGACGAATCATACAAGGTTTTGTAGAGAAAGATTTGTAGACAGTCCCTATTCAGTATGCGGTAGAGTATTGTGGATGGAGCCCTGCCCCAATCCTCTCCATTCCCTCCCCAAATGCTGTGTACTACTGTAGTGATGCTGGAGGAGACTACAGAGTCATTTCTGCTCCATCAGAGATGGACAGAGAGAGTGTAATAAGAAGAAGCTGAGGCTGGGAGCAAACGTGTTGAAAAACTGTCTGTTTTCTGTATGTGTTTTCTGCACACCATGTGTGTCTGTATGTGTGAAAACATGCACATTTTTTAACAGAAGCCAATGTAATTGATATAGAAAATGCCTGCAGCAGTGTTTCACTGCTGTCAGTTTTTATCTGCATGGGAAAAACACATGCAATCAAGTTTGAACTAGCCAGTTGAATAATATTGGCTCTCGGTTTACCTGTGCAGAAAGCGAGGGGGGGGGGGGGGGGGGCATCCAAAGTTTAGCAGGGGGGCCTTGTGATTTTTAGTTGCGGCCCTATCATAAAACCTGTGTTGGACTGTGAAAAATAATCCTGCTAGTAGATAGGAAATAAGACGGTGCATGTACATTTTTTTTCTGGGTGTTACACAAATTACTTTTTTTAATATTGATTTTATTTTCTTGCAATTTTGTGATTACCAATAAAGCTCTTTGATCATTTTTTGATATTATATTGTGGTGCGGTTCTCATTGGGGGATTTTTCTTTCAGTATTTGAATATAGGCTTGTTTATATATCCCCTTTCTGCACACTTTATAGTTATTTTGTCATTTTTCAAATTGAGCTTATACTATATTAAACTGGTGCTACCCACTTTTCTTGATTCACACAAATTACTTAACACAGTTTACGTAGTTTGTGTAACTTGTGTTATACACACAATGCATATGTCACTTGTATAACCTTACATTATTTACCTAATGCATGCTATATAAGCAGGGCCGGGCCGAGGCATAGGCTGGAGAGGCTCCAGCCTCAGGGCGCAGTGTAGGAGAGGGCGCACAATTCATTCAGCTGTCATTCCTAATTGTGTATGAAGCAAAAAGAAATAAGAAAAGGGGATACCTAGCAGTGACTGCAAGCCAGACAACTAGATATTAAGGTGTTGGGGAGGTTGTGGGCCCTGTAGCCCTCTTAGTCTAATAGAAATCAGTGTGTGACAGCTGGGGTGGGAGGGATAGAGGGGCGCACTTTGGTGTCTCAGCCTTGGGTGCTGGAGGACCTTGTCCCGCCTCTGTATATAAGCAACACAGGTGATGTGCGCATAAGGCAGTAAGGCACATTGTGCAAACTGCATAGTATGCAATACTCATAATTTGCACATTGCCTAGTAACATTTATGTCTGTCCACACATATGTTTTACTGACAGTTAGTTAGTGCATACTCCCAATGTAAGCTAAATAAACATAAAGCGCAGCAGCAGATGCCAATGAGATGTTAATTCTTTAAACCTGGATTTTTAATCCTTTGAATATGAAAATAGATAGTCTGATTTAGGGCTAAATGTGTAAATGCACTTGCTAATCTCATTTTCACTTCAAGTTCATGCTTAGAAAGGTGAGTATCTATCTCATACCCAAATATAGCTCCACCTAGGCCATTACATGGTTTCTGGCAAAAGTATTTTTTTTAAAGTACTTTGAATAGCAATTGTAAGAAATTTTTTTAATGAATGAACAATTAAAATGTTGTTGGCATTGCATATATTTTTGCTTGGCATTTTGTGACAGTATGTGGTGTATGTGATTTCTATTTATAAGTTCATGTTCTTCAATTTATGAGCTGCTTAATAATCCTTTATATATAGTAATCAGCACTCATTAAAGTATAAATTAGCAATCCTTAATTATTTCCTCATTATCATATCAAGTATTGTAATAAGCTGTATTCTACTGACATATCTATGAGTGTTCTAGAGTTTTCCTATTAGAAAGTGGCGATGAGTATAAGTAATTATTCCAGCTGAAAAATCTGGATCCCCAACATCTCTATGCACATGTATTTTTTTTAAATTATGCAACAAATGTGTCACTACAATAGAACTACAGAGACTGTAAATTACATATGTATGGAATTTTACATCTTGTTTTGTGCAGAATTTTTAGAAACCAGAAACAAGTAGATAATTGAGAGTGCTGTAAAGTGGTATATACTAAACTGTACATGTTGCCATGGCTTCCAGAAAGTTTACCCTAAACTTTTCAGTGGTTTAAAAACTTATAACAGTTGCAGAATGGTTTTAAATTCAATATTTAATTCATTAATACATTTACTTGTGTAGTGGAAGCATGTGTTTTTATTAAAGCAGGTTTACCTTTTAAAGAATTCTTTCATGGTATGACAGCTTGAAATTTTAAGGTACAATTCCAGAAAAATGCAGTTGTACATGTGTCTGCCACCAGAACAATTTTGCACAGCGATAGCTATACTGTAAGTTAGATTATAAGAATTATAGGAGGATATTTGTAAATGCTGTGACATTTTCAGACCCCATATATCTAGGAAACATAGAGACATCTAATTATCTCTGCACACTTTTAATTCATTAACAATTCTGCATTGTAAAAGCCCAGGTGAACAGATTCATGGAAGCACAACAGAAAAATACATTTAATTTAACCCTATCACTACTTTATCCTAGTAAGGCTCCCTGCACACTGCATGTGATTCCGATTCCGATTTTTAATCGGTTTTTACATCCGATTCCGATTCTGACTTTTAATCATTACTGCACGCTGCGTTTTTGACTCTGTTTTTCTGTTGGTTGCATTCAGGGAAAATCGGAATTGCAAATCGGAATCGGAAAACGGATTTGCAGTGTGCAGGGAGCCTACAAGTAGTTACAGGGTTCTGCAAAATGAGAAAGGAGTCTTTGATGTTTCCATTTTATTTCTTGGCCACAGTGATCAGCTGCTGAAAGAAGTTTCCTCATAGCAGCCATATGCAGACTCAGTAGTACAACCTGCTCCATGGACCTCAATGGAGCAAGTCATGCTGAGCCAACACATAATCACTGTGAGGATTTTTACAGTCTATCTGAAACAGATTATTTCAGCCACAGACCACAATACATAAATTACTTTAGAACTTCACCAATATCTGACACAAGTCAGCAATTCCTACAATATAATCATGGACCAATTTGCCAGAACCTGACATTAGCACTGCAGTTGGTCAATCCAGTCCTCACTGGGTGATAATCACTGTGATTTCCTGATCTTGCATCTGGCAAATAACTGTACTTACAGTATGTTGCACTTTAAGTATTAGTGTACTTGTACACAATTGTGGCTAAATGAGGCAATATTTGCATTACCTGTTTGGCCTATCTTAAGATTCTGGCAGAAAACTGACCTCAAACTATGTACAGAAAGGCATGATTTAGCATTAGGTCTACTACTCAGTCAGTATGTGCTAAGCTGCTCACAAGAGATGCAGAGGCAAAAGCCCTTCAAACACACAATTTACATCAAGTACAAAGGGAAGGAGGAGTGAGATAGAAACTGATTATGGAAGCCAAGATCAGCATGCACTGCAACATGTGTACTATCAGTATAAGCACAGTAAAAACATATACTGCACAAGCATATAATATCCCTGTACATTTTGGAGATAAAATGCTAGTACAGTATTACAACATGAGAGTCAAATCAGCAATGCAAATATGGTATGCTTTGTTGATTAGGACCCCATTTTAAACAAGTATTCGGTGTAAGCAGATAAACTCATGCAGGGATATGTTAAAGACATGTCCATTTATCATTGCATAAAAAGACTGCTCACTGATGAAATCTCTGGGGCTGGGTGAGGTTGAAATAAAATATTTTTTTTTCTTTTTTAAAGAAATTAGACGCGCTCCTTTGGAATCTGTGTATTCTGAGTAAATTATCATTTTTCCCTTCTTTTCCTGAACTCTGGTATTATTATTATTGATTTATAAAGCACCAACATATTCTGTGGTGCTGTACAGAGTCGGAAACAAATGAGACATACGTAGAACGACTCACTTGGATATCTTCCAACAAATGCAGAGAGACAGCAGGGGCACCTAATACTGGAATCATTTATTTTTGGTGTACATTGCTATTAGGTCTCTAAACCACTTATTCCAGTCTCATAGGAAACCCTTATTATTCCAGTCATGAAGCTACAAGTTAGAAAAATGTTTAATATAGGAATGATATTATATTGAGTATTATATTGAGTGTGATGTAAATAATATAGGAGTTTTTAATAAGGCTCGGGAATTATTTTCAATATCTATTATATCCATAAGTGAATTCTAACATGTTCGAGTTTCTACATTCATCTAACTGCATTAGCTATGTCAAGGGATAACGGTGGCTATGACAGTAGACACAAAGTGATTTTATTTAGATATGTTTATTTGGAAATGTCATCTATAACAATAACTGCAGTGACAGAAAGACTGGTTCTCCACCTGGATGTAGGACAATTGGCCAGTTCATTTCAAGTAACACAGACGTTTTGACCAGTGTGGTCTTGAGCGGTCTTTATCAATG